>NC_091159.1:48281180-48291180 GCF_040958095.1 Procambarus clarkii | reverse complement strand
AACCTAGGTTGCTGGTGTGCTTGTACTCACCACCCCCACAACCTAGGTTGCTGGTGTGCTTGTACTCACCACCTCCACAACCTAGGTTGCTGGTGTGCTTGTACTCACCACCTCCACAACCTAGGTTGCTGGTGTGCTTGTACTCACCACCTCCACAACCTAGGTTGCTGGTGTGCTTGTACTCACCACCTCCACAACCT
The DNA here is from genome assembly GCF_040958095.1 of Procambarus clarkii. Taxonomy (NCBI): domain Eukaryota; kingdom Metazoa; phylum Arthropoda; class Malacostraca; order Decapoda; family Cambaridae; genus Procambarus; species Procambarus clarkii. Next base: position 48,290,980 of record NC_091159.1, on the reverse strand, counting down.
CCAAGATGTCCAGGAATATTTAATTCTTACAAGTGAATGTCTTTCACAAACCTTTGTGTATCGTGCCTGTCGTGTCTCGCTGAAGACCTACTGGGTACTGACACGTATCTACCAGGACTCGATGGTAGAGGTAGATGGTAGAGTACTGCAGTAGTATTGATTGTTGAGGTAGATTGTAGATGTTACCCAAGGACCTCCTGGTGACCCCAAAGGTCTCCTGGTGACCCAAGGACCTGCTGGTGACCCCAAAGGTCTCCTGGTGACCCAAGGACCTCCTGGTGACCCCAAAGGTCTCCTGGTGACCCAAGGACCTCCTGGTGACCCCAAAGGTCTCCTGGTGACCCAAGGACCTGCTGGTGACCCCAAAGGTCTCCTGGTGACCCAAGGACCTCCTGGTGAACTCTCGACCTAATACTGGCTTCCTAGAGGTAACTGCATGACCCTTCCTACTCCCTGGTGTTGTCTCATTCCTTAAATTCCTCACTCATAAAAGACAATGTGAACATTAACCGAACATAACAAAGATGAGGACACTCTCTCATGCTCCGAAGATCTCATAGATTTTTCATGAACTAATTATTTTCATCCATTTAAGGTTATTCACGAGTCGTTGTTATTCAAAGTGAGTTATGTCTATTGTTCAAAATTGTTCACACGTTTCTCCTACACTTTCTGCTTTCTTTTGGACAAGTTTCTGTCCAGTTTCTGATATTTCGTCTTGTCATTGTATCAGTCATGTGTCAGCATATTATGTCTGTCATTGTATCAGTCATGTGTCTGAGCATATTATGTCTGTCATTGTATCAGTCATGTGTCTGACCATCTTATGTCTGTCATTGTATCAGTCATGTGTCTGAGCATATTATGTCTGTCATTGTATCAGTCATGTGTCTGAGCATATTATGTCTGTCATTGTATCAGTCATGTGTCTGACCATCTTATGTCTGTCATTGTATCAGTCATGTGTCTGACCATCTTATGTCTGTCATTGTATCAGTCATGTGTCTGACCATCTTATGTCTGTCATTGTATCAGTCATGTGTCTGACCATCTTATGTCTGTCATTGTATCAGTCATGTGTCTGACCATCTTATGTCTGTCATTGTATCAGTCATGTGTCTGACTATCTTATGTCTGTCATTGTATCAGTCATGTGTCTGACCATCTTATGTCTGTCATTGTATCAGTCATGTGTCTGACCATCTTATGTCTGTCATTGTATCAGTCATGTGTCTGACCATCTTATGTCTGTCATTGTATCAGTCATGTGTCTGACCATCTTATGTCTGTCATTGTATCAGTCATGTGTCTGAGCATATTATGTCTGTCATTGTTTGTCTGTGTGTATCTTGTATGTCTCACTTGTGGCTCACAGGTCGGCCTCACTCGCTCGCCAGAAACCTGTGACTTGTGCCTTTTTTGTTGCAATGGAACTTGCAAGGGGAGCAGTTGAACAAGTTTCCTAAACTTGCAAATGTCACCATGATCTTTAAAAAGGATTGTCAGAAAGGCATTTATATACATTTATCGACTATAATAGATTGTCTTATGTAAACAATAATTGATTTATTAACACTCATTGCTTCGGTTTAATTCAGAGGTGCCAACGTGGCCTTTTCCTGAAAATGTTTCATATTTAGGAAAGCTTCGTTAGAAAGTAGTTCCAGTTACATAAGAATTGGATAATCTTGTATTTAGGCTCATCGAGGTGCCCCTCGGTAAACTACAGCCCTGACGCAACCCACAACAGCCGGCTAGCTCCCGGGTATCTAATTTGTCTACAGGAGCAGACGACTGCTGACTCCTGTTAGCTGGCTGAGAGCTTTCCCTTCCCATAGCTCTGAGGCAATGAGTTACATGAGGTAGCTAAGGCTCTCCTAAATTATATATATATATATATATATATATATATATATATATATATATATATATATATATATATATATATATATGTCGTACCTAGTAGCCAGAACTCACTTTTTGGCCTACTATTCAAGGCCCGATTTGCCTAATAAGCCAAGTTTTCCTGAATTAATATATTTTTTCTAACTTTTTTCTTATGAAATGATAAAGCTACCCATTTCATTATGTATGAGGTCAATTTTTTTTATTGGAGTTAAAATTAACGTAGATATATGACCGAACCTAACCAACCCTACCTAACCTAACCTAACCTATCTTTATAGGTTAGGTTTGGTTAGGTAGCCGAAAAAGTTAGGTTAGGTTAGGTTAGGTAGGTTAGGTAGTCGAAAAACAATTAATTCATGAAAACTTGGCTTACTAGGCAAATTTGGCCTTGCATAGTAGGCTGAGAAGTGAGTTCTGGCTACTAGGTACGACATATATATATATATATATATATATATATATATATATATATATATATATATATATATATATATATATATATATATATGTCGTACCTAGTAGCCAGAACTCCCTTTTTGGCCAACTATTCAAGGCCCGATTTGCCTAATAAGCCAAGTTTTCATGAATTAATTGTTTTTCGACTACCTAACCTACCTAACCTAACCTAACCTAACCTAACTTTCTCGGCTACCTAACCAAACCTAACCTATAAAGATAGGTTAGGTTAGGTTAGGTACGGTTGGTTAGGTTCGGTCATATATCTACGTTAATTTTAACTCCAATAAAAAAAATTGACCTCATACATAATGAAATGGGTAGCTTTATCATTTCATAAGAAAAAAATTAGAAAAAATATATTAATTCAGGAAAACTTGGCTTATTAGGCAAATCGGGCCTTGAATAGTAGGCCAAAAAGTGAGTTCTGGCTGCTAGGTACGACATATATATATATATATATATATATATATATATATATATATATATATATATATATATATATATATATACACACATGAATGCGAACAAGCCTGAACGGTCTCCAGGCATATATGCAACTGAAAACTCACACCCCAGAAGTGACTCGAACCCATACTGCCAGAAGCAATGCATCTGATGTACAGGATCCCTTAACCACTCGACCAACACGACCGGACAAAAGAGGATGGTAGCCGAGGCTAATTAGCCTTGGTGATATCAACTCCTAGATCTTTCTCTCTGTCCGTTTCGTGAAGGACTTCATCCCCTATTCGGTATCCAGTGTCTGGCCTCCTAGTTCCTCCGTCTAGTTTCATTACCTTACATTTACTTGGGTTGAACTTTAGTACCCATTTATTGGACCATTCCTATGTGAGTGTGTGTACTCACCTAGTTGTACTCACCTAGTTGTGATTGCGGGGGTTGAGATCTGGCTCTTTGGTCCCGCCTCTCAACTGTCGATCAACTAATGTACAGGTTCCTGAGTCTATTGGGCTCTATCATATCTACACTTGAAGCTGTGTATGGAGTCAGCCTCCACCACATCACTTCCTAATGCATTCCATTTGTCTACTACTCTGACACTGAAAACATTCTTTCTAACGTCTCTATGGCTCATTTGGGCACTCAATTTGCACCTGTGTCCCCTAGTGCGTGTGCCCCTTGTGGTAAATAGTCTGTCCTTATCTACCCTATCAATTCCTCTGAGAATTTTGTATGTGGTGATCATGTCCCCCCTAACTCTTCTGTCTTCCAGCGAAGTGAAGTTTAATTCCAGTAGTCTCTCCACGTAGCTCATACTCCTCAGTTTAGGTACTAGTCTGGTGGCAAACCTTTGAACCTTTACCAGTTTAGTCTTATGCTTGACTAGATATGGACTCCATGCTGGGGCTGCATACTCCAGGATTGGTCTGACATATATGGTATATAATGTTCTGAAAGATTCTTTACACAAGTTTCTAAAGGCCGTTCCTTTAGCCAACCTGACATATGCCGCTGATGTTATCCTCTTGATATGAGCTTCAGGGGACAGGTCTGGCTTGATATCAACCCCCAGGTCTTTCTCTCTCTCTGACTCTTGAAGTATTGTGACTCGTGTGTGTGTGTGTGTGTGTGTGTGTGTGTGTGTGTGTGTGTGTGTGTGTGTGTGTGTGTGTGTGTGTGTGTGTGTGTGTCTGTGTGTGTGTTAGAGAGAAATATATATGTAGTTGATATGACAGGTCGGGAGTCAGTACATTAATCAATCGCCATTTAGAAAGGTTGGGGTCCTAGAGCTAACAGCTCGATCCTGCAGACCCAAATAATAAATACAGATAGTAAAAACACCCGCAGCCTCTTCCAGCCATTAAAAGTGTGCAAGAATGAGTAGCTTTGTTGGGGAGACAAGTTCTTCAATACCAGGTGTTGAGTTGCATAATGGAAAGGTTGAAAGTAGTACACAGGCCCCATGACACCCCCTCCCCCCTCCCCCTGACACAGGCCCCATGACACCCCCTCCCCCTCCCCCTCCACCCCCATGACAGCCCCTCAACCCCTCCCCCCTCCCCTGACATAAGCCCTCGGCCCAGCCTACCCCATAAGGGCAGGAGAGTAACTGTTTGAAAACAATACGTCTATGTAGTAACGAGCCCAAGCTGTTGCACAGTCATATAAGGAGGTAAACAACCAAACTGAGACAAGACTGCAGGTCGACAGGGAAGAACAAAGAGAACGACAAGGAAATGTGTGAAGAACTCGACCAAAAAGAAACCGGACTCAGAGTGTTGTCCGTGTTGGGGAGACATCAGACGGCCAGAAACAACACTTGACAGAACTGAAGTTACTGTAGAAGAGGTACAAAGACACCTGGAGGATCTGCATGTAAGAAAAGCCCTCCGTCCAGACTGGATATCGCTATGATTACTATGGGAAGCAGCGTGGCTCTTGTGTCAACTATTAACTACAGTGCAGACGAGGAGTCACAATAACGTGGCTGAGGTATGGTGACCAGACCACACACTAGAAGGTGAAGGGACGACGACGTTTCGGTCTGTCCTGGACCATTCTCAAGTCGATTGTGAGAATCGACTTGTGAATGGTCCAGGACGGACCGAAACGTCGTCGTCCCTTCGCCTTCTAGTGTGTGGTCTGGTCAACCATTAACTTCAGTGTTCAACACAACTCTTGGGTCAAAGAGCTTCCGGAAATTTGGAGAAAAATTACAATGTTTCTGTAATATTCACGTCAAGAACATACTAATGTCCGTAACATGACTCCCTCACAACATACTGGTGAAAGGGGCGAGGAAGTGAACAGTGGAACACTTAGAGAAAGTACAAATTTTAATGAACAACAGATTTAGTGAAGGAAAAATCTTAACTTAGCTTAAGCTTAAGAAGCTTAACAAACTTGACTGAAGTCTACAACAAGGAGACTAAAACACAGCAAGAGAAGAAAGGATGGTTAGGCTGCATTTTCCAGTACTCTCAGAAAGTGCTTGGCACAGTTCTTCACAAAAGGCTAATGCACGATATGAAGAGATAAGCGAAGATAGCAGGAATGATCCTAAACTGGAGTACCTGTCGGACAGGAAACAAAGGGACAAAGAAAGGATATGTTAGGCAGGAGACGAGTGGAAAGTGGCGTTGCACAGGTCTGTGTCCTAGCACCATTGTTCTCTCCATTACTTATCATTGGTATGTTAGTTTAGTTTAGTCATTATGCACCCCATACCCATCCCGTTGGGGGTCTTTTAAAGGGTTACAGAGACACATAAGGGCTTCAGGAACCCCAGAGTTCGTTTACCTAAGCAAGTGACAATTTTGTGAAGCTAGTTACACAATATTATTTTTCTATTAAAAAAATGTACATATATCAGTAGTATTATTATATGACAAGAGATCTCATATATGTCAATGTTGGCAGATGATGGAAAGTTAATGAGGAGAATGAGAAGTGAAGCTTTTTTCACTTTTTCAGACGAGGGGAAATTGCCTTCTCTTCATCTTGTACAGTATCACAATTCCTGTCCTCACAACCTTGCATTTATCAGGGTTAAAGTCTTCTTGCAGGCTGCTGAAAGAAAATTGTGACTAACCTCAGAAATAACCAGATAATGGCTATTGGAATTCAATCCAACTAAGTGTAAAGTAAGGAAGATGAGCACAGTAGACAGGAGATCTGGAGTAGACTGCACCACAAAGGAGACGTAACTACACGAAACACGATATCTAAAGGACCTGAGAGTGGACATGATCTTGAGGTTATCTTGAGATAATTTCGGGGCTTTTTAGTGTCCCCGCGGCCCGGTCCTCGACCAGGCCTCCACCCCCAGGAAGCAGCCCGTGACAGCTGACTAACACCCAGGTACCTATTTTACTGCTAGGTAACAGGGGCATAGGGTGAAAGAAACTCTGCCCATTGTTTCTCGCCGGCGCCTGGGATCGAACCCAGGACCACAGGATCACAAGTCCAGCGTGCTGTCCACTCGGCCGACCGGCTCCCTGATCCCGAGACTAACACCAACAGCTCATTAACTCACCACATCACCAGCACCACCACACGGCAAGTTGGCAAACACGAGAAAAGCATTTAAAAAAACTAAATAGGAAACCTTTAAAGTCCAAACACACACTCAGAATGTGAGATCATCACTGAAGTATTGAGCACCAGTACGGAACCCACACCTTGGGAAGCACAAAAGGAATCTATAGAAAGTACGGACGTTTGCAACTACATTAGTGCCAGAATTCAGAGTAGATATGATCACCACATACAAGATATTAAGGGGGAACTGAGAAGGAGAACAAGAGCAGGCTATTCAAACTGAGAGGCCGGAGGACAAAGGGCCATTGGTGAAAGCTGGATACGCAATTGACTCGAAGAACTGTATAGAAATTCTCACACACTGTGACGATTGTATCGGCAAGTGGAATGGATTGACTTGAAGGAAGAGTGTGTCACTTCCATCCACAAGTGCAGGTGTATGGTGAGGTCTTGAACGTCAGGAGATGTCATCAGAGCACCTGGTGTAAACGGCCAGAAGGCGGGGTATTATGGGCTAAATATCAGTTCCCTGTTGTCACTGATAGGTGAGCACACACACACACACACACACACACACACACACACACACACACACACACACACACACACACACACGCACACGCACACACGCACACACGCGCACACGCGCACACGCACACACACACACACACACAAAGAGTGAAAGTGAATAATGAAAATGCAAAAATCAACTTTGTTTTTGTGAGTGTGTGAGGCAGACGGCGTCCACCACAGACACTTTCACCCCCCCCCCCCCCGGTGATCAATCGCCCTTGCAGAGCCAGATAGCGAATGATAATGACGGCGGTGATGATGATAATGATGAGGGTGATACTGATGAAGATGACAGTGATGGCGTAACCTGTAGCACCGTCGTGAGAAGCAATTGATGGTTGCAAGGCGAGGCAGGAGAGTTGATGATGCCGGGTCTCACGGGATCAACCAGCATCAAGGTGAGTACATCTGTGTCTACCTGCCTTAGTCTCCAGAGTCGAGTTGCTGTTCTTGGGCTCCCGCTTTTCTAACAGCCAGTCTTATGCACCAGTGTCGAACTCATAATCTATGACACATTAGATTTGATATTATTATACATGATGTACGAGCAACAGTCAAGTATTTGTAAAATGTCCAAGATGGAACGCCTTACAGAGTGGGAATCAGTCATACACAGACTTGGACGTGTTTATCTCTGTCTATACGAGGCCGAGAGAGACTTTGATACAAGTTGCGTATGATCCCAGTCTGTATACACCACAGACACCGAAGAACAGTCCACTACAACTGATGCTGATAAATAACTTGACACCAAGAATCCCGACGGAATACAAAGGTAGTCTGAGGGATAATAAAGGCTGAATAAAGCCCCTTAATATAAATAAAGCATTGACCATGGTTTATCAGACTGCCCTGCCCGAAACCCTTTGCGTAATAGTGACTTTAGGCATTGTATGTACCAGCTCTATCTGTAACTCCATCAACTTTTGTATCTTTGTATGCATGTACCTTACCTGAATAAAAATTATTATTATTTATTATTATAGAAAACGTTTAGAGGGAAACAGGAGTAGTAAAGGAGCGTGGTACGAATACAGGGAGCACAGAACACAGACAACAACAACAGGCAGGACAGAACACAGACAACAACAACAGGGAGGACAGAACACAGAGAACAACAACATATATACAACATTGAGGAACGAATCCACAGGGATTCGGAGAACAGGTCAGAAATATGCGAGAACAATATAACATCCGAGGCCAGGGATTAACCTAATCTACAAATAAAGCCACGTGAGGAAGACCAACAAGTGATCAGACTGGCCAGAAGAGGCCACACAAAGAATGATAAGGAAGTGTGTGAAGAACTTAAAAAAAAACCGCCATAAGGAAGTCTTTAGGAATTGAACCAGAGCTGCCTAGATTTACAACTTCTGATGTAACAGGCAACACCAGAATGAAGATTGACGAAAAGATAAGTGACACGAGAGGAAGGAAGGAAGCAATTAGAGAAGCTGGATGAGATGACAGTCGGAGGTGCTGACAAGATCTCACCAATGCTCCTGAAGAAAGGCAGCTGCAACATTGTGTGTTTACCTTGCAATAGGCTTCAACTCAAATGGACGAATTACCAGAAATTTGGAAAGCAGCTCATGTAATTCTTCCATAAGAAAGGAGGAAGCCAAGAGCCATTGAACAACAGCCCAGCAGTATTACTAACAAATATTCCTTGTAACATCTTCAATAAACATTACAAGATTCGTAGAACACTTTAACATAAATTTTGTTTCCAAACATTAAGATGAATTCAGAAAAAAATCCTAATTATTAAAGTTCTATGACAACAGGAGAGAGATGGCTGGGGGAGAGCATTTTCCTGAACTACCAGAGAGCCTTTGACACTGCTCCTCACAAGCAACTCCTGTGTAAATTCGAAAACCAGACTTAGTGTATCGTTAGGAATACTAAACCTACCTTTCAGGAAGAAAGCAAAAGAGTCATAGTAAAGGGGAGAGAGGCAACGAGTGGAGTACCTCAAGGGTCGGTACAAGGGGCCCATCCTATTTTTAATATACGTGAATCATTTAATAGAGGCAGCTCATTCTTAATGTTTCCTGACGAATCAGGACTGAAGAGGGCTGTAATAGACTGAAAGACGAAGACACTCGCTAGATATGATTTGAGGAGTGGCTATTAGACTTTAACCCTGATAATTTGAGGAGTGGCTATTAGACTTTAACCCTGATAAATACAAGGTTATGAGGATAGGAATTGGAGGAAGAGGCCTAAATACAGTGCAAGATGAAGAAAAGGGAATTTCCCACGTCAGAAAAAGTGAAAAACTTCGGATTGGACATAACTTGAGGGTAACCACCTGAAATCCTTGCACTGTATCCATATTTCCCTTCCAGTAGATAAACGACATATGAGAATAACAAACAAGTAGTGTATTGTGAAGACTAATACTAAACAGAAGCTCCCCTATGACTCTGTAATATCTCCATTGGTCAAACAATTATGTATTAGCGATAAGACCTATCATTAATGTATGATGACTTACTGTAAATATGTAGCTCTTGAAATAGCACTTCCTCTGTAACTAGCTGACATTGTAACTATAAGGTGTGAAGGATAGATGAAATTGTTTATGTAATAATCTAAGATGAGGTCTGATAAAGACCTTTTGTGCCCTCTATAATGCTTTTGCGCTACCGCTCACAGGATGAGTATGGGGTGCACAATAAACTATCAAATCAATCGAGCTCCAACACCAGACTCACACAACAGAAGAATACCAGCAACATGAGCCATGATGCCAAACGTCCGGTTAGCCTTCTGAAAATTTAACAGAGAACCCTTCCAAGCACCGTATACATCCTTTACGAGGCCCTGTTCTTGAGTATTCTCCCCTGGCA
>NC_091159.1:48256180-48276180 GCF_040958095.1 Procambarus clarkii | reverse complement strand
CACATCAAATTCACTGTCACATTATATTATGCTATATTACATGAATTATTTCGCCACTCATATTGTAAGCCTTGTTACTACATATGTTTCTATAATACAATTTTTTTGTAATTAGTGTTTCAGCTGTTCAGCCCTGGCAGTACTGTAATTTTGAGTTCAAATTGGTACATAGTTTCCGATTCTGCCTCCAGACGTGAGTGGATTCTTAAGTGTTGACAACTTGTCAGACTTGTAAGAGGGTTACAAGTGTACTTTCTTAAGTGCTGTAGGGAGGCTGAGACAGTCTGGTCCGAGAGTCTAGCTAGTGTTTGTTTTAAAAAGTTTATATGTTAATTTGTGTGTGGTAATGCTAGAAGTGGACAAGCGGGAACTAGCGAGGCGGTCTGGCTCTAATTTTATGTTCCGCTTGGCCTCGGGACTGAGGCTACGGAGCAATGAGCTTTGTACCTTCCTGAGTGGTAAGTACAGTACCGTCAGGTGTGCTAAGTGCTGGTACAGAGTGGTCAGGTGTACTAATTTGAGCCACACACACATTAGCGTTACCGGTGGAGTCCCGCAGGGTTCAGTCCTTGGACCTATACTGTTTCTGATATATGTAAATGATCTCCCAGAGGGAATAGACTCGTTTCTCTTAATGTTTGCTGATGATGCAAAAATTATGAGGAGGATTAAAACAGAGGAAGATAGTAGGAGGCTACAAGATGACCTAGACAGACTGAAGGAATGATCTAATAAATGGCTACAAAACTTCAACCCAAGTAAATGTAAGGTGATGAAACTAGGCGGAGGAAATAGAAGGCCAAACACTGGATACCGAATGGGAGAGGAAGTCCTACGTGAAATGAACAGAGAGAAAGATCTTGGAGTTGATATCACACCAAACCTGTCTCCAGAAGCCCACATAAAAAGAATAACGTCTGCGGCATATGCGAGGCTGGCTAACATCAGAACAGCGTTCAGGAACCTGTGTAAAGAATCATTCAGAATCTTGTACACCACATATGTAAGACCAATCCTGGAGTATGCGGCCCCAGCATGGAGCCCGTACCTTGTCAAGCACAAGACGAAGCTTAAAAAGTTCAGAGTTATGCCACTAGACTAGTCCCAGAACTAAGAGGCATGAGTAATGAGTAAAGGCTGCGTTAACTGCACCTCACGTAGCTGGAAGACAGAAGAGCTCGGGAAGACATGATCACCACATACAAAATTCTCAGGGGAATTAGCAGAGTAGACAAGGATGGATTATTTAACACGGGTGGAACACGCACAAGGGGACACAGGTGGAAGCTGAGTACCCAAATGAGCCACAGGGACATTAGAAGAAACTTTTTCAGTGTCAGAGTGGCTGACAAATGGAATGCATTAGGAAGTGATGTGGTGGAGGCTGACTCCATACACAGTTTCAAATGTAGATATGATAGAGCCCAATAGGCTCAGGAATCTGTACACCAGTTGATTGACAGTTGAGAGGCGGGACCAAAGAGCCAAAGCTCAACCCCCGCAAGCACAACTAAGTGAGTACACACAAAACCGGCGACTACAAACCCGGGATCCTAGAGCCAACGCTCGATCCTGCAGGCACAATAGGCTAGGCGAGTACAACTGAGTACACACCACTGGCCGTGTTTACCCACACACACACCCACATAAAGGCGGTGTGGCCGGTGGTGGTGAGGCGAGCAGGACACCAGGGCGGGGAAAGTGGTGCTGGGGGCTGTGTCTCGGACACGTGCATTGATGAACAGGAGACCAGTCACTGTGGTGGTAGCCGTGACTGGTAGTGGTGGTAGTGGTGGTGGTACTGGTGGTGCATACTTACCCATCTGCATTATTATTATTAACATCTTTATTGACAACATTTAATTACAATTTTGCCTAATCTGAGGGTTTCAATTAAGTCTTATTAAAGTGAGGATAATGCTGGTATTCACTGTCACGCAGGACAGAGGGTCATACACAAGACAATACGTCTAAACTGTAGGCTGAAGCACATATATATATCATGGTTACAATCAATGTTTTAATGTATGGATATGTGAAGACAACTTTCTATTGTGCACTGCTACACAAGGGCAGGGATGGGTTCATAAGTGACGCAGCTTAAAAATAATATAAAATCGTTCTTCATTCTTTAAAATGAACAAGTAAATTTTTGATAAATTGTTAGGATGTGGTCCAGTACACCAGATACAGTGAATTCTTCCTGCTTTCAATTTAAAGAGGCTGTCCTTGTCCATTCACCGCAGTATATTGTATACTGTAATCATGTCCCCTCTGTTTCATTTGTACTCTAGGGTTGAGATCTATTTCCATTAACATATTCCCATAACTTAACCGTCTTAGCTCTGTCACTATTATTCTTTCAAACTTCTGTACTGTTTTGAGTTTGTGTTTATGCTTCACAAGGTGCAGGTTCCCAGGCCGGTACTACAGGTTCCCAGGCCGGTGCTACAGGTTCCCAGGCCGGTGCTACAGGTTCCCAGGCCGGTGCTACAGGTTCCCAGGCCGGTGCTACAGGTTCCCAGGCCGGTACTACAGGTTCCCAGGCCGGTGCTACAGGTTCCCAGGCCGGTGCTACAGGTTCCCAGGCCGGTACTACAGGTTCCCAGGCCGGTACTACAGGTTCCCAGGCCGGTGCTACAGGTTCCCAGGCCGGTGCTACAGGTTCCCAGGCCGGTACTACAGGTTCCCAGGCCGGTACTACAGGTTCCCAGGCCGGTGCTACAGGTTCCCAGGCCGGTGCTACAGGTTCCCAGGCCGGTGCTACAGGTTCCCAGGCCGGTACTACAGGTTCCCAGGCCGGTACTACAGGTTCCCAGGCCGGTACTACAGGTTCCCAGGCCGGTGCTACAGGTTCCCAGGCCGGTGCTACAGGTTCCCAGGCCGGTACTACAGGTTCCCAGGCCGGTGCTACAGGTTCCCAGGCCGGTACTACAGGTTCCCAGGCCGGTACTACAGGTTCCCAGGCCGGTACTACAGGTTCCCAGGCCGGTACTACAGGTTCCCAGGCCGGTGCTACAGGTTCCCAGGCCGGTGCTACAGGTTCCACTATTTGTATAACAAAAGTTGTGTAGATTGCTTTGCAAGAGTTCTATTTTAGGTTCCTAAATATCAGTCTATTGTTCGCCAGCATCCCATATGCTGCCGATGTTATCCCGTTTACGTGTGCCTCTGGTGATAGTTTCGGAATTATATCCATACCTTAATTTGTTTCTGTTTCCTGTAGCTGTCTTTCCCATATGGTGGAGACATCTTATGGTCTCCTTTCTTCCTTTCCCATCTTCATTACCTCACACTTGCTGGGATTGAATTTCAACAACCAGTTGTTTACAGACTCCTGGAGTTTGTGAAGGTCTTCCTTTAACTTTCTCCAGTCCGCCTCTGTTTTTACATTCCACGTCAGTTTTGCGTCATCTGTAAACATTGACACGCATGAACTCGCTCCCTCGTGAAGGTCTTTCACATCAGTTAGGAACAGTTGGGTGTTCTCCCAGTTATCCCAGCCTGTCTCTCCATCTTCAGCATCTTGAGGTTATCTTGAGAGGATTTCGGGGCTTTAGTGTCCCCGCGGCCCGGTCCTCGACCAGGCCTCCACCCCCAGGAAGCAGCCAGTGACAGCTGACTAACACCTAGGTACCTATTTTACTGCTAGGTAACAGGGGCATAGGGTGAAAGAAACTCTGCCCATTGTTTCTCGCCGGCGCCTGGGATCGAACCCAGGACCACAGGATCACAAGTCCAGCGTGCTGTCCGCTCGGCCGACCGGCTCCCTCATCAGTCTTTGATGAAGAAGAGTGTCAGACTAAGAGGAGGACTGAAGACGTTTACAGTCCACAGTGTATAGCACAGAGCTAGAAAATAATTAGAGATGGAGCAGCAATGCAGAAGATGAACAGTGACCACAACACAGCACCCGCAGCATGAGGACACAACACAGCACCTGCAGCATGAGGACACAACACAGCACCTGCAGCATGAGGACCCAACACAGCACCTGCAGCATGAGGACCCAACACAGCACCCGCAGCATGAGGACACAACACAGCACCTGCAGCATGAGGACCCAACACAGCACCTGCAGCATGAGGACCCAACACAGCACCTGCAGCATGAGGACACAACACAGCACCCGCAGCATGAGGACCCAACACAGCACCTGCAGCATGAGGACCCAACACAGCACCCGCAGCATGAGGACACAACACAGCACCTGCAGCATGAGGACCCAACACAGCACCTGCAGCATGAGGACCCAACACAGCACCTGCAGCATGAGGACACAACACAGCACCCGCAGCATGAGGACCCAACACAGCACCTGCAGCATGAGGACCCAACACAGCACCCGCAGCATGAGGACACAACACAGCACCTGCAGCATGAGGACCCAACACAGCACCTGCAGCATGAGGACACAACACAGCACCTGCAGCATGAGGACCCAACACAGCACCCGCAGCATGAGGACACAACACAGCACCTGCAGCATGAGGACCCAACACAGCACCCGCAGCATGAGGACACAACACAGCACCTGCAGCATGAGGACACAACACAGCACCTGCAGCATGAGGACACAACACAGCACCTGCAGCATGAGGACCCGCGGGTTGGTACAAGAGGAAAACAGATGTGCACTTACACAGCATCAGGTGTGGATACCCATGTGTATGGGGAATAAGTATACTTGAACTCCCAGAAGATGAGACGAAATGCCAGTACTGAGGAGAAATGCCCAACAGACTACTGGATCATTATCTAACACAGTGCAAAGCTACAAACCAAATAAGATTTAAACAGAGGTTCAACAGCTCAGTATTAAACACTGAGTGAGACAGTCAGAGCCGTCGGACCCGCGAAGGCATATCTACCTTGAGGTTACCTTGAGGTACTTCCGGGGCTTAGTGTCCCCGCGGCCCGGTCGTCGACCAGGCCTCCTGGTTGCTGGACTTGTCAACCAGGCTGTTGGACGCGGCTGCTCGCAGCCTGATGTATGAATCATAGCCTGGTTGATCCGGTATCCTTTGGAGGTGCTTATCCAGCTCTCTCTTGAACACCGTGAGGGGTCGGCCAGTTATGCCCCTTATGTGTAGTGGAAACGCACTGCCAAAAAAAATAATGCTTTATGACAGTCTGACCAGCATTTTTCCTGCCTTGTTATAATAACCTTGTCGTAATAACCTATGAACCTTGTCAAATATCTCGATCAAATTTGTCAGGCACGACTTTGCCATTCTAAATTCCTGTTGGCATTTTGTTGCAAAGTTTATCCCCAGCTGCTCGGTATCTCAACCTGATTACTTTCTCCAGAGGAAATGTAGATGTTTATCTCTCAGAATGTTTGGTAATATGTTTATTGCTTGTGATGTGTGTCTATGTATGTATTAACACGATGTACTGAACGGGGTGAGAATAGCTTGAGCTACCTTATCCCTTTGTGTGTATTTTACCTCAATAAACTTATTTCAATTTCAATTTCAACTTTCTCCAGCACTTTACTGGGAACACTTGTGAGTGACTCTGCTTGTGAGTGACTCTGCTCTGCGATTTAGTGCCCCTTGTCTGTTCACTTGTCTAAATATTTGGACCATGTTTTACCTATTTCCAGAATTCTACCTCTCTTGTCACGAATATTTTTGTTTATAATTTTAGTTAGCGAATGAGTTCAGTCTTTAGTCTAAGAAAAGTTCCGGATCAGCCGGGCTATGGTGGGTATGTGTGCCTGCGGGCCGCTCCAAGCAACAGCCTGGTGGGCCAGACAAGTCGAGTCTGGCCTCAGGCCGGGCTTGGGGAGTAGAAGAACTCCCAGAACCCCATCAACCAGGTATCAACCAGGTTAATGGCGCGGTGGCTCTGTAGCCTCCGTCAGCAGCCTTGGTAATATTAATGTTTAGGCTCTTAGTGATTTCATTCTTATTTGATTGTCTCTCCTGTTGCTGCTGGAACTTCCTTCCTAGTCCAGCAGCGCTCTTATCTCTTCACGCTCCTTCATATCCTCATGTTTTTGTGTATTATCTCTTGATACGCCTTTTGAAGTTTGGTTAAGTTCTGCTCCTTTATTATTATTTGTTTACATCCTCACTGATACGGTCGTGTAATGGTGTTACTGGTGCCGTGAGTGGTGCCGTGAGTGGTGGGCGGTTGGTGGCACTCCTCCAGGTCGTCCAGCGCTCGTGCTGACCACCACGTGCTCTGGTGCAGGTCGTCCAGCGCTCGTGCTGACCACCACGTGCTCTGGTGCAGGTCGTCCAGCGCTCGTGCTGACCACCACGTGCTCTGGTCCAGGTCGTCCAGCGCTCGTGCTGACCACCATGAGCTCTGGTCCAGGTCGTCCAGCGCTCGTGCTGACCACCACGTGCTCTGGTGCAGGTCGTCCAGCGCTCGTGCTGACCACCACGTGCTCTGGTCCAGGTCGTCCAGCGCTCGTGCTGACCACCACGAGCTCTGGTCCAGGTCGTCCAGCGCTCGTGCTGACCACCACGTGCTCTGGTGCAGGTCGTCCAGCGCTCGTGCTGACCACCACGTGCTCTGGTGCAGGTCGTCCAGCGCTCGTGCTGACCACCACGTGCTCTGGTCCAGGTCGTCCAGCGCTCGTGCTGACCACCACGAGCTCTGGTCCAGGTCGTCCAGCGCTCGTGCTGACCACCACGTGCTCTGGTGCAGGTCGTCCAGCGCTCGTGCTGACCACCACGTGCTCTGGTGCACGGGTCGTGCCATCACTCCGGCCTTTTCGTCTTCAATTCACAAAATATTTTATAGCACTGGGAAAGGGGCCAAGATAAGGATTTGGGACGGGACGGGACGGGGGGCCAAAGGAATGGAGCCCAACCATTTGGACGGTCGGGGATTGAACGCTGACCTGCAAGAAGCGAGACCGTCGCTCTACCGTCCAGCCTAAGTGGTGGACTGCATTTCTTGGAGGTAAACCCTAGTAGGTGATTGGTATATCAATCTTACATTCCCTCCAGGTCATCTGTGCCGTCTCTCTCAGTGTTCACCCGTGTTTACTCTACATAAAATGTTTGCATCATTTGCTCCGATCAACTAGAATTGATGGTGTGTTGTGAGAGCAAGAGATGAAGTGGACGAGACACACACAGAGATCACACTAACGTGATGCATCAAATGAACAAATTCACAAGGGCCGTGACGAGGATCCTTGTGGATTTGTTCAAGTGGACGAGGTCCAGGAGTTGACCTGCGGGACTCCGCTGGTACTGCTGGTCACCCTCATTACTGTTCCCTCACAGTGACTGTGTGATGTCCAGTACGTCAGGTCGTCTTGATCAGCCTCCCTGACGTCCCTCCCACGTGTGAACTGGTCTCATGTGGGCCACCGTGTCAGAGACCGCCGACATATAGCAAGTATGCAGTCTGCTCACCCTTCCCTCTCTCTTGTTTGATCTCTGTTGCCGTGTGTGTGTGTGTGTGTGTGTGTGTGTGTGTGTGTGTGTGTGTGTGTGTGTACTCACCTAGTTTTATTTGAGGGGGTTGAGCTCTGGCTCTTTGGTCCCGCCTCTCAACCGTCAATCAACAGGTGTACAGATTCCTGAGCCTTTTGGGCTCTATCATATCTACCCTGGAAACTGTGTATGGAGTCAGCCTCCAGTCAGTGTGTGTGAGTGTACTCACCTAGACGTACTGTTCTAGATGTTCTTACCTATCTGTGCTTGAAGGGTCAATCATGGGCTTCTCAACACTGTGCTGACGCCTCTGATGACACAGACCTCGAGTATTTACTCTCATAGTTACATTTAAAGTCCGTGTATTAAGTAAGCCTGAGCCCCACGCTGTGCGGGGGCTGGCGGACGAGGGGAATGAACTGATGGTGGAGGTGAGAAGCTCCTTGTTGCTACTCAGAACGAAATGTCCATGTAGCACGGGCTATGGTGAGCCCGTAAAGAATCCCTCCTTTCTTCCTCGCCTTTTAGAGCAGGTTTGAGAAAGCACTAGACCATGGAGGTCTGGTGCTCTATCACGAGGCATCAAACAGTGACTAGAAGATACGGATCACTATCTACCACAAGAGTAAGAAAATAGTCAAATTGCTTGTGTGTGTTCCCTTGGGGACTGTCCCTCCAGTGTTCTCAAGCTCTACACGGGACCACATGCAGGCGAGGAGTCACAGTAACGTGGCTGAAGTATGTTGACCAGACCACACACTAGAAGGTGAAGGGACGACGACGTTTCGGTCCGTCCTGGACCATTCTCAAGTCGACTTGAGAATGGTCCAGGACGGACCGAAACGTCGTCGTCCCTTCACCGTCTAGTGTGTGGTCTGGTCAACACGGGACCCCAACTTAAGAGAGTCTGGGAATACAGAAAGATCAGAACCTCATTAAGTACCTCGTCGTCTCTAGTTCTAACGAAGTCGTCAGGAGCGAGTCATCCTGCCCAGCGACAATGAAGAATGAGACACAGCAGAAGCATTTCACATCAAACATCTTGATACAATCAGCAGCAGTCGCTTCACACCGATGTATGATCCTCTGTCAACACAATCATCACAGAACTGCCAGTTTCCACCCTCCGCTCTCCGCCCCAGTCGACCAATGAGAGCACAGGTCCACGTTAACTGTCTCATCAAGGTAACCATTTCTCTTATCACAGCTGCCTGGACAATGTACTTCTCTTGTTTTGTGATAACTTCACCCCCCCCCCTTCACCGTCTCCTGCCTCTGAAGATGCTAGGCTAAAATCTAGTCAAACAGATCAGCTACATTGAAGGTGTAAAATTAACTTTGGAGAGTTAAATTTCCAACTTCCTTCCCAAGTGTAATACAACGTAAGAAAGGTGGAGAAGATGAGTGCCGGAATCATTGAGACAGCCCATCAGTTATGTATAGTCACACACACACACAGTGGCAGTGATGTGGTGGAGGCTGACTCCATACACAGTTTTAAATGTAGATATGATAGAGCCCAATAGGCTCAGGAACCTGTACACCAGTTGATTGACAGTTGAGAGGCGGGACCAAAGAGCCAGAGCTCAACCCCCGCAAACACAACTAGATGAATACACACAATATATATATATATATATATATATATATATATATATATATATATATATATATATATATATATTTCATTTTGTTGTAATTGGTCTTGTGTAAGAGTGGTGGTGGTACTTTTTCAGTGAAGAGACCACAACAAAAGAATGATATTGTCCACTGTAAGTCACTCAACCACAGGCAAATATAAAAGAAATTACCAGTTATTGTTGAGAAAGACGCAGTTTGATACTTTGTTCCTGGTGACGGATGTGTTGATGGAGAGAGAGAGAGAGAGCGAGAGAGCGAGAGAGCGAGAGAGAGAGAGAGCGAGAGAGAGAGAGAGAGAGAGAGAGAGCGAGAGAGCGAGAGAGAGCGAGAGAGAGAGAGAGAGAGAGAGAGAGAGAGAGAGAGAGAGAGAGAGAGAGAGAGAGAGAGAGAGAGAGAGAGAGCACAGCGCTTTCTCTCACAGCATTAGCAGCAGTCTCGCGGGTACTGTGGGAAATGCTATGATGAAATGGAATCACGTAAACATTCCGTGATTATACTCAAGATGCTGAGACGAGGAGGAAGGCAGGCGGTGTGGGGGAGGAAGTGAGAGTGACGTACACCTCCACACGGACGCTCACCACTCAGATATGAGATGAAGAACTAATGCGACAAATTGCTGTAATGTGAGTCACATTGACAATTACAGCCGGATGAAGATTTCGCGACTGTGAAAGCTGCGTCACCGAGAGCCAGCGAGGCTTTGGTCTAAGGGAAGTGGGGTAGTAAGGCAGCCAGTATGGGCAAGTGGGAATGGAGAAGCTTGTCTTGGGCAAGTGGGAATGGAGAAGCTTGTCTTGGGCAAGTGGGAATGGAGAAGCTTGTCTTAGGGAAGTGGGGAATGGAGAAGCTTGTCTTAGGGAAGTGGGGAATGGGGAAGCTTGTCTTAGGGAAGTGGGGAATGGAGAAGCTTGTCTTAGGGAAGTGGGGAATGGGGAAGCTTGTCTTAGGGAAGTGGGGAATGGAGAAGCTTGTCTTAGGGAAGTGGGAATGGGGAAGCTTGTCTTAGGGAAGTGGGGAATGGGGAAGCTTGTCTTAGGGAAGTGGGGAATGGAGAAGCTTGTCAGGTTAATGGGAACTGTCAGCTATTTAGAGTCGTCTTCAGCGTCGTGGAGCCGGGAAGTGTGTAGGACACAGCACTTCATATTAACTAATATATCGTTTAAATTTGGTTTATTGTTATTTGTACTTGGTTGAACTCATCACCACCACTACCACCACCACCACCACCACTACCACCCCAACCACTACCACAACAACAAGAGCATCAGACACTGACACTTGGGGGGTCCCCACTAACATCTCTTAGAGGAAGACACAAAATTTGTCCCTCTATAATTCTGACCGGCACCCACCCAGCCTGGATGGTCTGTCAGTCCTCCGAGCCTGGATAGTCAGGGGGGGGGGAGGGGAGGGTAGTCGAACCAATGTCAACAATGAGAACATATAACCACGCAGCAGCAGACAATGGCGGCCATCTTGGCGGCCGTGTTATTATTGTTAAGTTTTGTATTTAATTTTATCCTTCAACATCCGGTGCGACCGTTGGCCAGAGAGCGCCAAACTTTGTTATTGTCCAGTGCCGCCGCGGCCTTCGTCGGCCACGGGAGTGTTCCTTGTGGCTCCTCGCGTGGCTACCGTGGCCGCTGGTGGTAGACCTCATACCTGGGGCTACTGAGCACCGCAGTAAGGCTAGATGGGGGCTACTGAGCACCGCAGTAAGGCTAAGAGATGGGGCTACTGAGCACCGCAGTAAGGCTAGATGGGGGCTACTGAGCACCGCAGTAAGGCTAGATGGGGGCTACTGAGCACCACAGTAAGGCTGGATGAGGGGCTACTGAGCACCACAGTGAGGCTAGATGGGGGCTACTGAGCACCGCAGTAAGGCTAGATGGGGGGCAACTGAGCACCACAGTAAGGCTTGAGGAGGGGCTACTGAGCACCGCAGTAAGGCTAGATGGGGGCTACTGAGCACCACAGTAAGGCTAGGAGATGAGAATACTGAGCACCGCAGTAAGGCTAGATGAGGGGCTACTGAGCACCACAGTAAGGCTAGATGGGGGCTACTGAGCACCGCAGTAAGGCTAGATGGGGGCTACTGAGCACCACAGTAAGGCTAGATGGGGGCTACTGAGCACCACAGTAAGGCTAGATGGGGCTACTGAGCACCGCAGTAAGGCTAGGAGATGTGGCTACTGAGCACCGCAGTAAGGCTAGATGAGGGCTACTGAGCACCACAGTAAGGCTAGATGGGGGCTACTGAGCACCACAGTAAGGGTAGGAGATGGGGCTACTGAGCACCACAGTGAGGCTAGATGGGGGCTACTGAGCACCACAGTAAGGCTAGATGAGGGCTACTGAGCACCGCAGTAAGGCTAGATGGGGGCTATTGAGCACCGCAGTAAGGCTAGGAGATGTGGCTACTGAGCACCGCAGTAAGGCTAGATGAGGGCTACTGAGCACCGCAGTAAGGCTAGATGGGGGCTACTGAGCACCACAGTAAGGGTAGGAGATGGGGCTACTGAGCACCGCAGTAAGGCTAGATGGGGCTACTGAGCACCACAGTAAGGCTAGATGAGGGCTACTGAGCACCGCAGTAAGGCTAGATGGGGGCTACTGAGCACCGCAGTAAGGCTAGATGAGGGCTACTGAGCACCGCAGTAAGGCTAGGAGATGGGGCTACTGAGCACCGCAGTAAGGCTAGATGAGGGCTACTGAGCACCACAGTAAGGCTAGGAGATGGGGCTACTGAGCACCGCAGTAAGGCTAGATGGGGGCTACTGAGCACCGCAGTAAGGCTAGATGGGGGCTACTGAGCACCACAGTAAGGCTAGATGGGGGCTACTGAGCACCACAGTAAGGCTAGATGGGGGCTACTGAGCACCGCAGTAAGGCTAGATGGGGGCTACTGAGCACCGCAGTAAGGCTAGATGGGGGCTACTAATAACTGCAGTAAGGCTAGATGAGGGCTACTGAGCACCGCAGTAAGGCTAGATGGGGGCTACTGAGCACCGCAGTAAGGCTAGGAGATGGGGCTACTGAGCACCACAGTAAGGCTAGATGAGGGCTACTGAGCACCGCAGTAAGGCTAGATGGGGGCTACTGGGCACCGCAGTAAGGCTAGGAGATGGGGCTACTGAGCACCGCAGTAAGGCTAGATGAGGGCTACTGAGCACCGCAGTAAGGCTAGATGGAGGCTACTGGGCACCGCAGTAAGGCTAGATGGAGGCTACTGAGCACCGCAGTAAGGCTAGATGAGGGGCTACTGAGCACCGCAGTAAGGCTAGATGGGGGCTACTGAGCACCGCAGTAAGGCTAGATGGGGGCTACTGAGCACCACAGCAAGGCTAGATGAGTGCTACTGAGCACCACAGTAAGGCTAGATGGGGGCTACTGAGCACCGCAGTAAGGCTAGGAGATGAGACTACTGAGCACCGCAGTAAGGCTAGATGAGGGCTACTGAGCACCGCAGTAAGGCTAGATGGGGGCTACTGAGCACCGCAGTAAGGCTAGATGAGGGCTACTGAGCACCGCAGTAAGGCTAGATGAGGGCTACTGAGCACCGCAGTAAGGCTAGATGAGGGCTACTGAGCACCACAGTAAGGCTAGATGAGGGCTACTGAGCACCGCAGTAAGGCTAGATGGAGGCTACTGAGCACCGCAGTAAGGCTAGATGAGGGCTACTGAGCACCGCAGTAAGGCTAGATGGGGGCTACTGAGCACCGCAGTAAGGCTAGGAGATGGGGCTACTGAGCACCGCAGTAAGGCTAGATGAGGGCTACTGAGCACCGCAGTAAGGCTAGATGGAGGCTACTGAGCACCGCAGTAAGGCTAGATGGAGGCTACTGAGCACCGCAGTAAGGCTAGATGAGGGGCTACTGAGCACCGCAGTAAGGCTAGATGGGGGCTACTGAGCACCGCAGTAAGGCTAGATGGGGGCTACTGAGCACCACAGCAAGGCTAGATGAGGGCTACTGAGCACCACAGTAAGGCTAGATGGGGGCTACTGAGCACCGCAGTAAGGCTAGGAGATGAGACTACTGAGCACCGCAGTAAGGCTAGATGAGGGCTACTGAGCACCGCAGTAAGGCTAGATGGGGGCTACTGAGCACCGCAGTAAGGCTAGATGAGGGCTACTGAGCACCGCAGTAAGGCTAGATGGAGGCTACTGAGCACCGCAGTAAGGCTAGATGAGGGCTACTGAGCACCGCAGTAAGGCTAGATGGAGGCTACTGAGCACCGCAGTAAGGCTAGATGGAGGCTACTGAGCACCGCAGTAAGGCTAGATGGGGCTACTGAGCACCGCAGTAAGGCTAGATGAGGGCTACTGAGCACCGCAGTAAGGCTAGATGGGGGCTACTGAGCACCACAGTAAGGCTAGGTGGGGGCTACTGAGCACCACAATAAGGCTCGTGGAACAGAACTATAAACATTCTCAAAGATGTTTCTAGCTTCATGGTGTATATACACTTATAGTTTACTTAAGGTCTGGACAATATTCAGGACTACAGTATACTTGAGGTCAGTAAGGTGTTGTGGTGACCTTAATAACCCTCCAGACCTTGATATCCCTTAACCCCAACACTCAACACAAGGAATTGTTTCAGCAATTTGATCAGACAATGCCAATGAATTTTCCGTTACTTGAGATCTTATCCTTGCTGTATGTTGAAAGATAATTTTCCTGTTTCATATTCCCAAGAAAAAATTTCATTGTGTGATGCAAGACAAAATTTCCTGTTATTTATTCTATTAACTTCTGTTATCTCTTCATTTATTTGATTGAATTTGTCAACAATTTGTATGTAAAAAAAATTCTAATTACAGACTTGTGTGGCCAGTTTCAGTCCGTGTGATCATGTTCTATGCTGTCTTATGCTGGAAATGTCAAATTTATCAGTCTAATCAATTTTACTGAAAACTTACATGTCGCTATTATGTGTACTCACCTAATTGTGCTTGCGGGGGTTGAGCTCTGGCTCTTTGGTCCCGCCTCTCAACTGTCAATCAACAGGTGTACAGGTTCCTGAGCCTACTGGGCTCTATCATATATACACTTGAAACTGTGTATGGAGTCAGCCTCCACCACATCACTGCCTAATGCATTCCATTTGTCTACTACTCTGACACTGAAAAAGTTCTTTCTAACATCTCTGTGGCTCATTTGGGCACTCAGTTTCCACCTATGTCCCCTAGTGCGTGTTCCCCTTGTGTTAAATAGCCTGTCTTTATCTACCCTGTCAATTCCCTTGAGAATCTTGAATGTCATGATCATGTGTGTGATACCGGATGAGTGTACACAAAGAGCATGTTTGGGTGGAGGAGAAGTTGAGCGTGGGAGACAAGGCCGATGAAGAAGGTGAGAGGTGAGAGAGAGAGAGAGAGAGAGAGAGAGAGAGAGAGAGAGAGAGAGAGAGAGAGAGAGAGAGAGAGAGAGAGAGAGAGAGAGAGAGAGAGAGAGAGAGGGGGGGGCTGAAAGACAGAGGAAGAGTGTGGAAACAGACAATCAGGACACGAGTACTGAGAGAGAAACCAGTGTGTGAGAGACAGACAGAGAACAGGAAAAGATTTCGGGAGTATGAGGAAGTAAGAGTTAGTATGAGGGTGTATGAGGAAGTAAGAGTTAGTATGAGGGTGTATGAGGAGGTAAGAGTTAGTATGAGGGTGTATGAGGAAGTAAGAGTTAGTATGAGGGTGTATGAGGAGGTAAGAGTTAGTATGAGGGTGTATGAGGAGGTAAGAGTTAGTATGAGGGTGTATGAGGAGGTAAGATAATTATCAAGAGAAAGGATTAAACCAGAATGACTATAAAGAGGAGAAATGGAAGGGACAAGGAAGGGAAAGGAGGCTGTGAGGGGCTCACGGCTCCCATTACCATCCCACCAAGTGGAATTTTGTGTCGAGAAATAAATCAACACGAAACAATGGATAAATATTGGATAAGTTTAGATATAGGAAAGACCTGGGTAAATACTGGTTTGTTGGATGATTTGTGGAACAGATTACTGGGTAACGTAATATACATGAAGATCACTTGTTTGTTTCAAGCGTAGGTTATACATATAAGAATGAGTTTGGGTGGAAATAAATAGGAGCTGTCACGTATAGGCCAATAGGCCTTCTGCAGTTTCCTTAATTCTTGTGGGGTAGAACAGTGACTCACTGGCAGAGACATGTTGCAACGGAGTGGTGGGCTGTGACGAAGGTTAGGCGGTGATGGGGAAGGAGCTGTGAAGGGAAGGGAAGAGAAGGGAAGCCTCCCTATCACCGACTACAAGACATTTATGAAGATGAGAGCAATGTTTAACTCATTGCCCCGTCTACCAGCCATGTTGTACCTGTTACCTTATTACTTTACTCTTCTGACGGTCAAGTTCTTCCTCGAGTCTGGCCTTAACGTTGTGGATGGAGGCGGCTTCTACAACGTCTTCCAGGAAGGGTTCGAGTATTTCCTTACATTCCTTCAGCTTATTTGGGCTTTCAGCGTCCACCTGTTTGTCCTATTTTCTCTCAATTTAAGGACGATGTCCAGCTTTTCTATTTCCCTTCAGTATCTTGTATGTTGTAATCATTTCTGCCACTCATTAGCTGCTTATTTAACAGTGACTACTGGCGGGGACGTGAGCAACACTACCCAGGGAGCCGGTCGGCCGAGCGGACAGCACGCTGGACTTGTGATCCTGTGGTCCTGGGTTCTATCCCAGGCGCCGGCGAGAAACAATGGGCAGAGTTTCTTTCACCCTATGCCCCTGTTACCTAACAGTAAAATAGGTACCTGGGTGTTAGTCAGCTGTCACGGGCTGCTTCCTGGGGGTGGAGGCCTGGTCGAGGACCGGGCCGCGGGGACACTAAAAGCCCCGAAATCATCTCAAGATAACCTCAAGATAACCCAACCCTTGGGCTTATCCCGCTCCTTCATTACTGCCGCGTTGAAATTTCCTGTTCTCTGCCTATCCCTTCGTTCCTGTGTCTATCCCTTACCCTATCCCTATTTCGTTCGCTTCTTTGTATATCTGTCCGGAATACCGCTTGTATGGTCGTATAGTTGTTCGTTAATATGTTGGTATTTGTCCGAATGTCTGTCTGTTTATCAGGTATAAAGCAAGTGCGTCTGAATGTGTCCGTCTGTTATGGTCTTACGACAGTTCGTCCGTCCACTTGTTCGAACACCGACTCGTCCTCTGTCCACACCTCGCCTGGGACGGGACGAACACCGCCTTCCAGGAAGGGTAAGACTTAACGGTAAGACATTCCTCGCCGCCTGTCCCACACCGTCACCCATCAACCGTCCCTCATTCCGTCCATTCCGTCCCATTCCGTCCATTCCGTCCCATTCCGTCCATTCCGTCCCATTCCGTCCATTCCGTCCCATTCCGTCTATTCCGTCCCATTCCGTCCATTCCGTCCCATTCCGTCCATTCCGTCCCATTCCGTCCATTCCGTCCCATTCCGTCCATTCCGTCCCATTCCGTCCATTCCGTCCCATTCCGTCCCATTCCGTCCCTCACCACCACCCGTCCCGCCCCGTCACCACCTTCCGTCCCACACTATATGACCCTCTTATATATTGGATTTATATATGTTTATATATATTTATCTTGAAAAATCATGTATAAAGCGAATGTGTTTTAAAGTGTTTTATAGTTTTTCGTAATATGTGAATGGCGGATGTTGTTGTGGCAGGTGTTGGTGGGTGCTTGTTGCAGGTGTTGGTGGGTGCTTGTGGCAGGTGTTGGTGGGTGCTTGTGGCAGGTGTTGGTGGGTGCTTGTGGCAGGTGTTGGTGGGTGCTTGTGGCAGGTGTTGATGGGTGCTTGTGGCAGGTGTTGGTGGGTGCTTGTGGCAGGTGTTGGTGGGTGCTTGTGGCAGGTGTTGGTGGGTGCTTGTGGCAGGTGTTGGTGGGTGCTTGTGGCAGGTGTTGGTGGGTGCTTGTGGCAGGTGTTGGTGGGTGCTTGTGGCAGGTGTTGGTGGGTGCTTGTGGCAGGTGTTGATGGGTGCTTGTGGCAGGTGTTGGTGGGTGCTTGTGGCAGGTGTTGGTGGGTGCTTGTGGGAGGTGTTGGTGGGTGCTTGTGGCAGGTGTTGGTGGGTGCTTGTGGCAGGTGTTGGTGGGTGCTTGTGGCAGGTGTTGGTGGGTGCTTGTGGCAGGTGTTGATGGGTGCTTGTGGCAGGTGTTGGTGGGTGCTTGTGGCAGGTGTTGGTGGGTGCTTGTGGGAGGTGTTGGTGGGTGCTTGTGGCAGGTGTTGGTGGGTGCTTGTGGCAGGTGTTGGTGGGTGCTTGTGGCAGGTGTTGGTGGGTGCTTGTGGCAGGTGTTGGTGGGTGCTTGTGGCAGGTGTTGATGACTGCTTGTGGCAGGTGTTGGTGGGTGCTTGTGGCAGGTGTTGATGGCTGCTTGTGGCAGGTGTTGGTGGCTGCTTGTGGCAGGTGTTGATGACTGCTTGTGGCAGGTGTTGGTGGGTGCTTGTGGGAGGTGTTGATGACTGCTTGTGGCAGGTGTTGGTGGGTGCTTGTGGCAGGTGTTGATGACTGCTTGTGGGAGGTGTTGATGACTGCTTGTGGCAGGTGTTGATGGCTGCTTGTGCCAGATGTTGACAGTTCCTTGTGCCAGGTGTTGACAGTTCCTTGTGGCAGGTGTTGAGGGTTGCCAGATGGTGATGGCTTGAGGTCCTCAACACCGGCTCCCACCACACGTGGACAGGTATTTTGAGTATACATCTAAGTATACACCTAAGTACATTGAGTGTACCCTAAGTGTACCTCTGCTTCTCGGTGTATATATGGGAGTCTAGTCCTAGAGTATGTTCAGGACTATGGTATACTTCCTGGTTGGTCAACAGGCAACTTGTGGCGGCCTTAATAACCCATTAGAAGTTATGTAAATTGTCATCCACACTTTCGCGGATATAAACATTTCATTCACCTGGGCTGTGTGGGTCTCGAACCCTCTACTCCACGCGTGTGAGGCCGACGCTCTATCGACTGGTCTATTTACCAACCCGTCCTCGACTCAAGTCCATTCCATCCAGCGGTCAACCCCACAGACGCATTCATAAATTTTAACATGCTGTTCATTCAAAACGGAAATTTCCTCAAATATGAATTAATAAAATTTGTAATTAAAAATTTATTTAAATAAATGTAATTTATTTATTTCAATAAAACTTTATTTTTTAATTAAATTTAATTTTAATTAATTTTAAAATTAATGCAAATTTCAAGTACGACGATTTTTGGCCTTAGGTTTAGTATACGTCAAAATGCGACGTTCTGTTAGGAGGAGGAGTAGTAGTACCATCCACCATCTTATCTTCTTGAGGTTATCTTGAGATGATTTCGGGGCTTTAGTGTCCCCGCGGCCCGGTCCTCGACCAGGCCTCCACCCCCAGGAAGCAGCCCGTGACAGCTGACTAACTCCCAGGTACCTATTTACTGCTAGGTAACAGGGGCATTCAGGGTGAAAGAAACTTTGCCCATTTGTTTCTGCCTCGTGCGGGAATCGAACCCGCGCCACAGAATTACGAGTCCTGCGCGCTATCCACCAGGCTACGAGGTCCCTGACCCCAACTACTGCTCCAAGACAACCCTTCCAAACCACCACTAAAAGCACTACGGGCTCACCATAGCCCGTGCTACTTGGAACTTTGTTCCAGGTAGCGAATCTTTAACAACAACAACATCACCACTCCCCCAACCATCCAATGGGCTTGTTTGTGGAGCTTTTGATTGTTTTCGTGTGTTTGTTTCTGTGTGCTTTTTCCTTGTTCTTGCTGACAGCTGGTGAACTTAATACTTATAATTACTACGACCAATTACGCTCACTGTGTCTTGTAATCTGATGTTCTCCCTTCCACATGCTGCTGTGTTTACCAGCGTCCTGCGGGGCGTTGACAGTTGCAGGAGTGTACTTAGCTAGTTGTGCTGGGGGGGTTGAGCTCTGGCTCTTTGGTCCCGCCTCTCAGCTGTCAATCAACAGGTGTACAGATTCCTGAGCCTACTGGGCTCTATCATATCTACATTTGAAACTGTGTATGGAGTCAGCCTCCACCACATCACTTCCTAATGCATTCCATTTGTCAACCACTCTGACACTATAAAAGTTCTTTCTAATATCTCTGTGGCTCATTTGGGCGCTCAGTTTCCACCTGAGTCCCCTTGTGCGTGTGCCCCTTGTGTTAAATAGCCTGTCTTTATCTACCCTACCAATTCCCTTGAGAATCTTGAATGTGGTGCTCATGTCCCCTCTAACTCTTCTGTCTTCCAGCGACGTGAGGTTTAATTCCCGTAGTCTCTCCTCTTAGCTCATACCTCTCAGCTCGGGTACTAGTCTGGTGGCAAACCTTTGAACCTTTTCCAGTTTAGTCTTATCCTTGACTAGATATGGACTCCATGCTGGGGCTGCATACTCCAGGATTGGCCTGATATATGTGGTATACAAAGTTCTGAATGGTTCTTTACACAAGTTTCTGAATGCCGTTCGTATGTTGGCCAGCCTGGCATATGACGCTGATGTTATCCGCTTGATATGTGCTGCAGGAGACAGGTCTGGCGTGATATCAACCCCCAAGTCTTTTTCTTTCTCTGACTCCTGAAGAATTTCCTCTCCCAGATGGTGTACAGGTTCCTGAGCCTACTGGGCTCTATCATATCTACACTTGAAACTGTGTATGGAGTCAGCCTCCACCACATCACTGCCTAATGCATTCTACCTATTAACTACTCTGACACTGAAAAAGTTCTGTCCGTGTGTGTGTGTGTGTGTGTGTGTGTGTGTGTGTGTGTGTGTGTGTGTGTGTGTGTGTGTGTGTGTGTGTGTGTGTGTGTGTGTGTGCGCGCGCGCGCGCGCGCAGGTGTTGTGGCTGTGGTTCAAGGAACACATGTGGGGGGGGGAAGAGGGAAGGCGGAGGGTAGGGGGGGGGAAGAGGGAAGGCGGAGGGTAGGGGGGGGGAAGAGGGAAGGCGGAGGGA
>NC_091159.1:48136180-48248680 GCF_040958095.1 Procambarus clarkii | reverse complement strand
GACTGCTTTAACGATGCTAACCAGAATATGTACAACATGGTCTTTAGCTCTCAGTGTACAAGGTGTACAAGAGATGTACAGGTGTACAAGAGATGTACAGGAGGTGTACAAGAGGTGTACAGGAGGTGTACAAGAGATGTACAGGAGGTGTACAAGAGATGTACAGGAGGTGTACAAGAGATGTACAGGAGGTGTACAAGAGATGTACAGGTGTACAAGAGATGTACAGGAGGTGTACAAGAGATGTACAGGAGGTGTACAAGAGATGTACAGGTGTACAAGAGATGTACAGGAGGTGTACAAGAGATGTACAGGAGGTGTACAAGAGATGTACAGGAGGTGTACAAGATATGTACAGGTGTACAAGAGGTGTACAAGAGGTGTACAGGAGGTGTACAAGAGGTGTACAGGAGGAGTACAAGAGATGTACAGGAGGTGTACAAGAGATGTACAGGAGGTGTACAAGAGATGTACAGGAGGTGTACAAGAGATGTACAGGAGGTGTACAAGAGATGTACAGGAGGTGTACAAGAGGTGTACAGGAGGTGTACAAGAGATGTACAGGAGGTGTACAAGAGATGTACAGGAGGTGTACAAGAGATGTACAGGAGGAGTACAAGAGATGTACAGGAGGTGTACAAGAGGTGTACAGGAGGTGTACAAGAGATGTACAGGAGGAGTACAAGAGATGTACAGGAGGTGTACAAGAGATGTACAGGTGTACAAGAGATGTACAGGAGGTGTACAAGAGATGTACAGGAGGTGTACAAGAGATGTACAGGTGTACAAGAGATGTACAGGTGTACAAGAGATGTACAGGAGGTGTACAAGAGATGTACAGGAGGTGTACAGGAGGTGTACAGGAGGTGTACAAGAGGTGTACAAGAAACTAGTATTCTATCGTCGGTAACAGGACACCTGTTAGGGTTATCGTGGTCTCGCCCCTTCCTCTATCCCCCTAATACCCAAGGGCTAGGCTGTCCTCGCGGTCACCCCTCCCACTGCTCGCCAGACACAACTATGGTTAACTTTACTGACCAAGTTAAGTGTTCATTATCATTGTGAAGACCACCAAGGTGCACAGTGGTGGCTAAAGTCATCCCTAAGCAACTCGTTTTTCGGTTGAAAGTAGATATACACAGAAAGTATGAAATATTGAAAAGGCGTGTTGCCATGGTAGATGTGTGTGAATATTTGTACCTTATGACTTTATGAGTGAAGTGAGGTTAGTATGAACCTCATAGAGCAGCCTCACCTTGATACTGAGACGACACCTGGTGAGAGGAGCCTCCTCTTCTTGATGAGGAAGCGAGGCTTGGTGTGAGGAGCATTCCTTCATATCCTGTACTGCGACACCCACACCCTCGACCACCACCACCACCCCTTCCTGCCATCATTCCTCCTCCTCTGCTTCCTCCATGCAGCCCTTCCCGCTCTATCCTCGGCCTCCCCCTGTGTCACCACCAGCCACTCCCTATCCCCTCCCACGCTCAGTACCTTAGCCCCGTCAATATCCCGCCCTTTTTCACACACTATCCTAGTCCCCAATCCCATCCACGGGTCCCCAGCTCCATCCACGGCCCTCCCACAAACGTCAGGATCCCCCCTACAACATCCCTCAGTCCCCCTGTCAATAACACAGGGCCCCTCCCCACGCCTAACACCTGCGTATCAAGATACACAAAGACATTTATATACACTATCCCATGATGGCCGCGTACCTGTCCCACTGCGACGAAAAACCAGTTTATCGAAATAAAAACTGAAAGAAAACAAAAAACTCGTATAATCTATATCTCAGAATTAAACAAATCAATTTTGAAACAATGGGTCTCTAAACCATAAAAAAAAAGAAACTTATACATTCCTTAACGTGTCATTTCAGCTCATAAGCAGTAAGAACTCTTTCGGCCGCCGGCGTTCCATCTCACAACACTTCAGTCGAAAGGGAAATCGCTCGAGGAACAATTAGAGGAGGTAAGAAAAAAAAGCGAGATATAACTGAGCGTCGGCAGCTGGCTGCGGTATGTATAGCGTGGTATAGCGGTATCCGGCAGAGCAGCGGCCCGGGCCAAAGTCCGAGAGCTGCGGTTAGTTCCCTGCCGGCCGCTGTGAGGAGTGGGCGTGTGTGTGTCTGCGTTCCTGGAGTCGGCCGCTCTTGCTCCCTCGACCCAACCTTGAAAACTATACTTTCCTATCTGAGAGTTTTATTTTGCTTGAATAAGACGTGTTTAAGGGAGACAAATTTAGCCGTTTGTGTAAAGTGAATTTATTTATTTATTTGGAGAGAAGAATTTTTAAGAGATACGTTATAAAGGCATATAACAAGGCGTAAGATGATGAGATGATAGCCTTAAGTAGACACCCAGGACCTCGAGTGGGCACTAGGACCTCAAGTGGGCACCATCAGGACCTCTAGTGGGCACCAGGACCTCTAGTGGACACCAGGACCTCAACTGGGCACCAGGACCTCAAGTGGGCCCCAGGACCTCTAGTGGGCACCAGGACCTCAAGTGGGCCCCAGGACCTCTAGTGGGCACCAGGACCTCAAGTGGGCCCCAGGACCTCTAGTGGGCACCAGAACCTCTAGTGGGCATCAGGACCTCTAGTGGGCACCAGGACCTCAAGTGGGCCCCAGGACCTCTAGTGGGCACCAGAACCTCTAGTGGGCATCAGGACCTCAACTGGGCACCAAGGTGGCCAGCGCCCACCGTACCCTGAACATGTCGCTGGTATTCACTTGACAGGGAAGTACCTTGGAGACGCCCGAGGAGTGGCGGCCAGCTCCCATAAACGACGTACCTTGTATGGTATAAAGTGAGTGTTTGCATCATTAATTCCCCCAGTTTATTATTGTTTACATTGTCCAGGAATGAATTTGGTTGTCGAATTTTGTTTATATTATATCTATTCTTTGAGGTTATAATGTACATACGATGGTATTTTGAACCAGAGTACTAATAATGGTAT
Source organism: Procambarus clarkii (assembly GCF_040958095.1). Lineage (NCBI taxonomy): Eukaryota > Metazoa > Arthropoda > Malacostraca > Decapoda > Cambaridae > Procambarus > Procambarus clarkii. The sequence continues at coordinate 48,245,710 of NC_091159.1, read as the reverse complement.
TTGCTGGGAGCGTGTTTGCTTACCAGTTTGTACTTGTCACACCAGGTGTGTGTTATTCGCCCTGTGGTGGGTATAGGAGTAGACGACTGCTGACTCCTGGTAGCAGGCGGTGAGCTTTTCTTTCCTATATCTTTAGTTATCGGTTTACAACTTGGTTCCCAATTACTCCTGTGTGAACAGTTTAAGGATTATTGCCCCATGTAGTCGCTCTTCCCTGGCCAGGGCTCGAACCCGGCTGAAATAGCTGGCGAGGTGTGGGGCGAGCATTCTACCGCCGCGCCAAGGGGACCTCACTCATCTCTCGAGTCATCAGACCAGCTCCCGCCTGTACTTTTCTCGTGGCTGTTTTCTGTTATTTAGTAAATATCGGTACTACTTCCATCTCGGTGTTCCCCTTAGGTATCTTGTACATTGTGGACATTATTCCTGTGCTCCTTGGCTTTTATGGGCTATTAAAGAGTCCACTTGTGTGCGTGAGCGCTAAACATTAGTTATCCTGGATTATTGAAAGGGGGTGGGGGGTTGAAGGAGGTGGGGGTGGGGGGGGGGGGTTGATGGGGGAAGCAGCAAAGGTAAAAGGTAGGCTGGTGGACGCGTCCACCTTGACATCGCCCACTCACTTCTGGTCTTAGGAGAACTTTGAGAAAAAGTAGCGTTTGTCGGTATGTCCGTGTGTGTTGGAATATCGGTCTCTGTGTGGGTGTGTTTTTTGTTATATGTGAGGATTGGTAAATGGGCCACGTTTATTGGTTAGTGTTGGCTGTCTTCGATGGTGTAGCTGCGTGGGAGTGTAGGCCTAGACAATTTTGCTGGTAATGTGTGTTGTTGTGTTGAACTATGGCAATTCACACAGCAATAGATCATTAAATCCATACTTGGTTTGTTTCGGTGGCCCACAAAATGTAGCCTAAGCCGCGGATTTGACGAGAATCAAACCTAATCTGTGTTGGAATGTATAAACGGAATAAGTTGATATGTTGATATAGATATGTATATCTGTGTGTTGGAATATCTGTATGCTTGATGGTCTATGTGTATATGTATATATATATGCGTATATACACTTTGATAAGTCAGTATTCTATACTAGCCTAGCCATAAAGATGCTGTCATGTGTTCACACGGACAAATTACATAGATTATAATTACTGTGTAGGTATATGTTAGGTTCATTAGTTTGTTTAATTACATGAGGTTAATTTAGGTGGTTTGGTTAGCTTTGGTCGAGTATTTTTAGATTATAGCACGGGACTACTAATTGTTAACATGATCACGACTGTTTCTCTGGCTTACGGAAATGACAATGCAGTTTATTTTGGTATATTTACTGTATGTGTTGGAACGCGCATTTTTATTCTTATACCGATGTATATGAATATGTGGATGGGATGATACATGTTCTTTATTGGTAGTACTTGTGTTCAATATTGGGAGACAGACACCTGTGTCGGTCGCTTAATGCAATGACTCGGCTCCTTTGTACTTTTGTAATAAGATACATGCTGTTAAAGCCTAGTATTTATAGTACTGTATCTACAGGTATTTACAGTGGAGATACTGTATTTACAGTACTGTATCTACAGGTATTTACAGTGGAGATACTGTATTTACAGTACTGTATCTACAGGTATTTACAGTGGAGATACTGTATTTACAGTACTGTATCTACAGGTATTTACAGTGGAGATACTGTATTTACAGTACTGTATCTACAGGTATTTACAGTGGAGATACTGTATTTACAGTACTGTATCTACAGGTATTTACAGTGGAGATACTGTATTTACAGTACTGTATCTACAGGTATTTACAGTGGAGATACTGTATTTACAGTACTGTATCTACAGGTATTTACAGTGGAGATACTGTATTTACAGTACTGTATCTACAGGTATTTACAGTAGAGATACTGTATTTACAGTAGTGTATCTACAGGTATTTACAGTGGAGATACTGTATTTACAGTAGTGTATCTACAGGTATTTACAGTAGAGATACTGTATTTACAGTACTGTATCTACAGATATTTACAGTGGAGATACTGTATTTACAGTACTGTATCTACAGGTATTTACAGTGGAGATACTGTATTTACAGTACTGTATCTACAGGTATTTACAGTGGAGATACTGTATTTACAGTACTGTATCTACAGGTATTTACAGTGGAGATACTGTATTTACAGTACTGTATCTACAGGTATTTACAGTGGAGATACTGTATTTACAGTACTGTATCTACAGGTATTTACAGTGGAGATACTGTATTTACAGTACTGTATCTACAGGTATTTACAGTGGAGATACTGTATTTACAGTACTGTATCTACAGGTATTTACAGTGGAGATACTGTATTTACAGTACTGTATCTACAGGTATTTACAGTGGAGATACTGTATTTACAGTACTGTATCTACAGGTATTTACAGTGGAGATACTGTATTTACAGTACTGTATCTACAGGTATTTACAGTGGAGATACTGTATTTACAGTACTGTATCTACAGGTATTTACAGTGGAGATACTGTATTTACAGTACTGTATCTACAGGTATTTACAGTGGAGATACTGTATTTACAGTACTGTATCTACAGGTATTTACAGTGGAGATACTGTATTTACAGTACTGTATCTACAGGTATTTACAGTGGAGATACTGTATTTACAGTACTGTATCTACAGGTATTTACAGTGGAGATACTGTATTTACAGTACTGTATCTACAGGTATTTACAGTGGAGATACTGTATTTACAGTACTGTATCTACAGGTATTTACAGTGGAGATACTGTATTTACAGTACAGTATCTACAGGTATTTACAGTGGAGATACTGTATTTACAGTACTGTATCTACAGGTATTTACAGTGGAGATACTGTATTTACAGTACTGTATCTACAGGTATTTACAGTGGAGATACTGTATTTACAGTACTGTATCTACAGGTATTTACAGTGGAGATACTGTATTTACAGTACTGTATCTACAGGTATTTACAGTGGAGATACTGTATTTACAGTACTGTATCTACAGGTATTTACAGTGGAGATACTGTATTTACAGTACTGTATCTACAGGTATTTACAGTGGAGATACTGTATTTACAGTACTGTATCTACAGGTATTTACAGTGGAGATACTGTATTTACAGTACTGTATCTACAGGTATTTACAGTGGAGATACTGTATTTACAGTACTGTATCTACAGGTATTTACAGTGGAGATACTGTATTTACAGTTCTGTATCTACAGGTATTTACAGTGGAGATACTGTATTTACAGTACTGTATCTACAGGTATTTACAGTGGAGATACTGTATTTACAGTACTGTATCTACAGGTATTTACAGTGGAGATACTGTATTTACAGTACTGTATCTACAGGTATTTACAGTGGAGATACTGTATTTACAGTACTGTATCTACAGGTATTTACAGTGGAGATACTGTATTTACAGTACTGTATCTACAGGTATTTACAGTGGAGATACTGTATTTACAGTACTGTATCTACAGGTATTTACAGTGGAGATACTGTATTTACAGTACTGTATCTACAGGTATTTACAGTGGAGATACTGTATTTACAGTACTGTATCTACAGGTATTTACAGTGGAGATACTGTATTTACAGTACTGTATCTACAGGTATTTACAGTGGAGATACTGTATTTACAGTACTGTATCTACAGGTATTTACAGTAGAGATACTGTATTTACAGTACTGTATCTACAGGTATTTACAGTAGAGATACTGTATTTACAGTACTGTATCTACAGGTATTTACAGTAGAGATACTGTATTTACAGTACTGTATCTACAGGTATTTACAGTGGAGATACTGCATTTACAGTACTGTATCTACAGGTATTTACAGTGGAGATACTGCATTTACAGTACTGTATCTACAGGTATTTACAGTGGAGATACTGCATTTACAGTACTGTATCTACAGGTATTTACAGTGGAGATACTGCATTTACAGTACTGTATCTACAGGTATTTACAGTAGAGATACTGCATTTACAGTACTGTATCTACAGGTATTTACAGTGGAGATACTGCATTTACAGTACTGTATCTACAGGTATTTACAGTAGAGATACTGTATTTACAGTACTGTATCTACAGGTATTTACAGTAGAGATACTGTATTTACAGTACTGTATCTACAGGTATTTACAGTAGAGATACTGTATTTACAGTACTGTATCTACAGGTATTTACATTGGAGATACTGTATTTACAGTACTGTATCTACAGGTATTTACAGTAGAGATACTGTATTTACAGTACTGTATCTACAGGTATTTACAGTAGAGATACCAGGCCGATGTTATTTTACCCTCAAATTCAGTCTACTGCCTCCCACTCCTGACACTTGGGAGATGCTTCCATACCTCCCTTATTCCACCCCATGTCCTGTCCCTCTGTTGATTGCTCAACTCTCTATAACTTGATCGATATACTGAAGGATCTTGTACGTCTGGATCATGTCCCCTCAAGAGTTTTCTTCAAACTAAAGATTTAACTACATTCATCTTTTAACATGTATTTTCTCGATTTTGTGTTCTTGACCAAACCACACAGAAAATTAATTCTGATTTTTATGTTCTTGTTTTTTTGTTTGTTTTTGTTCATGTTTTATGTGCTTGTTTAGGTCGTAGTTCTATGCCTGCGCCTCATACTCGAGCCTTGGTCTTTCGTACGTGGTTTGCATCATTTCGAGTGTTTTTTCGATTTTGGGAGATTATCGTGATAGTCTCTAATTTGTCACGTGATAGTGATTTGATTCTAGTTATATTCAAATAGGAGCCGGTCGGCCGAGCGGACAGCACACTGGACTTGTGATCCTGAGGTCCTGGGTTCGATCCCGGGCGCCGGCGAGAAACAATGGGCAGAGTTTCTTTCACCCTATGCCCCTGTTACCTAGCAGTAAAATAGGTACCTGAGTGTTAGTCAGCTGTCACGGGCTGCTTCCTGGGGGTGGAGGCCTGGTCGAGGACTGGGCCGCAGGGACACTAAAGCCCCGAAATCATCTCAAGATAACCAAGAAGATATTCGATGATAGACTGGGTGTTATGTCTACTCCCAGGAACTTTGCATGACTCAGGTAGTAGGTTGAGTGTAGCGATATATTGTATTGGTATATTTGAGTGTTTCTTGGTATATCTGTGTAGGGCTCTGTGGCTGTGGCTGGCTTTAGAAGGAACCTCCACAAACGTAAAGTTCCCCCTTGATGTTAAAGCTACAAAACGCGTAAATGATAAATCATAATTATATATAAAGTCTTTATGCCACATTATATCGTACAGACATTAGCAACATTTATGACAAAGAGGCCTTGTTGGACTCCGCCATGGGCCATCATAATGTTGTTCACACATAGAAATCATATTACCATGATATATATGGTGAGAAAATACATTAGGGCTATGAGGCGGACGCGAACTTAAGACCCCGCCATTGCCAGTCGCGTACTCTGCCACTAGACCACCGAAACTTATAAAAAGTCATTTAACCGGATTTCTACTGAAATCACAGGAAGTCTGGCAGTCCCTACTGAAGCCAGTCCAAGTGTTTATGTGTGACCCACAAGAACTAGTGGAAGGGTACGGTGGTACTTTGCCCATCTAGTAGAAATCCGGTTGTATGACTTACAAGTAAACGATGGTCTAGTGGTAGATTATGCGACTGGCAATGGCAACCTGTCCTCTTAAAAAGAACGTCACTTTTGGCCGTTTGCCCGTATGGCCGAATATGGACGTAATTTGAAAATGAAACAAAATTAATATAAATTTGGGATTTTTTTTTCAACAACAGTAAGTTAAGGGTCCTCTGATAGGTTAGGTGGGCAGGAAATTCTCATAAAGTTTCAAAACGGTATGAAAAACGTTAATGGAAAGTATCCTTTTCTAACCTGTCCGAGTAAGCCGGACGACTCAAACAGAAAACGGAACAGTACGTCACTTTTGTGAGTTGATTTCATTTCAAATTACGTCCAAATTTGGCCATAGTGAGCATACGAGCCAAAAGTGACGTTATTTTTAAGAGGACGGGTTGATGGCGGGGTCGTAGGTTCGCCCGGCGTACCCCTAGAAGGGTTAATCGAGAAGCCTAATAGCGAAATGAATGTTGATTATCAGGGGAAACTAATGTGCCTCGCAGCAAATAAACGCACAGACTTGTAGATGATCGGGGAGCCCCAGGAGCCCCTCAGGGTGACGAACACCGGCCCCGCCCCCCACACACAGAACACTGGGCAGCAAAACCAAAAACTCGGCCCCACCTTAAACGCAAAAGTCATTCAGTGCCCTCCGGCAGAGCGGAAGCCGGCCGCTCACCACGGCTGAGGGCACACCAAGACCCACCAACCCCCGGCACCTCTCGGCATAGCGGCACCGGACACCGTCACCCCGCCGGGAGAACCAGCCAGAAAACGTTCAAATCTATCAACAATCCCGTGACCTGGGGCGATAAGTGCGCCAGGCGGAGCCGGTCGCACTTAGGGAGCCGGTCGGCCGAGCGGACAGCACCCGGGATTTGTGATCCTGAGGTCCTGGGTTCGATCCCAGGCGCCGGCGAGAAACAATGGGCAGAGTTTTTTCGCCCTATGCCCCTGTTACCTAGCAGTAAAATAGGTACCTGGGTGTTAGTCAGCTGTCACGGGCTGCTTCCTGGGGGTGGAGGCCTGGTCGAGGACCGGGCCGCGGGGACACTAAAAACCCCGAATTCATCTCAAGATAACCTCAAGAAGGCGTCGTAATAATCCGGACTGCTGAATAGGAATACCAAACGGCAGTATCGAATACAAAATCGCGAAACAGAACGCGATCCGGCGGCTCCCAAGCGGCGGAGGTATCCAGACTTCTGATCGTCGATAAGGTTGAACCAGGACTCCATCATAATAGTGGGTCGGCGAGTAAGTGTGAGCTCAGTCACTCTTGAGTATCCACCATTCTATATGAAAATAACTGATCAGTTCTGGAGGTTGCAGGCATACGAAGATTAATTCCTGGACTGCCTTGTGGTAGTAACCATCCAGCTTCCAGAGGACCGTACTGGTCTATGTTGCTGGGACCGCTTCGGCCACTCGAAGCTCTCTTCGAAGCTCACTGGCCACCCCTCCGCTCTCTTTCTCAAGCGTGACTTTCCGAGTCACTGTGAGCAAGTCTTTGAACCACCTAACAACTTAAATATGGTCTTAGACCACCCCGTCCTCCCCGGGAAAGCCTTCAGGTTCCCGGGACAGCCCTCCCGGGTCACTGTGAGGTGGTGTATTTCTGCTGAGAGAATGTCTCTCTGTCCTTCCAAGGCTGGAGCTCAGACGTATGGGGGTAGCCTTTCTCAACTTTCTAGGGTACAGGATGGACATAGACTGGTCAGCTCGCCTCAAGTGTCTAGCCTCCAACCTTGGACAGACACAGAGACAAACAGCCTATGGCCAAGAATAGAATACATGACGTTCTACCCATAAATCTGAAAATACAGGAACTGACGATGTATTGGTCGGTTGTATGTCCTTGTATCGTAGCGTCCTTGGGTCGGGTCCTAGGAGGCAGGGAAGGGAGAGACCGGAAACTAACCGGAGAAAGCGCCAAGCCAGTATGACCTGAGGACAGGTCAAGAGCTGGGATGTGAGCACGGAGGCTAGGAACGGCGCCCTCAACGCTTTGAATCATCGAGGATCGAACGCCGACCCTGCAAGAAGCGAATCCGTCGCTGTAGGAAGAAGAGGACGGGGTGATTGGGGGAGAAGGGCGGGGAGTGAGGGGGGCGTGGGTGGAGGGGAGGGGAGGGGAGGGAGAATGTAGAGAAAATACTATCAGGAGGGAGCTTCGCCACGGTCACTTGGCCAGTTTTCCCCTTGTTAACAGCTCTCCCCTATCTCCAGGGTCCCCCCCTGATCCCATGGGGTGGGGGGACCTGGAGGATCCGCCCATCTCCCCCCCCATCTCTCCCCCCCTCAATGGGTATTCGAGAGGGTCGGGGCGCATCTCGAATACCTTCCAATACTACTACACACCTTAAAGAAAACTAGCATGCACAAACTACAAGCAGTGCAACATAAAGCACTAGGAAGAACAGCAAAACACCGTCCACCATATGATCAGACAGTCCTCTATAAACTCCTGAACGTACAACCACTAAACATCAGTCTACAACAAGAAGCCACAAGGGTCTGGAACACGATTGAAAATTGAGAAGCCCGAGTGCTAGAAAGGTTATTGCAAGATGAGACGTTCCACTCCCACAGCTGGTGGCCCAAGATGATATGTCCCACTCCTACAGCTGGTGGCCCAAGATGAGACGCCCCACTCCCACAGCTGGTGGCCCAAGATGAGACGCCCCACTCCCACAGCTGGTGGTCCAAGATGAGACGCCCCACTCCCACAGCTGGTGGTCCAAGATGAGACGTCCCACTCCTACAGCTGGTGGCCCAAGATGAGACGTCCCACTCCCACAGCTGGTGGCCCAAGATGAGACGTCCCACTCCCACAGCTGGTGGCCCAAGATGAGACGTCCCACTCCCACAGCTGGTGGCCCAAGATGAGACGTCCCACTCCCACAGCTGGTGGCCCAAGATGAGACGTCCCACTCCCACAGCTGGTGGTCCAAGAGGTTGGATCTACTCGAGGGCAATCAAGCCCCACAATATGTAATTGAAAGATGAATAAAGACTAGAAAACCTCATACCAGAAAGAGATCAAAACACATACACACACATGTGAGTGTGAATGGGTCTGTGCTCCTCCCTATTCTTCTTTTGATATTAATATAACATTATATTGATGTACATGTGAAGAACCACACACACACACACACACACACACACACACACACACACACACACACACACACACACACACACACACACACACACACACACACACACACACACACACACAACTCCCTGACAAGAGAGAGCAAGCTCGGCTTAGCTGCCAAACACACAAGCACCGTGTCAGCAAGGCGGACAGCCCGCCTATCATAACTCTGTATTCCACATTGTTGAACTTCTTCGCCCGAACCTGTCCATCTTATTGACTAAAACAAAAGACATCTGAGAAAATATGGAGGACGATAGGATCGAACTCTCATCCCTGGACTTTCCAGTCTGCCTATTGAATCATCATCAGGTGAGTGGAAACGTTGCCCAACTGTTTCTGTCCTGTCACAGGAACTGAACCCGGCAACTTTCGACTGTGGCCTGGCTACGCCGACCATTGCACCAATGGAACTTACATAGAAAGACTAACCGAACGAAACTTGTTTTCTACGAAAACAAAAATAGGCCTAGCTTACAGGTTGACCTAAGCTTCAGCTGTAAGATACTGAAGAAATTCAAGGAAATTCAGTACGCCTAAACAACAGGAACTATTAATAATGAAATGAAATTTCTAATAAAAATGCTGATGGGTTATCCCCAGAGTAACGTAAGTAGACATGTGGCGATAAATTGGTCTGTGACCATTGTAAATGGTAATTAAGAAGGATTATAGCATGTAGGATAGCTAGGTCTGCATTTTGAGACTTATTGTCAAATTAAAATCAGATATTTAGAACGCATTACTGAATGCAGGCGATGAGTCACAATAACGGGGCTGAAGTATGTTGACCAGACCACACACTAGAAAGTGAAGGGACGACGACGTTTCGGTCCGTCCTGGATCATTCTCAAGTCGATTACATTACTGAATGTTGTGGCGGTAGAGTAGTAGAGGTAGATATTGTAGTACTGGTGGTAGAACAACGGCTGTAGTTGTAGAAATAGTAAAATAAAATACGATTCTGTATGCCCCCTTCTTGTAAAATTTACAAGCCCTTTTCACCCTGGTTGGTGCTACTTTAAGAATACTTACTACCCGCCAGTTAACTAAAGGGAACGGAAAGTGGCCAGAGAGCCTTCTGCTGTTCTCTATCTCGCTAAATATATATATATATATATATATATATATATATATATATATATATATATATATATATATATATATATATATATATATATATATATATGTCGTACCTAATAGCCAGAACGCACTTCTCAGCCTACTATGCAAGGCCCGATTTGCCTAATAAGCCAAGTTTTCATGAATTAATGTTTTTTCGACTACCTAACCTACCTAACCTAACCTAACCTACCTTTTTCGGCAACCTAACCCAACCTAACCTATAATGATAGGTTAGGTTAGGTTAGGTAGGGTTGGTTAGGTTTGGTCATATATATACGTTAATTTTAACTCCAAAAAAAAAAATTGATCTCATATATAATGAAATGGGTAGCTTTATCATTTCATAAGAAAAAAAAATAGAGAAAATATATTAATTCAGGAAAACTTGGCTTATTAGGCAAATCGGGCCTTGCATAGTAGGCTGAGAAGTGCGTTCTGGCTACTAGGTACGACATATATATATATATATATATATATATATATATATATATATATATATATATATATATATATATATATGTCGTACCTAGTAGCCAGAACGCACTTAACCTAACCAACCCTACCTAACCTAACCTAACCTATCTTTATAGGTTAGGTTAGGTTAGGTAGCAGAAAAAGTTAGGTTAGGTTAGGTTAGGTAGTCGAAAAACAATTAATTCATGAAAACTTGGCTTATTAGGCAAATCGGGCCATGCATAGTAGGCTGAGAAGTGTGTTCTGGCTACTAGGTACGACATATATATATATATATATATATATATATATATATATATATATATATATATATATATATATATATATATATATATATATATATATATATATATATATATAAAGGGAAGGGGGTGGTAGGAGAAAAGCACACAGAAACTGTATTGGAGGGAACCTACATTCCCTCCAATGCGTTATGTGTGGTTTCCTCCGAGGCTATGGGTCCCCCTTCTTCCAGCCAGAGGTGGTACTCCCTTCCCTATATATATATATATATATATATATATATATATATATATATATATATATATATATATATATATATATATATATATATATGCAAAATAACCACATGTGAAAAATAGAAAATGCTTAACGCGTTTTCGGTTAATTCGCCTTCATCAGAGCAAAGTAGAATGACAAAGTAGAATGACTTTGCTCTGATGAAGGCGAATTAGCCGAAAACGCGTTAAGCATTTTCTATTTTTCACATGTGGTTATTCTGCATGCTTGGATCAGTGTTTTTGTGATCATTGCTGCATATATATATATATATATATATATATATATATATATATATATATATATATATATATATATATATATATATATATATATATATATATATATATACACGCAAGATTACACAATTAGTATTGTTTCTTGTCTTGTAGTAGAACATTAGCTTCTGTTATTCCAACCTTTCACATGTCCATGAGCTCCTGTCTTCATGGTGTCACGGTCGTGTAGATCACAAACCCTGGAAGAGTCACGTCCGTCACCTCCCCGAGGCTGTGATGGTCTCCCCTCCAGCTCGCCTCCAGTTATTCCATTTTCTTTTCTTTTTATTGTTTTAACGTCGTAACTGTTAATTCGTTGTAATATTTTTTGGATATTATTATGCAACTTTGTGATTAATAATTATTGCATTTCTTTTTTTTCATTATTTTCGCATTCATTTTTAATTGTCTTTAATTTGGCATTCTCCAGTAATATTTATTTGGCATTGTGATGCTTATAGTTATGAACGTTTTTTGGTGTAATTTTTGTTGTAACTTTACTGCCAAGTTTTAAAATATTTTCTTGCAGCATTTCTCATTTAACAATATAATTTCAGTAATTGTTTTTTTTGGCATTCTTTCTGTAGTTATTATTTCCCCGATTTTTGTGGTCAGATTTAGCAAGCATAGGTTAGGCTCAGCTGTTAAAAATATGAGAAAAGTATTGTTAAATAACTACAATTTTGTAATACACAGAAATCACAATTGCGTGATGCATCAAATGAATAAATCAAAATCCAAAATTGACCATGTCGTAGCTCAGTCGAGTCTTACAACCCGTCCTCTTAAAAATAACGTCAGTTTTGGCTGGTATGCGCGGCGCTATGGCCAAATTTGGACGTAATTTGAAATGAAATCGACTCACAAAAGTGACGTACTGTTCCGTTTTCTGTTTGAGTCGTCCGGCTTACTCGCACAGGTTAGAAGAGGAAACTTTCCATTAACGTTTTTCATACCGTTTTGAAACATTATGAGAATTTCCTGCCCACCTAACCTATCAGAGGACCCTTAACTTACTGTTGTTGAAAAAAAATTCCAAATTTATATTCATTTTCAAATTACGTCCATATTCGGCCATACGGGCAAACGGCCAAAAACGACGTTCTTTTTAAGAGGACAGGTTGATCTGCGTCTGGGATGCTCTCAGATGCAGGTTCGAATCCTCGTCACGGCCCTTGTGGATTTGTACAATTTTGTACTTATTTATATGTTTTTGTACTTAATAAAATGAGGACAGGTTGTTAAACCGAACTTTTTAGCGGCTACAAAGGTCTGAGGTGGAGCCCTGAGGGGGGCCACGGAGGCTTTGTTGTTGTTTAAGATTCAGCTATTATGAACCAAAGTTGCAAGTAGCACGGGCTATGGTGAGCCCGTAGTGGACTTACCTGGCACAGGAGAGGGGCTGGAACTTTGCTGAGCTTGAGAGTGCTGCCAGGAGAAGCGGGTCCCCCGGCCCCCCACCCCACTGGGTCAGCGCGGCCGACGACCTCTACCATGATAATAATAGTACCTGTACCTGTGTGTGTGAGACCAAAATAATGTGAACTTAAGGAGTTGCAGGACCGAGTTTGAGCTCCCGGTTACCGACCTTTGCACCTGATTGTCATCTAATGCAAAGAGTCCCAACCCCTTAATTTCTTGTCTTATCCCTTAAAACTATGGAGTGAGGAAGGTCCTGTTCCCTGTCGGGCCACTCAGGCGGTGGGGAGGAGCAGGTCGGGTCAAGCAAGCGGAGAAGTGAAAGTGTCCACAGCTCGTCCCTGTCAGCGGCCTCTGCTGTTGACGTCTCTGGAGAGAAGCAGAGGTCTCTGAGGCTTGAGTTAAGCAGGACGGCGGGTCAGCAGGAGAGGGAGAGAGGGAGGATGATATAATCTCACAAGAACTCGTTTTCTGGAGGGGGGAAGAGGTCAGCAAGGCGACCCACAGTGAGGGTAACAAGGTCACCGATACGGTCCATGTCCTCACAAGGAGGAGGAAGAGGAGGTTGGAGAAAACTGCGCAAGAAGATGGAAGTTGAAAGAGAGGTTGAAGACGAGAGTCTTCAACCTTTCTTTCAACGGGACAACGGGACTGAGGCTTCAACCTCTCAGCCCGTTGAAGTCTAGCTGCTAAGACACTCCCTGGTCGTGCTGGCGCTCTGCAGCACCGGCGTGGCAAGGATCCCGGGGTAAGCAACGACCCGCAGACTGACGTAGCGGTCTCCAAGGAGGAGGAGGAGGAGAGCCGGTGAGAAAGCATTAAAATGTTAACACGATTATTCGAACGTGTTTTTCAGGTGGATATTCCGGCCGGAGCTGCTCGACGAGGCCGTCACGCGCGCGCTGGGATGGGGGCGCGGGAGGGGTGTTTCTGGGAGGGGGAGACTGACCTAAAAGAGGGGAAGGCCGGATGGAAAAGGGCGGCACAGAGAGGGGGAACCGGGCGGAAGAGGGCAACAGGAGATGGGGTGTAAGGAAGTGCATATGTATGTAAATAATAACTTGTATAAATTAACCCGAATATTTGGGGAAAATTACACATTACGAGAGAAGGTACGATATCTAGAGGCAGGTAACACCAGAGCCAGGCAACACTAGAGCCAGGCAACACTAGAGCCAGGCAACACTAGAGCCAAATGTGACCTGCAGTTTTGACATCAACAATAACTATCTTGACCCTTCAGGTCAGATTACCACTGACCTGGCTGACATGGAGGCTGTGTGTAGAACTGGACACATCCCTCAGTGATAGCCCATTGGCTGGGGTTCTTATCCAATCACAGTTGGATAAGGGGGGAGCCGGTTGGCCGAGCGGACAGCACGCTGGACTTGTGATCCTGTGGTCCTGGGTTCGATCCCAGGCGCCGGCGAGAAACAATGGGCAGAGTTTCTTTCACCCTATGCCCCTGTTACCTAGCAGTAAAATAGGTACTTGGGTGTTAGTGAGCTGTCACGGGCTGCTTCCTGGGGGTGGAGGCCTGGTCGAGGACCGGGCCGCGGGGGACACTAAAGCCCCGAAATCATCTCAAGAAAGTTAGCCAGCACTGAGAGTTTTCTATTGAATATATAATATTAATTTAGGCTGTATGTTACATGTAGAAAACACAGTTTTTGAATGTATGTTTAACTTGCTGACTGGCTCCTGGTGGTCGGCCCCAGCTTGGGCGAGCACAACTTCAGGTGTTGACATTGGGGGAGAGGTTGTCTATGCTCTATAGGACTGATGTACAGCACCAGACACAGCACACTGTTCTGGCCAGGCCGGCTGGTGGAGGCTGGTTGTGGCCAGCTGGTGGAGGCTGGTTGTGGCCAGGCCGGCTGGTGGAGGCTGGTTGTGGCCAGGCCGGCTGGTGGAGGCTGGTTGTGGCCAGGCCAGCTGGTGGAGGCTGGTTGTGGCCAGGCCGGCTGGTGGAGGCTGGTTGTGGCCAGGCCAGCTGGTGGTGGCTGGTTGTGGCCAGGCCGGCTGGTGGAGGCTGGTTGTGGCCAGGCCAGCTGGTGGTGGCTGGTTGTGGCCAGGCCGGCTGGTGGAGGCTGGTTGTGGCCAGACCGGCTGGTGGAGGCTGGTTGTGGCCAGGCCGGCTGGTGGAGGCTGGTTGTGGCCAGGCCGGCTGGTGGAGGCTGGTTGTGGCCAGCTGGTTGTGGCCAGGCCGGCTAGTGGAGGCTGGTTGTGGCCAAGCCGGCTGGTGGAGGCTGGTTGTGGCCAGACCGGCTGGTGGAGGCTGGTTGTGGCCAGGCCGGCTGGTGGTGGCTGGTTGTGGCCAGGCCGGCTAGTGGAGGCTGGTTGTGGCCAGGCCGGCTGGTGGAGGCTGGTTGTGGCCAGACCGGCTGGTGGAGGCTGGTTGTGGCCAGGCCGGCTGGTGGAGGCTGGTTGTGGCCAGGCCGGCTGGTGGAGGCTGGTTGTGGCCAGGCCGGCTGGTGGAGGCTGGTTGTGGCCAGGCCGGCTGGTGGAGGCTGGTTGTGGCCAGCTGGTGGTGGCTGGTTGTGGCCAGGCCGGCTAGTGGAGGCTGGTTGTGGCCAGGCCGGCTGGTGGAGGCTGGTTGTGGCCAGACCGGCTGGTGGAGGCTGGTTGTGGCCAGGCCGGCTGGTGGTGGCTGGTTGTGGCCAGGCCGGCTAGTGGAGGCTGCTTGTGGCCAGGCCGGCTGGTGGAGGCTGGTTGTGGCCAGACCGGCTGGTGGAGGCTGGTTGTGGCCAGGCCGGCTGGTGGAGGCTGGTTGTGGCCAGGCCGGCTGGTGGAGGCTGGTTGTGGCCAGGCCAGCTGGTGGTGGCTGGTTGTGGCCAGGCCGGCTAGTGGAGGCTGGTTGTGGCCAGGCCGGCTGGTGGTGGCTGGTTGTGGCCAGGCCGGCTAGTGGAGGCTGGTTGTGGCCAGGCCAGCTGGTGGAGGCTGGTTGTGGCCAGGCCGGCTGGTGGAGGCTGGTTGTGGCCAGGCCGGCTGGTGGAGGCTGGTTGTGGCCAGGCCGGCTGGTGGTGGCTGGTTGTGGCCAGGCCGGCTCATGGAGGCTGGTTGTGGCCAGGCCGGCTGTTTACTGCGTGGTGGGACATACATAACTCTCTAAGTCTCCCAACTTGTTTGTTCAGGACCCTGAGTATATATTTACTCTATCTTAAACCCGCACCGACGGTATAACACTGTTCTCTGATATAATAGTCATATTTGACAACCTTGACTGATTTGGTCGTGTTGTGGTTGACAGGCCTTGTGTTGCTCAGTTTCCCTTCACTGTTACAATTGTTGGTTGTCATTGTCAACACACCTCAATCGCCTTCTGTGGTCGAGTACTCGGAAGCCCTCCGACTAGGGAGGCTTGGTCGGAGAGCGGGCCGCGGGACCGTTGATCCCCGGAAGCTACACCAGGCAGGAAGAACAGCTGTTGAACCGTCTCTGTGTAGACCAGACGTGAATATATGTATTGTAAAACTCTTGAGTTACCTGTGGTTAAATGCTGGGTAACTCACTATGTATTTTGCAGCTCTCTAACCCTGTCTATGTAGGGCATGTATATGTATGTATGTATGTATGTATGTATGTATGTATGTATGTATGTATGTATGTATGTATGTATGTATGTATGTGTGTACGTTCGTTAAAACACACACAATAAATCTCAAACTTCCTTCAAACATTCTCTCTCTCTCTCTCTCTCTCTCTCTCTCTCTCTCTCTCTCTCTCTCTCTCTCTCTCTCTCTCTCTCTCTCTCTCTCTCTCTCTCTCTCTCTCCTCTCTCTCTCTCTCTCTCTCTCTCTCTCTCTCTCTCTCTCTCTCTCTCTCTCTCTCTCTCTCTCTCTCTCTCTCTCTCTCTCTCTCTCTCTCTCTCTCTCTCTCTCTCTTTCTCCTCTCTCTCTCTCTCTCTCTCTCTCTCTCTCTCTCTCTCTCTCTCTCTCTCTCTCTCTCTCTCTCTCTCTCTCTCTCTCTCTCTCTCTCTCTCTCTCTCTTCTCCTCTCTCTCTCTCCTCTCTCTCTCTCTCTCCTCTCTCTCTCTCTCTCTCCTCTCTCTCTCTCTCTCTCTCTCTCTCTCTCTCTCTCTCTCTCTCTCTCTCTCTCTCTCTCTCTCTCTCTCTCTCTCTCTCTCTCTCTGTCTAACTCTCTTTCTCTCTGTCCATCTGTCTCTCTCTCTCTCTCTCTCTCTCTCTCTCTCTCTCTCTCTCTCTCTCTCTCTCTCTCTCTCTCTCTCTCTCTCTCTCTCTCTCTCTCTCCCCCCCCCCCTTCCCCCCCTCCCTCTCTCCTTATCTCACATCACCTCACAAAAACAGTACCTGACTCCTCGTAATTCTCGACCAATCACTCTGACGTCAGTAGTTGGTCAACTCCAGTAAACAACAATTGGCGGCCACACACTGTAGCACTGAGTCACCCTCTCTAGTCCACGGACTCGCAACATGTCCATAACCAGAACGATGTAGGAGGTCCTTAACCTTTCACAAATGATCTTGATTAGAAATAGCCTAAGCTACTCTATCCCTTTGAGATCTATTTCTTGTCTCAATAAACATACTTGAACTTGATCTTGATTACTTTCAAAACATTTTGAGCATGATAGGTCAAGAAAGCCTATTTAATTTTAAGTTTCATCAGATGGTCTTTCGAGTTTGGATCTGAGAAAATCATTCTCAGTAACGACCAGAAGTCATCAAGCATTTACACTTCCATTTATCAAACCAGTAAATCTTTCAACAATGGTGGCTGCCCCGTCCTCATAAACTACTTAATGTAAACAACCCCCCCCCCATAATTGTTGAAAGATGTACAGATTTCGCAGGAGCACACGTAAGTGCCAGATGTATCCAGGCCGTGTGTCAGCAGTAGTGTGTGTGTGTCCAGGGTGGGTGTTGCCAGCAGGCTCCGTCACCCTGCTGGTATTGGCAAACTCTCTGTTTACCATTAAACAACAAAGGTGGTAAGCAAGACAGAAATTGTTAATACGAGGTCTGTTTAAAAGGGTTCAAATGTTTACAGTTTTGAGAGAATCAGGAGGTGAAGTGAATACAGGTGTTTATGATCAGTAAAGGAGGTGAACCTTTTGTATTATCTGACGGTACACACACACACACACACACACACACACACACACACACACACACACACACACACACACACACACACACACACACACACACACACACACACACACACAATAGAATTTATATATATATATTTTATATATAGTATAGATATTTTTATATATATATATATATATAGTATAGATATTTATATATATATATATATATATATATATATATATATATATATATATATATATATATATATATATATATATATATATATATATATAGAATCGTTTCTCTCAATGTTTGCCGATGATTCAAAAATTATGAGGAGGATCGAAACTGAGGATGATAGTAGGAAGCTAGAAGATGACCTAGACAGACTGAGTGAATGGTCCAACAAATGGCTGTTGAAGTTCAACCCGAGTAAATGCAAAGTAATGAAACTAGGCAGTGGAAACAGGAGGCCAGACACAGGATACAGAATAGGAGATGAAGTACTTAATGAAACAGACAGAGAGAAAGATCTAGGAGTTGATATCACACCAAACCTGTCTCCTGAAGCCCACATAAAGAGAATAACGTCTGCGGCATATGCGAGGCTGGCTAACATCAGAACGGCGTTCAGGAACCTGTGTAAGGAATCATTCAGAATCTTGTACACCACATATGTAAGACCAATCCTGGAGTATGCGGCCCCAGCATGGAGCCCGTACCTTGTCAAGCACAAGACGAAGCTGGAAAAAGTCCAATGGTATAGCACTAGACTAGTCCCAGAACTAAGAGGCATGAGTTACGAGGAAAGGCTGCGAGAAATTCACCTTACGACACTGGAAGCCAGAAGAGTAAGGGGAGACATGATTACTTCCTATTAAATCCTCAGGGGAATTGGCAGGGTAGACAAGGATAAACTATTCAACACTGGTGGTACGCGAACAAGGGGACACAGGTGGAAACTGAGTACCCAAATGAGCCACAGAGACGTTAGAAGGAACTTTTTCAGTGTCAGAGTAGTTAACAGATGGAATGCATTAGGCAGTGATGTGGTGGAGGCTGACTCCATACACAGTTTCAAGTGTAGATATGATAGAGCCCAGTAGGTAAAGGAATCTGTACACCTGTTGATTAACGGTTGAGAGGCGGGACCAAAGAGCCAGAGCTCAACCCCCGCAAGCACAACTAGGTGAGTGTACACACACACACACACGTCCCACCAGTGTTGCCGCACCACCAAGGTGTAGTTATGACACCTGACACACCAGAGCCCAACAACAAATGCTTCTCACGTGACACGTCGTGACACACCACTACCAATCATGTGCCAAGAACCTTGCTAAACCACTCTCTTAGCTCTTAAAAGAAATCAGCACGAGAATATTGATGGAGAGAGACAGATAGACATACAGAGACTGACAGACGATGACATACAGAGACAGACACAGACAGATAGACTTAAGAATGGTCCAGGACGGACCGAAACGTCGTCACCCCTTCACCTTCTAGTGTGTGGTCTGGTCAACATATTTCAGCCCCGTTACTGTGACTCCTCGCCTGCAGACAGAAACAGACTGTCTAACTCCTCCCGTCCCGAAGGCAAGATATCACATTGACTGTTGTGTTGGTTGAGAGGAGATATCTTGATATTTGTTATATTTAGGCCTCTAGCCTATCCTGGTAATTTCAAAGTTGTATAAACTCAAGACTTGTGTAGTGTTGATATAATTGTGTGTGTGTATTTACCATTTGTGTCTGCAGGATCGAGCTGTTAGCTCTTGGACCCCGTCTTTATTTTCATTCTATTATATCTCTATTATATCTACTGCATCTCTATTTCCCTCACACGCTTAGGCACTCAAATCCCCAGGAAGCAGCCCGTAGCAGCTGGCTAACTCCTAGGTACATATTTACTGCTAGGCGAACAGGGGGCATCAGGATGAAAGAAACTCTGCCCATTTGTTTCCGCCTACGCCGGGGATCGAACCCAGGCCCTTAGGACTACGACTCCCGAGCGTTATCCACTCAGCCGCGAGGACCCAAATATGTGTGTGTGCATAACACCCCAAGGTTGTAGTCGCCTCAGGTGCCATATAGGTAAAGGATTCGGGTACGGAACGACGGATTCCATTTTGGGTGCATTGAAGACTTCCCGGGAGGAGTGTTTGATAAAAGGAAAGTGTGTCCATGTTATCTTGAGGTTATCTTGAGATGATTTCGGGGCTTTTTAGTGTCCCCGCGGCCCGGTCCTCGACCAGGCCTCCACCCCCAGGAAGCAGCCCGTGACAGCTGACTAACACCCAGGTACCTATTTTACTGCTAGGTAACAGGGGCATAGGGTGAAAGAAACTCTGCCCATTGTTTCTCGCCGGCGCCTGGAATCGAACCCAGGACCACAGGATCACAAATCCAGCGTGCTGTCCGCTCGACCAACCGGCTCCCTATGTTGGCAGCTTGTGACTCCTCCTCTGTCCCATCTCTGTCTCTCTCTCTGTTCCTCTCCGTCTCTCCCCTCCCCTTCCCGCGTCACAGCCAGGCAAGACAGGAGGGGGTGTGTGGGGGTACAAGCCGTCACCGCGGCCTGACAGTCCTGCACCTCCCGGCGGACCTCAACTTTCCCCTCTTGTGTAATGGGTCTTCTCTTTCATTGGAACATTACGCCCTCACACACACACTGTTGTTGGTCTCCAGTCATCTGTGTGTGGTGACGCGAGGCCGGCCGGTCACACCGCCCCGTCACGTGCTCCATTGTTCACGTGTTTGGTGTCGTCGTATCTGTACTCACTCGTACCTGTAATCACTCACCTGGGCGTACTCACCTGTGTATACTCACCCGGGTGTACTCGCCTGGATGTACTCACCTAGATGTGCTTGCAGAGTCGAGCATTATCTCCTAGCGCGCCTTCCTAACATTTTTGTTCATTTAACATCACAATACAACCTGTTTAACTGTGGTCAATTCCAGATACCCAGATAGGATAAAAATAAACTTTTAGCGAAATACAGGACACAAGAGGCAATCAGTTCACATGAACATAAGAACATAAGAACAAAGGTAACTGCAGAAGGCCTATTGGCCCATACGAGGCAGCTCCTATCAATAACCACACAATCCCACTCATATAAATGTCCAACCGGATCACAACATGCCAATGCTGTGGGAATGGCGACGTCAGGTGCTCTTAACTTTTACAGCGAGCTTAACAGAGCAAACATGATGAACCAGGAAAATGATAAAGTAGATTATGAGGCCCTTAAGTCCAGGAAAACCCCTCACGGTACTTTTGAAATCACTTGTGGCCAGTCTTGAGTACTGCCGTCCCTCCCTCAGAGCAGGAGAGGGCGCTGACACAGACGGGGAACATTTACGGTAAATTGTAGACAGTAGACAGTAGACAGTAGATAGTTGACAGTGACAGTAGACAGTGTAAACTGTACCTAGACTATTAGCATCGTTTCGGAGCTCTCAAAATGGCCTCTCTGGAAAGGTGACGAGAGAGGTATCATGTAATATATCCTACTCCATCATACTATTGTAGTTGTTTCAGATTTAGCTACTGAGAACGAAGTGTCCATGTAGCACGGGCTATGGTGAGCCCGTAAACATCTTATTAGTTTTACATCATTCTCCCAATTCTGGTTTTCCTTTAGTTAGGTTTATATAGCATCTGATATACGAATATTGTTTGCGCTTATGTTCCACAAAAGGGAAATTATGAAAGGTTGTATTTTTTGGGTATTCGTGTATATTTTCGTGATTTTCATGTATTATACATCGTTTATTCCTTTAGGCCTAGGCTGTGGACGTGCATTGAACTTGTAATTGCTTGTTTACTGATTTTTAGTCATTTTTCATCACCGTGATGAGTCTTGTTCCATCGTTGGTCGCGCGGGTATATTGGTCGGCACGAGGCAACCTGAACTACTGTTGTCTGTCCAGAGGTGTAATGTTTCTGATTTTCTTTTCTTTCTCATACACTCTCTCTGTCTCTGTCTCTCTGTCTCTCTGTCTCTCTGCCTCTCTGCCTCTCTGCCTCTCTGCCTCTCTGCCTCTCTCTCTCTCTCTCTCTCTCTCTCTCTCTCTCTCTCTCTCTCTCTCTCTCTCTCTCTCTCTCTCTCTCTCTCTGTCTCTCTGTCTCTCTGTCTCTCTGTCTCTCTGTCTCTCTGTCTCTCTGTCTCTCTGTCTCTCTGTCTCTCTGTCTCTCTGTCTCTGTCTCTGTCTCTGTCTCTGTCTCTGTCTCTCTCTCTCTCTCTCTCTCTCTCTCTCTCTCTCTCTCTCTCTCTCTCTCTCTCTCTCTCTCTCTCTCTCTCTCTCTCTCTCTCTCTCTCTGTCTCTGTCTCTGTCTCTGTCTCTCTGTCTCTCTCTGTCTCTGTCTCTGTCTCTGTCTGTCTCTGTCTGTCTCTCTCTCTCTCTCTCTCTCTCTCTCTCTCTCTCTCTCTCTCTCTCTCTCTCTCTCTCTCTCTCTCTCTCTCTCTCTCTCTCTCTCTCTCTCTCTCTCTCTCTCTGTCTCTGTCTGTCTCTGTCTGTCTCTCTGTCTCTCTCTGTCTCTCTCTGTCTCTGTCTCTGTCTCTGTCTCTCTCTCTCTCTCTCTCTCTCTCTCTCTCTCTCTCTCTCTCTCTCTCTCTCTCTCTCTCTCTCTCTCTCTCTCTCTCTCTCTCTCTCTCTCTCTCTCTGTCTCTCTCTGTCTCTCTCTGTCTCTCTCTGTCTCTCTCTGTCTCTCTCTCTCTCTCTCTCTCTCTCTCTCTCTCTCTCTCTCTCTCTCTCTCTCTCTCTCTCTCTCTCTCTCTCTCTCTCTCTCTCTCTCTCTCTCTCAATTCTGTTTACAAAATCCTTTCTAAAGTCGACAATTTCCTCCCTAGGATGGATGAGCCGACGAGCATTACTGAGAGGAGCCAGAGGAGAGAGGTGAGACAAGACGAAGGAAGAAGAACGAGAGGCTACAGAAGACCGGACGTCAGCCTCCTGCAGGTCCTCCTCTACCTGCTGCTGCTGACGTCCTCCTTCGCCCGGTCTCAGTGCCCGTGGCCGAGGGAGGTGACGGACCTGAACGGGTCGTGCCTGTGCGCCTTCAACCTGCAGAACGAACTCTCGATCCAGTGCACGGCGGTGAACTTCACGTTGCTGATGACGGTGCTGCACCAGCGGTCCTCCAGCGTGCCCCTCGACCTCCTCTACGTCAATAACACCCGCGTCAGCGTCCTCAATGATCGCACCTTCGACGGCCTCGTCATCGAGAATATCCAGGTGAGGGAGTCGACCTCAGGCGCAGTCTGAGGGCTTAGAGAGCCTGAGAGCTGGTCAGTTATGCTTTCCAAGTGGTGGTATTTACCCAGTGAAGGAGGTAGTATCCGGAGTGTGGTAAAGCCTTACCAAGCCTGAATTAAGTGAGATACTTAATTCGTATTACCCCAGTGAAGGGGTAATAGGGATTAAGTAATATCCAGCAGGAAGACTGATTGATGTTTGTTGTGTTTGTATGGAACACTGTCCTCGAGTGTCTTAATCCTCCTGGACCACTGTCTTGGGTTACTCGCTCAGTCATTTCTGTGCCAGCGCTGACTCTTGAGCGCTGACTCTTGAGCGCTGACTTCGACACCCACTGCCACGTGTGGCCACACTCAGAGGTACACCTGGCACCACGTGTGGCCACACAGGCAACACACCTGGCACCACGTGTGGCCACACAGGCAACACACCTGGCACCACGTGTGGCCACACAGGCAACACACCTGGCACCACGTGTGGCCACACAGGCAACACACATATAACCTTACAAAATACTGTCATGAATTGACACCAACCCAGAAGGACTACACCGTGTTTTGTGTGTGTGTGTATGTGAGTGTGTAAGTATGTATGTACGCGTGTGTGCTCGTGTATGTAAGTATGCATACTTACACAAAGGAGGAGGTAATGCAATACTTACATACTTATCTAAATGCATACTTACACACCACCTTACACGTTAGGAGGTTGTTTAGGAGGGGGGGGCGGGAAGGAGTCTGGTAGCTGAGTGGACAGCGCACAGGACTCGAAATTCTGTGGCACGGGTTCGATTCCCGGATCAGGCAGAAACAAATGGCCAAAGTTTTTTTTCACCCTGATGCCCCCCTGTTACCTAGCAGTAAAATAGGTACCTGGGAGTTAGACAGCTGTTACGGAGCTGCTTCCTGGGTGTGTGTGTGTGTGGGAAAAAAATTTAGTAGTTAGTTACAGTTGATTGATTGACAGTTAAGAGGCGGACCGAAAGAGCAGAGCTCAACCCCTGCAAGAACAAATAGGGGAATACATACATATGTATGTGTGTGTATGCGCATGAGTGATGGTGTGTGCACGAACACACCAGGAAGTCGAAGAGGGCCCCGCTATGTTGGCTTATGCCCTGTGTGTTTGGCTGTGCGTGATTGGTGTGTGTGTGTGTGTGTGTGTGTGTGTGTGTGTGTGTGTGTGTGTGTGTGTGTGTGTGTGTGTGTGTGTGTGTGTGTGTGTGTGTGTTTACTAGTTGTGTTTACTAGTTGTGTTTTTGCGGGGGTTGAGCTTTGCTCTTTCGGCCCGCCTCTCAACTGTCAATCAACTGTTTACTAACTACTTTTTTTTTTTTTCCACACCACACACACACACACACACCCCAGGAAGCAGCCCGTGACAGCTGACTAACTCCCAGGTACCTATTTACAGCTAGGTAACAGGGGCACTTAGGGTGAAAGAAACTTTGCCCATTTGTTTCTGCCTCGTGCGGGAATCGAACCCGCGCCACAGAATTACGAGTCCTGCGCGCTATCCACCAGGCTACGAGGCCCCCCCTCGTGTGTGTGTGTGTGTGTGTGTGTGTGTGTGTGTGTGTGTGTGTGTGTGTGTGTGTGTGTGTGTGTGTGTGTGTGTGTGTGTGTGTGTGTGTGTGTGTGTGGGGTTGCTCCTCCTGACTCGCCATATGTAAGTTAGGGTGTGGGCGTATTGCTTCAATGTCTGTCTCGTCCGGACGCCCAGAGGGTAAGATACAGTGTCCAGAGCCTCACTCCTCTCTTGTCGCGCGTGTGGGCTATAATCAGACGGTGTGGGAGCCTTGTCCTCTGTGTCGAGGCTAAAGTTATGAAAGGGTCGTGTGCAAGTTATCTGACTCATTGGATATATATCTCTCTCTCTTCCTCCCTCCTCCCGCTGCTGCTGCTGCTGCTGCTGGTGCTGCTGCTGCTGCTGCTGCTGCTGCTGCTGCTGCTGCTGGTGCTGCTGCTGCTGCTGCTGCTGCTGCTGCTGCTGCTACTGCTGCTACTGCTGCTGGTACTGCTACCTTTGCGGTGTAGTTCTCATCGTGTGGGATCTTCAACGTGAGCGAGGGGGCGTTCAAGGGCCTGGAGGACAGCCTGGTGAACCTGAACCTGCAGGACAACCGGCTGGCGGAGGTGCCCACCGCCTCCCTCACCAGGCTGCGCAAGCTCAAGCTCCTGGACCTCTCCGGCAACAAGCTCACCTCCATCCCAGACGAGGCCTTCAAGGGCCTGCGCCTCTCCACCCTCAAGGTAGGCCTATGCTCGCTCTCTTTGTCCTTGGGGTCAGTCTTCCACAGGTCCTCTACACCTTTCTGTCCCCTCTACACCTCCTCTGTTACTGAGTATTCTTGTTAATTGATTTCTCAGTCATTTACCCAAGCAATTACGAAACCTCTACATCTTTCCTCATTCCTGGCGGGTTGGTTTACGTGTTTCGAAGCTTTGCTAAAGTGTTTAATAAATATAAAGTTCTCCTTTGATCAAGGTAAGATGCTCAGGCATCGTAACTGGACGCGTGAGTGCCCGTTTGGGTGCTGGTCTAGGGTGGCACAGTGCCAGTCTGGGTGCTGGTCCAGGGTGGCACAGTGCCAGTCTGGGTGCTGGTCCAGAGTGGCACAGTGCCAGTCTGGGTGCTGGTCCAGGGTGACACAGTGCCAGTCTGGGTGCTGGTCCAGGGTGACACAGTGCCAGTCTGGGTGCTGGTCCAGAGTGGCACAGTGCCAGTCTGGGTGCTGGTCCAGGGTGACACAGTTCCAGTCTGGGTGCTGGTCCAGGGTGACACAGTGCCAGTCTGGGTGCTGGTCCAGGGTGGCACAGTGCCAGTTTGGGTGCTGGTCTAGGGTGGCACAGTGCCAGTCTGGGTGCTGGTCCAGGGTGGCACAGTGCCAGTCTGGGTCCTGGTCCCCGGCACAGTGCCAGCCTGGGGTCAGTGGTGTGGGGCCTGCTACTCAAGTTGACTAAAAAAAGCATCTTAAGTATTACTTTTACTCCTCAGTAAAAGTATGAAAAGTATCAATCACACATCTTATGACTGCTCGAGACCCCCCAGATGTGCAAGACACCTTATTAAGGACCAGTGAGCTTTCTTAATCTCTGTAACATGTGCTAACGAAAGCTACATTACTACTACTAAAGATAATAATTGTAGTGACTCCTTTCTGCGTGTCTCCTCACCCCAGCTGGCGGACAACGAGCTGTCTCTCTCAGGGCGGACCTTCGCGGGCCTCGAAGCCTCCCTCAAGAATCTTAATCTCAAAGGCACGAAGCTGCGGGCGGTGCCACAGGCCCTCAGGAGCCTGCCCGTCCTCGCCTTCTTGGACATCGCGCAGAACCAGATCCGCAGCTTGGAGGGAGGTGAGTCTGCTGGCTTGATGTCTGCTTTCCTTGGCCCGCCTCCTAGGGTTGGGCTCTAGCTTATGACGACTTCAACCACTACTTGTAATGACTACAACCATCACTCGTGATGACTACAACCACCACTCATAACCACCACAACCACCACTCATAACCACCACAACCACCACTCATAATGACCACAACCACCATTCATAATGACCACAACCACCACTCATAACCACCACAACCACCACTCATAATCACCACAACCACCACTCATAACCACCACAACCACCACTCATAACCACCACAACCACCACTCATAACCACCACAACCACCACTCATAACGACCACTCATAACCACCACAACCACCACTCATAACAACCACAACCACCACTCATAACCACCACTCATAATCACCACAACCACCACTCATAATCACCACAACCACCACTCATAACCACCACTCATAACCACCACAACCACCACTCATAATCACCACAACCACCACTCATAATGACCACAACCACCACTCATAACCACCACAACCACCACTCATAACCACCACAACCACCACTCATAACGACCACTCATAACCACCACAACCACCACTCATAACAACCACAACCACCACTCATAACCACCACTCATAATCACCACAACCACCACTCATAATCACCACAACCACCACTCATAATCACCACAACCACCACTCATAACAACCACAACCACCACTCATAACCACCACAACCACCACTCATAACCACCACAACCACCACTCATAACCACCACAACCACCACTCATAACCACCACAACCACCACTCTGTAATGACCGCTTACCCTGTCGTAATAACCGCGGCCTTTATAAAAATAACCCAATGTTCCCCAGTATTAATCCTGTTATCGTGTTATCTCTCGTGATCGTACTATACGCTCTCTGTTGGACATCTCTGTCTCTCTTCACTCAATACCCCAGCTTAACACTGTTACAGTCCAGCATGACCCCTCACTGGACTGCCACGTATGTAAGAGGAATATTAAATGAGGAAGATACACCAAGGACAAGGGTTATTCGCTTATTACTAATTATAAAATAAAAAACCATTAAAGCACTGCCACCACCTTCCCGACCAACCATACCTGAATGTGCCAATCACCGATCCCCCAGGAAGGCAAGGAATCAGTAACCATGGGACTCCGGGTAATATGAACTTCAGAAATAAATTTTGGAAAATTAGTTTGTGTAATTTACGTTACTAATTTGAATCCAAGGGCAACTTTAGTATCTATTAATAGTAGGAGAACATGGGGGCTTCCAATACAACACCTAAAAATGACAAAGAAGCAAAATATATCAAAGGGGAGTTAAGTGAATACCACTGGACAAGCTATACAATTTATTTTATGAAACATGTAAATTAAGACAATTTGAACACATCACCTATTCTATTTCCCTAGAGGCACAATGGATATTTATTGAGGACACGAAAACTCAAGTGCTACTCTACCTTAAATACCCGCACCACGGCCACGATGTTGATGGCTGCCCTCAGCCCCGAGGATACGGGCTTGCGGCCCTGTTCCTGATACACTCCCAAGACACACTGATGAAATTTAGTTTTTCCAACTTATTGCTGGGAAGGATTACTCCTCCCACCATCTAATACAGCCCCAGGGCTCCACCCATTATTTTGGCCCTGGCCAACCATTTAACACGTAGGCCTGAGGTCTGGCTCTCTAGGGCCAATAAGGACTTGGCCCTTATCTCAGGCCAATCACCTTCACTGATCTGTCGTGGAAAGCTACATGAATTCCTGAAGATTGAGTCAGCTCTCCCCAGCTAAAGAGAAGGGGGACAAGGCGCGTCTATGGAGCCCAGGCACCTGCGAGCAATGTTTACAAAACTGATAATTTATGTTCAAGCCTGTCTCCTCTAAGATAGGAGTAGGGACATTTGACTCTGCCTGGTATGGGGAAGGCCGCTGCTGAGAGGGACAGAGAGGGATGAGAGGGGGTGGAGAGGGAAATATCTGAGTGGGGAAGTTGAGTGGGAGAAGCCAAGGTATCCACGACCACCCTACCCTCAGGTCAACCTCTTGACCCTGACAAATGGGCGACAGGGGGGGGGGGAAGAGGAGGAGACGAATGACGGCCAAGGGGAGGGGAGAAGGAAGGAGGGGAGAGGGAGAAGGAAAGGAGGGGAGAAGGGGAGGGAAAAGAGGGGAGAAGGGAGAACCAATGATCTGAGCCCCAGATCATTACAACTCATAATCACCACAACCACCACTCATAATCACCACAACCACCACTCATAACCACCAAAACCACCACTCATAACCACCACAACCACCACTCATAACCACCACAACCACCACTCATAACAACCACAACCACCACTCATAACCACCACTCATAATCACCACAACCACCACTCATAATCACCACAACCACCACTCATAATCACCACAACCACCACTCATAACAACCACAACCACCACTCATAACCACCACAACCACCACTCATAACCACCACAACCACCACTCATAACCACCACAACCACCACTCATAACCACCACAACCACCACTCATAATCACCACAACCACCACTCATAACCACCACAACCACCACTCATAACCACCACAACCACCACTCATAACCACCACAACCACCACTCATAACCACCACACCCACCACTCATAACCACCACAACCACCACTCATAACCACCACAACCACCACTCATAACCACCACAACCACCACTCATAACCACCACAACCACCACTCATAACCACCACAACCACCACTCATAACCACCACAACCACCACTCATAACCACCACAACCACCACTCATAACCACCACAACCACCACTCATAACCACCACACCCACCACTCATAACCACCACAACCACCACTCATAACCACCACAACCACCACTCATAACCACCACAACCACCACTCATAACCACCACAACCACCACTCATAACCACCACAACCACCACTCATAACCACCACAACCACCACTCATAACCACCACAACCACCACTCATAACCACCACAACCACCACTCATAACCACCACAACCACCACTCATAACCACCACACCAAGGCCAGTGTAGGTGTTCCAGTACACACCGTCACTTGTCACTTCACTCCGTCTTAAGCCCAGCCACTTGGGCTGGACGGTAGAGCGACGGTCTCGCTTCATGCAGGTCGGCGTTCAATCCCCGACCGTCCAAGGGGCTGAGCACCATTCGTCCAAGGGGCTGTCACTATGGCGGTGGACACACCGCCATAGTGACAGTATTGGGCAGCGCCACTCATCCTGTGAGTGGACACACCGCCATAGTGACAGTATTGGGCAGCATCACTCATCCTGTGAGTGGACACACCGCCATAGTGACAGTATTGGGCAGCGCCACTCATCCTGTGAGTGGACACACCGCCATAGTGACAGTATTGGGCAGCGTCACTCATCCTGTGAGTGGACACATCGCCATAGTGACAGTATTGGGCAGCGCCACTCATCCTGTGAGTGGACACACCGCCATAGTGACAGTATTGGGCAGCGTCACCCATCCTGTGAGTGGACACACCGCCATAGTGACAGTATTGGGCAGCGTCACTCATCCTGTGAGTGGACACACCGCCATAGTGACAGTATTGGGCAGCGCCAATCATCCTGTGAGTGGACACACCGCAATAGTGACAGTATTGGGCAGCGCCACTCATCCTGTGAGTGGACACACCGCCATAGTGACAGTATTGGGCAGCGTCACTCATCCTGTGAGTGGACACACCGCCATAGTGACAGTATTGGGCAGCGCCACTCATCCTGTGAGTGGACACACCCCCATAGTGACAGTATTGGGCAGCGCCACTCATCCTGTGAGTGGACACACCCCCATAGTGACAGTATTGGGCAGCGCCACTCATCCTGTGAGTGGACACACCGCCATAGTGACAGTATTGGGCAGCGTCACTCATCCTGTGAGTGGACACACCGCCATAGTGACAGTATTGGGCAGCGCCACTCATCCTGTGAGTGGACACACCGCCATAGTGACAGTATTGGGCAGCGCCACTCATCCTGTGAGTGGACACACCGCCATAGTGACAGTATTGGGCAGCGTCACTCATCCTGTGAGTGGACACATCGCCATAGTGACAGTATTGGGCAGCGCCACTCATCCTGTGAGTGGACACACCGCCATAGTGACAGTATTGGGCAGCGCCACTCATCCTGTGAGTGGACACACCGCAATAGTGACAGTATTGGGCAGCGTCACTCATCCTGTGAGTGGACACACCGCCATAGTGACAGTATTGGGCAGCGCCACTCATCCTGTGAGTGGACACACCGCCATAGTGACAGTATTGGGCAGCGCCACTCATCCTGTGAGTGGACACACCGCCATAGTGACAGTATTGGGCAGCGCCACTCATCCTGTGAGTGGACATACCGCCATAGTGACAGTATTGGGCAGCGCCACTCATCCTGTGAGTGGACACACCGCCATAGTGACAGTATTGGGCAGCGTCACTCATCCTGTGAGTGGACATACCGCCATAGTGACAGTATTGGGCAGCGCCACTCATCCTGTGAGTGGACACACCGCCATAGCAGCATGTACAACACTCCCCAATAGGAAGAAAACCCGCTGGGTTGTTCATCCTGTCACTTGTACCCAGACACAGCTGGGACTTGCTTAACTGTCTCAAGTAAACAGCTCCTCAAACAAGAAGATTAACATCTATTCACCCTTAAAAGCTTACGTTATCTTGCGGGTGCAAAATGGGGGGGGGGGGAGGAACTATCAGGAGAAAACGCCAAGCCATTATGACTATAGAGCGCTAAGAAGGGGGGTCAGGATAAGGATTTGGGATGGGGGGGGGGAGGAATAGTGCCCAACCACTTGGACGGTCGGGAATTGAACGCCGACTTGCAAAATGGGGGAATCTTTTAAGAACAATATCAATATTTAACAAATAGTGTTTTCCTAACTCAAACAATGTGGGGTTTATTATTCTACACACATTTCTAATGACTCTTAGATGTTCACATTCTCTCAGGTAGTGGTCAAGGCGGTGTCCATCACTCTCACCACAGATTCTGCAACTCCGCTGCTCAACTGTTGTTTCCATTCCGAATCTACATGGATATTTGTATCCAAGACGGATTTTTCCTATTACTGATTCTCTCCCTCGTCCTCCTCCTCCTCGTCCATAATGATTGGGATTGGCAGCTGCAACCATGTTGTACCATCGTACAGATTCACTTATTTGTGCTTCTATCCTCCTTTCATCAGTTACCTTGTCACGGTGATGTTGCCTGATGATACCTCTAATTTGTAGTAGAGTCTTGGGGATGAAGTATTCAATATGGTCTCCTTCAGCAGCCAGCACATCTGCTCGTTCATTCCCACATATTCCAACATGGGAGGGGAGCCCCCAACATGGGAGGGGAGCCCCCAACATGGGAGGGGAGCCCCCAACATGGGAGGGGAGCCCCCAACATGGGAGGGGAGCCCCCAACATGGGAGGGGATCCACAGAAATTTGGCGATTCTTTCCTGATTGCTTAGTACTCTCACAGCTCTCTTGATCTCAGCGACTATCGTAAGATTTTCTGCCCCATTTTTATTAAGGCCACAAATCAAGGCTTTGTAGCTCTGCTTGTGAATCACCGCAGATCACTGCACCATTAGTGTTTTGTTCAAGGAATCTTAACGCCATAACAATGGCAGTTAGCGCCGCTTGCGTGAAGAGACATAGTTCTCAATACGTGCTTTCAACGCGGCTAATGCTGTGTTGAAAGGCATTATTCCTAATTACAGTGTATGCTGCACCAGCCCTGTCATTGACAAGGTTAGATGACCCATCAGTGTAGATTTGATCTAATTCATTTCCGGTTTCTTTATAAATTTGTCTCAAGATACCTGTGCCTCATTTCTTATGGTATCATGTTGGACTTTTTCGTTGTCATTTCATTGATGATGATCTTGCATGAGTCATCCTCCCACGGAGGTAACCTCTCTACAGGCAGGAGCTCACGGGCTTGCTCAAGCTGGTGAAGCTCTTCCAGGTAGCAGACTGCTCTGTGATGACATTTTTTGTTTCTCCCTTTTCCTCCTGTAGGTAACACAGGAGGAAAACAACTCTGTTATTTCTTGACAATATCTTTGTAATGGGGATCTCTGGCTATCTTAATTACAAGCTTAGCATTCAGTTTCTTAATAACGTTTTTAACACTGCGGAGGGACAACTCTCGTAGACGTTTTGGCAGTTCTTGGGACTCCAAGAATGATTGTCATGGCTTCATTTTGGATGCTTTCAAGTTTTTTCAAATCGCTTTGGGAATAAGTGCACAAAACTGGTGCGGCATAGTCTATGACGGAGCGCACATAGGCCGTGTACATCATTTTAAACACAGCAATAGAGGCTCCTTGTCCATTCCAGGTCATAGCCTTCAGTGGCCTGAGTCGCCTTCTACATGTTCCTATGATGGTTGAGCTCCTCTTTCTTACCCTTGTTAGAGCCGACATTTTCCTTCCAAGGAGTTTAGTAAACAGTGTTCACACTGTTTAATTTTTCCCAAGGTGGGAGCTTGTATCAGAACATCATCTGCATATCCCACTTGTTGTGTTCCTTCCGGAAATTCAGTATTTACAATGGCGTTCATATGTATGTTAAATAGTGTGAGGCTTAAGACTCCTCCTTGGGGGGTCCCAAGTTCCATATTCATTGTTCTTGAGACTGCTCCGTTGAAGCAGACCTTGGCTTTCCTCCCTGTGAGGTAGTCTTCAATCCATTTCAAGAGTCTTCCCTGACACCCATGCATGCAAGCTCGTCCAGGATCGCAATCCCCTGTGCTTTGTCGAAGGCTACTTCAATGTCAACAAATACAGAATACTTTGCTGTGTCATTAGCCAAGTAATTAACTATACAATTTTCTGTGGTCCGTCCTTTAACAAATCCATTAACTCCCTCCTCTAGTCTTCCTTTTATATGTAACAATCGGTTTAGGATGATCCTTTCAAGCATCTTGCATGTGCATGACACGAGACTGATAGGTCTGTAATTGTTAGAGTCGCTGGGTTTAGGTATGGGAACAATTATTAGGTGTTTCCATTGTGCGGGCAACACTCCACTTAGCAATGATTTATTAGCCTGCTGTATGGGCTTTATCAAATGTTTGCCTTTGTAAAAGTTCCCACAGGCAAGACGCCGCCAGCAACAACGTGCTTGCTTGTAACCTTGTCGCCCGTCACTTTCTCACATTGTTCATCTCGTTATAAAAAGCCGTTATCGCGTATTCGTTCATCATGACCAAACACTCTCAAGGTGGCGGCTTGCCTCCTTGTGCACCCTACAGCGTTCACCGGCCTCCCTTATGTTATAGAAGGCAAACACGCCACTCACGCTCCTCCTATCAACCATTAGAGCGACTCTAATTCTATATTTGTTCACGGTCACGCCCCAGCACCGTCTCCCACCTGTGGTAACGGTGAACACTGTCACTCCTCCGTGCACTGCTCTTCCTGCCTTGCTCTTCCTAGCCGCGGCTTCGCCTGCACCAGCCACTAACTATCCTTCCCTGAGTCGACTCCCACACAGAGTGCTATACTAACCAGTCACACAACGCCCCAGGCATATAAACAGCTTGTTGTAACTGTCCATTCACTCGCGGATACAGGAACAGACGACATGTGACTCCTTTTACCAGGCTTAGAACTCTGCCTTCTCAAACCTCATCTTAATCATCACCCTTCTAGTTCCCCCTGAGGGGCGACTGGCCAGTGAGTGTACAGCCAGGTACAGTGAAGAAAGTAGGGGAGGGAGGGGAAGGTCATGTATGGGCGCGTGTAAGAGGGTGGTGAGTCTTTAACAAAGATTCACTGAAGAGGTTGGAAACAAGAAGCTAGGAGGCGTTTCACTGGCTCTTCCTCCCAGGCTTGTGACGTCGCCCTTGTGGGAGCTGGGAGCCTCCCACGCCTTGTGGGAGCTGAGAGCCTCCCACGCCTTGTGGGAGCTGAGAGCCTCCCACGCCTTGTGGGAGCTGAGAGCCTCCCACGCCTTGTGGGAGACGGTGCTGGGAGTCTCCTGGGCGTTGGCGTCTCCTTCCTGGCAAATTATATTACCAATTTAGGCGCGAAACTACATACTACTGCCATATCCGACGCCTCGCCAGGTCATGGATTCCCGGCTACCGCGGTTGACCAGTTCCGGTTCAGATAGATATAATTCCCGCTCAAAAAAGTTCCATGTTCCAGTTCAGACTGTTCCAATTCCAGCTGATAAATTTTCAGTTGAAACAGCACATTACAAGTTGTAGTTGTAAATACATTTGTAAATGCATTACCACAATACACTTTGTGTTTTGAGGTCCGGTGGTCCTTCGGTTGGACTACTGGGACCTTGTCCTGGTCCACACTTGGGTCATACAGGTCTGGGCCGTGTATGGCTCGGACCAGACGAGGTGATGTTTGTGTAGTGAGGAGAGACCAGCGTCCTCTCATCATCCTGCTTACATTGCTCTGCATTATTGCTCGGGTGCATGAGTGTGGTGTTAGTGTCACACATTAAGTACTCTTGTGTACGTGTCAGTCTAAGACTTGTGTGCGTGTCAGCCTCAGACTTGTGTGCGTGTCAGCCTCAGACTTGTGTGTGTGTTAGTCTAAGACTTGTGTACGTGTCAGCCTAAGACTTGTGTACGTGTCAGCCTCAGACTTGTGTGTGTGTTAGTCTAAGACTTGTGTGCGTATCAGCCTAAGACTTGTGTGCGTGTCAGCCTAAGACTTGTGTGCGTGTCAGCCTAAGACTTGTGTACGTGTCAGCCTAAGACTTGTGTACGTGTCAGCCTAAGACTTGTGTACGTATCAGCCTAAGACTTGTGTGCGTGTCAGCCTCAGACTTGTGTGTGTGTTAGTCTAAGACTTGTGTGCGTGTCAGCCTAAGACTTGTGTGCGTGTCAGCCTAAGACTTGTGTACGTATCAGCCTAAGACTTGTGTACGTGTCAGCCTAAGACTTGTGTACATGTCAGCCTAAGACTTGTGTACGTGTCAGCCTCAGACTTGTGTACGTGTCAGCCTAAGACTTGTGTGCGTGTCAGCCTAAGACTTGTGTACGTGTCAGCCTAAGACTTGTGTGCGTGTCAGCCTAGGACTTGTGTGCGTGTCAGCCTAAGACTTGTGTGCGTGTCAGTCTAAGACTTGTGTGCGTGTCAGCCTAAGACTTGTGTACGTGTCAGCCTAAGACTTGTGTGCGTGTCAGCCTAAGACTTGTGTGCGTGTCAGCCTAAGACTTGTGTGCGTGTCAGCCTAAGACTTGTGTGCGTGTCAGCCTAAGACTTGTGTACCTACCACCTTAAGACTTAAGCATATAACATATAACTTGTGTAGCAGCCTAAGACCATCTCCTGTAATTCTCACCGACCATTTCTCCTCCTTCCTTCCCTCCCTCCGTGGCCCGCGCGCCTCCTGCAGGAGTGCTGAGGAACCTGCACTCGCTGACGGCCCTCAACATCGAGAGGAACCTGCTGCAGGCGCTGGAGGTGGACGACTTCAAGGGCGTCAACGACACCCTGAGTTCCCTCTCGCTCCTCAACAACCTGATCACAGACTTCCCCAGCGACGCCCTCAACACCCTGACGGAGCTCCGGGTAAGTGCTGGCGGAACCCGAGGGACGTCTTTGGCGGGGTTCGACTGACTGACTGACTGTTGCGCTCTCTTGTGTAGCAGTCAGTCTCTGTGTTGTGCCAGGCCTTGACTGGGGTCCAACCACTTGGGGTGGACGGTAGAGCGACGGTCTCGCTTCATGCAGGTCGGCGTTCAATCTCCGACCGTCCAAGTGGTTGGGGCACCATTCCTTTCCCTCCGACCCATCCCAAATCCTGACCCTGATCCCTTCCCAGTGCTATATAGTCGTGATGGCTTGGCACTTTACCCCTGATAGTTCCCTTCCTCTTCCTTGACTAGGGCAACACTGTATAGAGGATATAGAGGGTAAGGGGAAGAGGGCAGGGTAGGCGCCTGCTATCATAACTCACTATATATATATATATTCCACTCTATATTCCACATATATCCAGTCACATGTATTCCCGTTTAGGACGACCCTTTGCTTTTTATTTATTTTTGGTAATAATTGATTTATGTATTCTAGTGTTTCACCATTTATTACATGTGCCTGTATTTCCTCCCCTTGCTAGTCTTTCATGTGGTTCTGTATTAAAAGTTTAGGCCAAGTCCATGTATACTCCGCCTACCGTAAGTCCATGTATACTCCGCCTACCGTACGTCCATGTATACTCCGTCTACCGTAAGTCCATGTATACTCCGTCTACCGTACGTCCATGTATACTACATTTAACGTAAGTCCATGGTCTTAATAACTGGTTGCCGTTTGAACAAATGTGAGCAGGTTCGTAAGGCAGGATATATATTGAACAAAACAGTGTTCACTGAGTACATTAGATTGTTCAGTGTGAACTGGTGAAGGATTCCCTTCCTTAGGATCCTCTCCCTTAGGATCCCCTCCCTTAGGATCCCCTCCCTTAGGATCCCCTCCCTTAGGATCCCCTCCCTTAGGATCCCCTCCCTTAGGATCCCCTCCCTTAGGATCCCCTCCCTTAGGATCCCCTCCCCGAGCCTGCAGATAGGAAGAGGTCCAGCTGATCAGACACTAGTTCTCTACACAACTAATTCTGACTTTTTTGTTGACGATAGGGGTGATATTTGCATATTTCCTATCTAAAGGAACTGTACCATATGGTCCAGAGATTTTCTGAAGGGGAGCTTCAGTGGTAGATGTAAGTTTATCTGTCAGTTATTTTGCAACTTTGGATTGAATTGCGTTCTCACCTGGGGACTTTAGCATCGCAGGTGTGGGAGTTAGCATCGCAGGTGTGGGAGTTAGCATCGCAGGTGTGGGAGTCAGTTTGTCAACGCGTTTCCTGATTGTGTGGCGTATTATGGGGACATTGGTGCAGGCGAGGAGTCACAATAACGTGGCTAAAGTATGTTGACCAACACACTAGAAGGTGAAGGGACGACGACGACGTTTCGGTCCGTCCTGGACCATTCTCAAGTCGATTTGAGAATGGTCCAGGACGGACCGAAACGTCGTCGTCGTCCCTTCGCCTTCTAGTGTGTGGTTGGGACATTGGTGAACTGTGAGTGTGGTGCTTGAGCCATTGTGTGGGTGCTGGGGTGATGTCTCAAGGCTGTCAACACTAATGTCAAGTGTTCAACTATAGTGTTGGCTGCCCTTTTGTCGCCAATTATAACAATAGACCTTTACCCTTCAACTCTTGACACTTTGTGTTAGTTCCCCCTTGGCGTCCCCCTCACCCCCTGCCCTTCACCTCCTGGAGCATGTCCATCCAGCAGTGTGTTCGAGAGTCACACGAGCCTGGCAGTGGTGCGCGCGGCCACCCACCACAGGCTGCTGGTTCACGGTTCTTCTCCATAGTGTGGGAACCTCAACCTTCTCCTCCTCCCTCTCTCGAGGACAGCTTTGTGAGAGAGTGAGAGTGGGTGTTGGTGCGTTGTTTCTTTCATCCTGATGGCCCCTGTACTCACCTAATGTGTGTGTGTGTACGTGTGTGTGTGTGTGTGTGTGTGTGTATGTGTGTGTGTGTGTGTGTGTGTGTGTGTGTGTGTGTGTGTGTGTGTGTGTGTGTGTGTGTGTGTGTGTGTGTACTCACCTAGTTGTACTCACCTAGTTGTGTTTGCGGGGGTTGAGCTCTGGCTCTTTGGTCCCGCCTCTCAACCGTCAATCAACAGGTGTACAGATTCCTGAGCCTATCGGGCTCTGTCATATCTACACTTGAAACTGTGTATGGAGTGAGCCTCCACCACATCACCCCCTAATGCATTCCATTTGTCAACCACTCTGACACTAAAAAAGTTCTTTCTAATATCTCTGTGGCTCATTTGGGCACTCAGTTTCCACCTGTGTCCCCTTGTGCGTGTTCCCCTTGTGTTAAATAGACTGTCTTTATCTACCCTATCAATCCCCTTCAGAATCTTGAATGTGGTGATCATGTCCCCCCTAACTCTTCTGTCTTCCAGCGAAGTGAGGTTTAATTCCCGTAGTCTCTCCTCGTAGCTCATACCTCTCAGCTCGGGTACTAGTCTGGTGGCAAACCTTTGAACCTTTTCCAGTTTAGTCTTATCCTTGACTAGATATGGACTCCATGCTGGGGCTGCATACTCCAGGATTGGCCTGACATATGTGGTATACAAAGTTCTGAATGATTCTTTACACAAGTTTCTGAATGCCGTTCGTATGTTGGCCAGCCTGGCATATGCCGCTGATGTTATCCGCTTGATATGTGCTGCAGGAGACAGGTCTGGCGTGATATCAACCCCCAAGTCTTTTTCCTTCTCTGACTCCTGAAGAATTTCCTCTCCCAGATGATACCTTGTATCTGGCCTCCTGCTCCCTACACCTATCTTCATTACATTACATTTGGTTGGGTTAAACTCTAACAACCATTTGTTCGACCATTCCTTCAGCTTGTCTAGGTCTTCTTGAAGCCTCAAACAGTCCTCTTCTGTTTTAATCCTTCTCATAATTTTAGCATCGTCCGCAAACATTGAGAGAAATGAATCGATACCCTCCGGGAGATCATTTACATATATCAGAAACAAGATAGGACCGAGTACAGAGCCCTGTGGGACTCCACTGGTGACTTCACGCCAATCGGAGGTCTCGCCCCTCACCGTAACTCTCTGCTTCCTATTGCTTAGATACTCCCTTATCCACTGGAGCACCTTACCAGCTACACCTGCCTGTCTCTCCAGCTTATGTACCAGCCTCTTATGCGGTACTGTGTCAAAGGCTTTCCGACAATCCAAGAAAATGCAGTCCGCCCAGCCCTCTCTTTCTTGCTTAATCTGTGTCACCTGATCGTAGAATTCTATCAAGCCTGTAAGGCAAGATTTACCCTCCCTGAATCCATGTTGGCGATTTGTCACGAAGTCCCTTCTCTCCAGATGTGTTACCAGGTTTTTTCTCACGATCTTCTCCATCACCTTGCATGGTATACAAGTCAAGGACACTGGCCTGTAGTTCAGTGCCTCTTGTCTGTCGCCCTTTTTGTATATTGGGACCACATTCGCCGTCTTCCATATTTCTGGTAGGTCTCCCGTCTCTAGTGATTTACTATACACTATGGAGAGTGGCAAGCAAAGTGCCTCTGCACACTCTTTCAGTACCCATGGTGAGATCCCATCTGGACCAACCGCCTTTCTAACATCCAGATCCAGCAGGTGTCTCTTGACCTCCTCTCTCGTAATTTCGAACTCCTCCAAGGCCGCCTGGTTTACCTCCCTTTCTCCTAGCACAGTGACCTCACCCTGTTCTATTGTGAAGACCTCCTGGAACCTCTTGTTGAGTTCCTCACACACCTCTCTGTCATTCTCTGTATACCTGTCCTCGCCTGTTCTAAGTTTCAATACCTGTTCTTTCACTGTTGTTTTCCTTCTGATGTGACTGTGGAGTAGCTTTGGTTCGGTCTTGGCTTTGTTTGCTATATCATTTTCAAAAATTTTCTCTGCTTCTCTTCTCACCCTGACGTACTCATTCCTGGTTCTCTGGTATCTCTCCCTGCTTTCTGGTGTTCTGTTATTCCGGAAGTTCCTCCACGCCTTCTTGTTCAGTTTCTTCGCTTCCATACATGCCCTATTATACCATGGATTCTTTTGTTGCTTCTCGGATTTTTCCCTTTGGGCCGGGATGAACCTGTTTACTGCCTCCTGACACTTTTGGGTAACATAGTCCATCATACCCTGTACAGACTTGTCTCTGAGGTCTGTGTCCCAAGGTATTTCACTTAGGAAACTTCTCATCTGTTCATAATTCCCCTTTCGGTATGCCAGCCTTTTGATTCCTAGTTCTTTTTGGGGGGAGATAAGTCCTAGCTCTACCAGGTACTCAAAGTTCAATACACTGTGGTCACTCATTCCCAAGGGCGCTTCCATCTTAACTTCCCTTATATCCCATTCATTTAGGGTAAATATCAAATCAAGCATTGCTGGTTCATCTTCTCCTCTCATTCTTGTTGGCTCTTTGGTATGCTGGCTTAGAAAGTTTCTTGTTGCCACGTCCAGCAGCTTAGCTCTCCATGTTTCTGGTCCTCCATGCGGGTCTCTGTTCTTCCAATCTATCTTCCCATGGTTGAAGTCTCCCATAATTAGTAGTCCAGATCCATTCCTGCTAGCAACAGAAGCTGCTCTTTCTATTATGTTAATGGTGGCCATGTTGTTTCTATCATATTCCTGTCTAGGTCTTCTGTCATTTGGTGGTGGATTATATATGACTGCGACTATAATTTTTTTCCCTCCATTTGTTACAGTACCTGCTATGTAGTCACTGAAACCTTCACAGCCCTGAATATCCATCTCCTCAAAATCCCAGCCTTTTCTTACCAGCAGAGCTACACCACCCCCACCTCTTCCTTCCCTCTCTTTCCGCATAACATAATAGTCCTGTGGAAACACTGCATTTGTTATTGTTTTCGTGATCTTTGTTTCTGTGAGGGCTATTATGTCTGGGTTTTCCTCTAGTACCAGTTCTCCAAGCTCATTTGCTTTATTTGTAATTCCATCTATGTTAGTGTACATCGCTTTGAGGCTCACTTTCTTCTGTCCCTTCTCAAATCGCCTCCTTGGTGAGTGTTCTGCTGGTGGGGGAGGCTGTTCCATGGGTGTGAGGACCTGTGAGGTGGGTAACAGGATCTCAGAGGATACTGGAATGAGGGGCGGGGGATCCAGTGAAGGGGGAGGGACAGGGAGGGTATGGGGTGAAAGGGGAGGGAGGACGGGAAGGAAAGGGGGGGAGGGAGGACTCGGGAGGAGGGGAGGGGTAGAAGGGTGGGGATTGGGTGTGGGGGGAGGGAGATTTGGCTGAACTTTTGAGTGGGGGCAGGGAGGGTTTGGGGTAGGGGGGTTTTCTATGTGTGTGTGTGTGTGTGTGTGTGTGTGTGTACTCACCTAGTTGTGCTTGCGGGGGTTGAGCTCTGGCTCTTTGGTCCCGCCTCTCAACTGTCAATCAACAGGTATACAGATTCCTGAGCCTACTGGGCTCTTATCATATCTACACTTGAAACTGTGTATGGAGTCAGCCTCCACCACATCACTGCCTAATGCATTCCATTTGTCAACCACACTGACACTAAAAAAGTTCTTTCTAATATCTCTGTGGCTCATTTGGGCACTCAGTTTCCACCTGTGTCCTTTTTTCCTTTTGAAACTGTTTGTTGACAGTACTTCGACAACCTCTCAGTCTTTCCTGGTAATCTGTGTCTGTTGTTCTTCTCCTCAAGTCTTACCTCAATTTGACCTCTGCCACGCTGTTCATTTTCCCTCGGTATCTTGTATAGTGTTATCATGTCTCCTCTCGTTCGTCTTTTCTTCAGTTGTGAAGTTAGACTCACTCATCCGTTGACTGAAATTGAATCCCCTCAGCTCTGGGACACGTACTCGTCGTATAGCTTACCTTGAGGTTACCTTGAGGTGCTTCCGGGGCTTAGCGTCCCCGCGGCCCGGTCGTCGACCAGGCCTCCTGGTTGCTGGACTGATCAACCAGGCTGTTGGACGCGGCTGCTCGCAGACTGACGTATGAGTCACAGCCTGGTTGATCAGGTATCCTTTGGATACCTTGATCAGGTATCCTGTGCATAGCTGTCGTTTTCATGTATTTTTTTTTGTTTAGGCCGGAACGCTATGCCGAACTTGCATTTTCGAGGATTGGTCTTACGTAGGTTGTTTATAGTGGTCTGAAGACTTCTTTGTCTCTGATCCTGAAGGCTACTCGAGACATTCGACCATGTAGTATATACGGCAGACATTATTGTGCTAATGCGTTCCTTTGGGGGAGGCTGGGTTTGGAGAGCACAGTCCCTGTACCTTGCAAGGTCGGCGTTCGATCCCCCAGTGGTTGAGCACCGTTCCTTCACCCTTGTTCTCATCACATCCAAGTGCTACATCGTCACAGTGGCTGATCACCTTGTCCTAATCACCTTCTCTTTCTGGAAGGTGTCTTCCTCTTGTACTCCAGCTACGAGGTGAGGTGCTGTCGCCTCTCTACGAGTCTTCCCAGTGCCTGGCAGGGAAGGAGTTTATAATGGTCAGGGGTTGAGTGGGTCCTGTCCCCCATAGTTGCCGTCTTCAGTGTCTCTGGCAGTTCTCTCCTTTGTGGTGAGGAGTTGGAGCCTTCTGAAGAGGGAAGGGGGAAGGGAGGGGGGCTGAAGACACATATGGGAAGGGGGTAGGGGGGGGGGGTTGAGGACACTTGAGAGGGGGGGAGAGGTGGCGTGGAAGGAGGTAGAAGTCAACGTCTATTACTGCCCCTTCCCCCCCTCCCTAGACCTGCGTCCACTCCCCCCCCCCCCTCGGTCTCCCCCTCTCCCTGACTAACTGTGTCAACAATACCTGCTGGCAATTAGAGCTGCCTGGCACGCTAAACAAGTTTAACCATCAACATTACCTCTCCCCCCCTCCTCCACGCTCTCAAAGTATTGTGTACACTGTAGGCTTCAAGTCTCTCTTCACGCAACGGAAAGGAATTTGGCTCTGTAACTAACCATGGGAAGGGGTGACCCCTCCCATCCTCTCCCTCGTCCCATCCCGAGCCCCGCCCACTCTATCCCCGCCCCTCTTGTGTACCGACTGGGGGGTATTATCCTGTTATGTGTGTGAGAAAGAGAGAGAGAGAGACACACAGAGAGAGGCTGTGGGATGCAAGCTTTAGTAGACATCTCTCCCTCAACTCCTGGTTAACGGTAGACTGAGTACCTGGAGTATCTGTGTGTACTCACCTAATTGTACTCACCTAATTGTGCTTGCGGGGGTTGAGCTCTGGCTCTTTGGTCCCGCCTCTCAACCGTCAATCAACTGGTGTACAGATTCCTGAGCCTATCGGGCTCTATCATATCTACATTTGAAACTGTGTATGGAGTCAGCCTCCACCACATCACTTCCTAATGCATTCCATTTGCTAACTACTCTGACACTGAAAAAGTTCTTTCTAACGTCTCTGTGGCTCATTTGGGTACTCAGCTTCCACCTGTGTCCCCTTGTTCGCGTCCCACCAGTGTTGAAAAGTTCA
Source organism: Procambarus clarkii (assembly GCF_040958095.1). NCBI lineage: Eukaryota > Metazoa > Arthropoda > Malacostraca > Decapoda > Cambaridae > Procambarus > Procambarus clarkii. The sequence goes on along the minus strand of NC_091159.1, from coordinate 48,202,285 downwards.
TCCTTGTTTACCCGGTCGATTCCCCTGAGGATTTTGTAGGTTGTGATCATGTCCCCCCTTACTCTTCTGTCTTCCAGTGTCGTGAGGTGCATTTCCCGCAGCCTTTCCTCATAACTCATGCCTCTTAGTTCTGGGACTAGTCTAGTAGAATACCTTTGGACTTTTTCCAGCTTCGTCTTGTGCTTGACAAGGTACGGGCTCCATGCTGGGGCCGCATACTCCAGGATTGGTCTTACATATGTGGTGTACAAGATTCTGAATGATTCCTTACACAGGTTCCTGAACGCCGTTCTGATGTTAGCCAGCCTCGCATATGCCGCAGACGTTATTCTCTTTATGTGGGCTTCAGGAGACAGGTTTGGTGTGATATCAACTCCTAGATCTTTCTCTCTGTCTGTTTCATTAAGTACTTCATCTCCTATTCTGTATCCTGTGCCTGGCCTCCTGTTTCCACTGCCTAGTTTCATTACTTTGCATTTACTCGGGTTGAACCTCAACAGCCATTTGTTGGACCATTCACTCAGTCTATCCAGGTCATCTTGTAGCCTCCTACTATCATCCTCTGTTTCAATCCTCCTCATAATTTTTGCATCGTCGGCAAACATTGAGAGGAACGAATCTATACCCTCTGGGAGATCATTTACATATACCAGAAACAGTATAGGTCCAAGGACTGACCCCTGCGGGACTCCACTTGTGACGTCTCGCCAATCTGAGACCTCACCCCTCACACAGACTCGTTGTCTCCTGTTGCTTAGGTATTCCTCTATCCACCGGAGTACCTTCCCTCTCACTCCAGCCTGGATCTCCAACTTTCGCACTAGCCTCTTGTGTGGCACTGTATCAAAGGCTTTCTGACAATCCAAAAATATGCAGTCTGCCCACCCTTCTCTTTCTTGCCTTATTTTTGTTGCCTGGTCGTAGAATTCAAGTAACCCTGTGAGGCAGGACCTGCCATCCCTGAACCCATGTTGATGCTGTGTTACAAAGTTCCTTCGCTCCAGATGCTCCACTAGTTTTTTTCGCACAATCTTCTCCATCAGCTTGCATGGTATGCAGGTTAGGGACACTGGCCTGTGTGTGTGTGTGTGTGCTCACCTAATTGCTCACCTAATTGTGCTTGCGGGGGTTGAGCTCTGGCTCTTTGGTCCCGCCTCTCAACCGTCAATCAACTGGTGTACAGATTCCTGAGCCTATTGGGCTCTATCATATCTACATTTGAAACTGTGAATGGAGTCAGCCTCCACCACATCACTTCCTAATGCATTCCATTTGCTAACTACTCTGACACTGAAAAAGTTCTTTCTAACGTCTCTGTGGCTCATTTGGGTACTCAGCTTCCACCTGTGTCCCCTTGTTCGCGTCCCACCAGTGTTGAAAAGTTCGTCCTTGTTTACCCGGTCGATTCCCCTGAGGATTTTGTAGGTTGTGATCATGTCCCCCCTTACTCTTCTGTCTTCCAGTGTCGTGAGGTGCATTTCCCGCAGCCTTTCCTCATAACTCATGCCTCTTAGTTCTGGGACTAGTCTAGTAGCATACCTTTGGACTTTTTCCAGCTTCGTCTTGTGCTTGACAAGGTACGGGCTCCATGCTGGGGCCGCATACTCCAGGATTGGTCTTACATATGTGGTGTACAAGATTCTGAATGATTCCTTACACAGGTTCCTGAACGCCGTTCTGATGTTAGCCAGCCTCGCATATGCCGCAGACGTTATTCTCTTTATGTGGGCTTCAGGAGATGTGTGTGTGTGTGTGTGTGTGTGTGTGTGTGTGTGTGTGTGTGTGTGTGTGTGTGTGTGTGTGTGTGTGTGTGTGTGTGTGTGTGTGTGTGTACTCACCTATTTGTGCTTGCGGGGGTTGAGCTTTGTGTGTGTGTGTGTGTGTGTGTGTGTGTGTGTGTGTGTGTGTGTGTGTGTGTGTGTGTACTCACCTATTTGTGCTTGCGGGGGTTGAGCTTTGTGTGTGTGTGTGTGTGTGTGTGTGTGTGTGTGTGTGTGTGTGTGTGTGTGTGTGTGTGCGTGTAGTAGTTTTTAATCCCGTTAACGTTGCTCACATGTAAAGAAAAATGTTTACAGCAATAGTGTTGATCACAAAAATATATATATATATAAACATGGGAGCCGTTCCCAGCACGGCATGTGTTCTCCCACGGTGGTGGTAGTCAACACTTCCGGGGGTGGGGGAACCACCCTGGGGGTCTGGGGGGCCTGATTCATCACCCTGGGGGTCTGGGGGGCCTGATTCATCACCCTGGGGGTCTGGATTCATCACCCTGGGGGTCTGGGGGGCCTTGATTCATCACCCTGGGCGTCTGGGGGGCCCTGATTCATCACCCTGGGCGTCTGGGGGGCCCTGATTCATCACCCTGGGCGTCTGGGGGGCCTTGATTCATCACCCTGGGCGTCTGGGGGGCCCTGATTCATCACCCTGGGGGTCTGGGGGGCCCTTGATTCATCACCCTGGGGGTCTGGGGGGCCTGATTCATCACCCTGGGGGTCTGGATTCATCACCCTGGGGGTCTGGATTCATCACCCTGGGGGTCTGGATTCATCACCCTGGGGGTCTGGGGGGCCTTGATTCATCACCCTGGGGGTCTGGGGGGCCTTGATTCATCACCCTGGGGGTCTGGGGGGCCTTGATTCATCACCCTGGGGGTCTGGGGGGCCTTGATTCATCACCCTGGGGGTCTGGGGGCCCTGATTCATCACCCTGGGGGTCTGGGGGACCTGGATTCATCACCCTGGGGGTCTGGGGGCCTGGATTCATCACCCTGGGGGTCTGGGGGGCCTGGATTCATCACCCTGGGGGTCTGGGGGGCCTGGATTCATCACCCTGGGGGTCTGGGGGCCTGGATTCATCACCCTGGGGGTCTGGGGGGCCTGGATTCATCACCCTGGGGGTCTGGGGGGCCTGGATTCATCACCCTGGGGGTCTGGGGGCCCTGATTCATCACCCTGGGGGTCTGGGGGGCCTGGATTCATCACCCTGGGGGTCTGGGGGCCTGGATTCATCACCCTGGGGGTCTGGGGGGCCTGGATTCATCACCCTGGGGGTCTGGGGGGCCTGGATTCATCACCCTGGGGGTCTGGGGGCCTGGATTCATCACCCTGGGGGTCTGGGGGGCCTGGATTCATCACCCTGGGGGTCTGGGGGGCCTGGATTCATCACCCTGGGGGTCTGGGGGCCTGGATTCATCACCCTGGGGGTCTGGGGGCCTTGATTCATCACCCTGGGGGTCTGGGGGGCCTGGATTCATCACCCTGGGCGTCTGGGGGGCCCTGATTCATCACCCTGGGGGTCTGGGGGGCCCTTGATTCATCACTCTGGGGGTCTGGGGGGCCTGATTCATCACCCTGGGGGTCTGGATTCATCACCCTGGGGGTCTGGATTCATCACCCCGGGGGTCTGGGGGGCCTTGATTCATCACCCTGGGGGTCTGGGGGGCCTTGATTCATCACCCTGGGGGTCTGGGGGGCCTTGATTCATCACCCTGGGGGTCTGGGGGGCCTTGATTCATCACCCTGGGGGTCTGGGGGCCCTGATTCATCACCCTGGGGGTCTGGGGGACCTGGATTCATCACCCTGGGGGTCTGGGGGCCTGGATTCATCACCCTGGGGGTCTGGGGGGCCTGGATTCATCACCCTGGGGGTCTGGGGGGCCTGGATTCATCACCCTGGGGGTCTGGGGGCCTGGATTCATCACCCTGGGGGTCTGGGGGCCTGGATTCATCACCCTGGGGTCTGGGGGGCCTGGATTCATCACCCTGGGGGTCTGGGGGCCCTGATTCATCACCCTGGGGGTCTGGGGGGCCTGGATTCATCACCCTGGGGGTCTGGGGGCCTGGATTCATCACCCTGGGGGTCTGGGGGGCCTGGATTCATCACCCTGGGGGTCTGGGGGGCCTGGATTCATCACCCTGGGGGTCTGGGGGCCTGGATTCATCACCCTGGGGGTCTGGGGGGCCTGGATTCATCACCCTGGGGGTCTGGGGGGCCTGGATTCATCACCCTGGGGGTCTGGGGGCCTGGATTCATCACCCTGGGGGTCTGGGGGCCTTGATTCATCACCCTGGGGGTCTGGGGGGCCTGGATTCATCACCCTGGGGGTCTGTGGGGCCCTGAATCATCACCCTGGGAGTGCCTCTAGGGGGGGGGATGCAACACAGCGCAACACCCTCTATTGGTGTAGTTGCAGAAACAACTAGAGAGATGACGAGTGGTTGCACCGATAGCTATGTGAGACGGAGGAGGGGGGCCAGGGAGCTGAAGCTCAACCTAAGCAACGTTATATTAACGTTAACAGACTATTATCTCACGGAGTTTGGTCAGGTGTGGGTAGTGTGGTCATGACTGGAAGTGGCAGGGGATTACTGACCACCCCCTGGCCACACTGGCCACCCCCAGGGCCACACCGGCCACCCCCAGGGCCACACCGGCCACCCCCTGGCCACCCCCAGGGCCACACTGGCCACACCATCCTCCTGGAGTACACACAAGAAGACAAGAATCAAGTTAACTACTGAAGGCCTATTGGTCCACACGTGGCAGCGCCTGTTTATATCCTCCCAAACTCATTCTATGTCTAACCTACGCTTGAAACAATCAAGGGAGCCTACGTCTATTATGCTACGCGGTAATTGGTTCCACAACTCAACAACCCTTTTTTACAAACCAGTATTTACCCAGGTCTTTCCTAAGTCTAAACTTATCCATTTTATATCCATTGTTTCGCATTCTTTTTTGGTGTTGATATATTTAATATATTATTAACATCCCCTTTGTTATGCCATTTAATGTGTGGACACATTTACACATTTGTGTAACGGGGTTATCTTGAGATGATTTCGGGGCTTTTTAGTATCCCCGCGGCCCGGTCCTCGACCAGGCCTCCACCCCCAGGAAGCAGCCCGTGACAGCTGACTAACTCCCAGGTACCTATTTACTGCTAGGTAACAGGGGCGTTCAGGGTGAAAGAAACTTTTGCCCATTTGTTTCTGCCTCGTGCGGGAATCGAACCCGCGCCACAGAATTACGAGTCCTGCGCGCTATCCACCAGGCTACGAGGTCCTGGACACATTTACAATACTAACCAGCGTATATACACAATCTTCTGTCCTCCATGGACAGGGTGAGAGAATTGTTTAAACCTATAGTTCAGTGATTTATTGAACAATCAGTCACAGAAGGTGATTGTAGTGCTTTTAAAATGCTAAGCTAATCCTAGAGACATAAATACACAGATACACAGAGTTACGTCTGCCCTACATGAAGTGGTCTTCGTCCACGACCTAACACTACCTTCAGCCTGTTTGTTCACGTGCACCATACTAGGTCTACTAGGCCTACCTAGTCGGTACGGCCCACAGACCTGACTCGTCGTCGGTACGGCCCTCAGACCTGACTCGTCGGTACGGCCCTCAGACCTGACTCGTCGGTACGGCCCTCAGACCTGACTCGTTGGTACGGCCCTCAGACCTGACTCGTCGTCGGTACGGCCCTCAGACCTGACTCGTCGTCGGTACGGCCCTCAGACCTGACTCGTCGGTACGGCCCTCAGACCTGACTCGTCGTCGGTATGGCCCTCAGACCTGACTCGTTGGTACGGCCCTCAGACCTGACTCGTCGTCGGTACGGCCCTCAGACCTGACTCGTTGGTACGGCCCTCAGACCTGACTCGTCGTCGGTACGGCCCACAGACCTGACTCGTTGGTACGGCCCTCAGACCTGACTCGTCGTCGGTACGGCCCTCAGACCTGACTCGTCGTCGGTACGGCCCTCAGACCTGACTCGTTGGTACGGCCCTCAGACCTGACTCGTTGGTACGGCCCTCAGACCTGACTCGTCGGTACGGCCCACAGACCTGGTAAGTTAGGTCCTTGAGGCAGTGAACGGTCACAGGCCTCGTGTCGTCCACCGCCCTGCTCTACTTTCCTGCCTGGCTGCCTGGCTGCCTGCCTGCCTGCCTGCCTGCCTGCCTGCCTGCCTGCCTGCCTGCCTGCCTGCCTGCCTGCCTGCCTGCCTGCCTGCCTGCCTGCCTGCCTGCCTCCCTGCCTGCCTGCCTGCCTGGCTGCCTGCCTGGCTGCCTGCCTGGCTGCCTGCCTGCCTGCCTGCCTGGCTGCCTGCCTGGCTGCCTGCCTGCCTGCCTGCCTGCCTGCCTGCCTGCCTGCCTGCCTGCCTGCCTGGCTGCCTGCCTGCCTGCCTGCCTGCCTGCCTGCCTGCCTGCCTGCCTGGCTGCCTGGCTGCCTGGCTGCCTGACTGCCTGCCTGCCTGCCTGCCTGCCTGCCTGCCTGCCTGCCTGGCTGCCTGCCTGCCTGCCTGCCTGCCTGCCTGCCTGCCTGCCTGCCTGGCTGCCTGGCTGCCTGGCTGCCTGACTGCCTGCCTGCCTGCCTGCCTGCCTGCCTGCCTGCCTGGCTGCCTGCCTGCCTCCCTCCCTCCCTGCCTGCCTGCCTGCCTGCCTGCCTGCCTGCCTGCCTGCCTGCCTGCCTGCCTGCCTGCCTGCCTCCCTGCCTGCCTGCCTGCCTGCCTGCCTGCCTGCCTCCCTGCCTGCCTGCCTCCCTGCCTGCCTGCCTGCCTGCCTGCCTGCCTGCCTGCCTGCCTGCCTGGCTGCCTCCCTGCCTCCCTGCCTGCCTGCCTGCCTGCCTGCCTGCCTGCCTGCCTGCCTGCCTGGCTGCCTGGCTGCCTGCCTGCCTGCCTGCCTGCCTGCCTGCCTGCCTGCCTGCCTGCCTGCCTGCCTGCCTGGCTGCCTGCCTGCCTCCCTGCCTGCCTGCCTGCCTGCCTGCCTGCCTGCCTGCCTGCCTGCCTGCCTGCCTGCCTCCCTGCCTGCCTGCCTGCCTGCCTGCCTGCCTGCCTGCCTGCCTGCCTGCCTGCCTGCCTGCCTGCCTGCCTACAACCTTGCCTTACTACCTACCAACCTGACTCGCCTAAACGATGTAAAGACCTTCCGGAGGGTATAGACTCGTTCCTCTCAATGTTTGCTGATGATGCAAAAATTATGAGAAGAATCAAGACAGATGATGATAGACAGAGACTACAGGATGACCTGGACAGGCTGGAGGAATGGTCTAGGAAATGGCTGCTAAGGTTCAACTCAGGAAAGTGTAAAATAATGAAATTACGCGAAGGGAGCAGAAGGCTGAACACAAGGTACCATCTGGGAGGTGAAATCCTGCAAGAGTCAAATACAGAGAAAGATCTGGGGGTTGATATCACACATAACCTGTCCCCAGAGGCCCACATAAGAAGGATATCATCAGCGGCATATGCTAGACTGGCCAACATAAGAATTGCCTTTAGAAACTTGTGTAAGGAATCGTTTAGGATCCTATATACCACTTATGTCAGACTAATCCTGGAATATGCAGCTCCAGCTTAGTCTATACCCAGTTAAACACAAGACAAAGTTAGAGAAGATTCAGAGGTATGCCACCAGGCTCGTCCCGGAACTGAGAGGTATGAGCTACGAGGTAAGGCTACGGGAATTAAACCTCACGTCTCTGGAAAACAGAAGAGTAAGGGAAGACATGATAACCACCTACAAAACTCAGAGGATTTGACAGGGTGGACAAAGACAAACTCTTCAGCACGGGTGGAACACGAACAAGGGGACACAGGTGGAAACTTAGTACCCAGATGAGCCACAGAGACGTTAGAAAGAACTTTTTCAGTGTCAGAGTAGTTAACGGATGGAATGCACTAGGCAGTGATGTGGTGGAGGCTGACTCCATACACAGTTTCAAGTGTAGATATGATAGAGCCCAGTAGGCTCAGGAGTCTGTACACCAGTTGATTGATCTGTTGAGAGGCGGGACCAAAGAGCCAGAGCTCAACCCCCGCAAGCACAACTAGATGAGTACCTAACATTTTTTCTGTCTGAATAACCATTTCCTTACACACCGTCTTCCTTCATTCCTCCCCCACCCCCCCCTCACCCCCCCTCACCCCTCCCTCAACCCCCTCACCACCCCTCACCCCTCCCTCATCCCCCTCACCACCCCTCACCCCTCCCTCATCCCCCTCACCACCCCTCACCCCTCCCTCATTCCCCCTCACCACCCCTCACCCCCCCCTGTGGGAGAGGCTCCAGGTGGCGCCTGAACATAGTTGTGAATACTTATTAAGTTGAGTGTCCGCGCTGAACAGTACCTGGGGGGGGGGGGGAAATTTCTTGTCTTCAGTGGTGGTGGGGGGGTGGGGGTAGAGGATGGGGTTGTGTGAGGGGGGGGGGTTGTAGTCCATTTGCTGTTTTTTTGTGATTGTGGAGGTTTGATAGGTGTGTGTTTGTGGGGTGGGGGAGGGAAAGCTGCTAACTGAGCCCCACATATCCTTCCCAGTCGCTCCTTCATCACTGAAGGCACTCCTCATCCCCCTTGACCTCTCCCCCTTGACCCTATAAGAAGCAGGTCGACAAGCAGGTGTTGCTGGCCTCGAGCAGGAACAGTTATTGTTCCCTCCCCCTCCTGCCTCTGCTGCTCCTCCTGCCTCTGCTGCTCCTCCTGCCTCTGCTGCTCCTCCTGCCTCTGCTGCTCCTCCTGCCTCTGCTGCTCCTCCTGCCTCTGCTGCTCCTCCTGCCTCTGCTGCTCCTCCTGCCTCTGCTGCTCCTCCTGCCTCTGCTGCTCCTCCTGCCTCTGCTGCTCCTCCTGCCTCTGCTGCTCCTCCTGCCTCTGCTGCTCCTCCTGCCTCTGCTGCTCCTCCTGCCTCTGCTGCTCCTCCTGCCTCTGCTGCTCCTCCTGCCTCTGCTGCTCCTCCTGCCTCTGCTGCTCCTCCTGCCTCTGCTGCTCCTCCTGCCTCTGCTGCTCCTCCTGCCTCTGCTGCTCCTCCTGCCTCTGCTGCTCCTCCTGCCTCTGCTGCTCCTCCTGCCTCTGCTGCTCCTCCTGCCTCTGCTGCTCCTCCTGCCTCTGCTGCTCCTCCTGCCTCTGCTGCTCCTCCTGCCTCTGCTGCTCCTCCTGCCTCTGCTGCTCCTCCTGCCTCTGCTGCTCCTCCTGCCTCTGCTGCTCCTCCTGCCTCTGCTGCTCCTCCTGCCTCTGCTGCTCCTCCTGCCTCTGCTGCTCCTCCTGCCTCTGCTGCTCCTCCTGCCTCTGCTGCTCCTCCTGCCTCTGCTGCTCCTCCTGCCTCTGCTGCTCCTCCTGCCTCTGCTGCTCCTCCTGCCTCTGCTGCTCCTCCTGCCTCTGCTGCTCCTCCTGCCTCTGCTGCTCCTCCTGCCTCTGCTGCTCCTCCTGCCTCTGCTGCTCCTCCTGCCTCTGCTGCTCCTCCTGCCTCTGCTGCTCCTCCTGCCTCTGCTGCTCCTCCTGCCTCTGCTGCTCCTCCTGCCTCTGCTGCTCCTCCTGCCTCTGCTGCTCCTCCTGCCTCTGCTGCTCCTCCTGCCTCTGCTGCTCCTCCTGCCTCTGCTGCTCCTCCTGCCTCTGCTGCTCCTCCTGCCTCTGCTGCTCCTCCTGCCTCTGCTGCTCCTCCTGCCTCTGCTGCTCCTCCTGCCTCTGCTGCTCCTCCTGCCTCTGCTGCTCCTCCTGCCTCTGCTGCTCCTCCTGCCTCTGCTGCTCCTCCTGCCTCTGCTGCTCCTCCTGCCTCTGCTGCTCCTCCTGCCTCTGCTGCTCCTCCTGCCTCTGCTGCTCCTCCTGCCTCTGCTGCTCCTCCTGCCTCTGCTGCTCCTCCTGCCTCTGCTGCTCCTCCTGCCTCTGCTGCTCCCCCTGCCTCTGCTGCTCCTCCTGCCTCTGCTGCTCCTCCTGCCTCTGCTGCTCCTCCTGCCTCTGCTGCTCCTCCTGCCTCTGCTGCTCCTCCTGCCTCTGCTGCTCCTCCTGCCTCTGCTGCTCCTCCTGCCTCTGCTGCTCCTCCTGCCTCTGCTGCTCCTCCTGCCTCTGCTGCTCCTCCTGCCTCTGCTGCTCCCCCTGCCTCTGCTGCTCCTCCTGCCTCTGCTGCTCCTCCTGCCTCTGCTGGTCCTTCTGCCTCTGCTGCTCCCCCTGCCTCTGCTGCTCCTCCTGCCTCTGCTGCTCCCCCTGCCTCTGCTGCTCCCCCTGCCTCTGCTGCTCCTCCTGCCTCTGCTGCTCCCCCTGCCTCTGCTGCTCCTCCTGCCTCTGCTGCCCCCCCTGCCTCTGCTGCTCCCCCTGCCTCTGCTGCTCCTCCTGCCTCTGCTGCCCCCCCTGCCTCTGCTGCTCCCCCTGCCTCTGCTGCTCCCCCTGCCTCTGCTGCTCCTCCTGCCTCTGCTGCTCCCCCTGCCTCTGCTGCCCCCCCTGCCTCTGCTGCTCCCCCTGCCTCTGCTGCTCCCCCTGCCTCTGCTGCTCCCCCTGCCTCTGCTTCTCCTCCTGCCTCTGCTCCTGAGACAGGAGGGAAGATCCTGGTATATGGAAGCATCACAGTAAGACACTGGTGCTGCCTGCGGCCGTAGGAACTTAAGGTAGCTCCAGGCGGTGTTGTGATGTCTGAGAATGTTTCCTCATGTTTCAAGTCTCCTCCCCACACGACCCCTGGGGTGGGGGGTCGTGCCCCTACCAGCTCCAGGACGGAGGAGGGGGGATGGTGAGTAGTGGTAGGGGGATAGAAAGAGGTTCAGGAGGCATTCCACAAGTCAAGATGTGTGATAAAAGTACATGGAGAATTGATAGCAGTTTCACGATCACACCCTGTAGCTCCACGGCCACACCCTGTAGCTCCACGGCCACACCCTGTAGCTCCACGGCCACACCCTGTAGCTCCACGGTCACACCCTGTAGCTCCACGGTCACACCCTGTAGCTCCACGGCCACACCCTGTAGCTCCACGGCCACACCCTGTAGCTCCACGGCCACACCCTGTAGCTCCACGGCCACACCCTGTAGCTCCACGGCCACACCCTGTAGCTCCACGGTCACACCCTGTAGCTCCACGGTCACACCCTGTAGCTCCACGGCCACACCCTGTAGCTCCACGGCCACACCCTGTAGCTCCACGGTCACACCCTGTAGCTCCACGGTCACACCCTGTAGCTCCACGGCCACACCCTGTAGCTCCACGGCCACACCCTGTAGCTCCACGGTCACACCCTGTAGCTCCACGGTCACACCCTGTAGCTCCACGGCCACACCCTGTAGCTCCACGGCCACACCCTGTAGCTCCACGGTCACACCCTGTAGCTCCACGGCCACACCCTGTAGCTCCACGGCCACACCCTGTAGCTCCACGGCCATACCCTGTAGCTCCACGGCCACACCCTGGCGCTCCACGGCCACACCCTGTAGCTCCACGGCCACACCCTGTAGCTCCACGGCCACACCCTGTAGCTCCACGGCCACACCCTGTAGCTCCACGGCCACACCCTGTAGCTCCACGGCCACACCCTGTAGCTCCACGGTCACACCCTGTAGCTCCACGGCCACACCCTGGCGCTCCACGGCCACACCCTGTAGCTCCACGGCCACACCCTGTAGCTCCACGGTCACACCCTGTAGCTCCACGGCCACACCCTGTAGCTCCACGGCCACACCCTGTAGCTCCACGGCCACACCCTGTAGCTCCACGGCCACACCCTGTAGCTCCACGGCCACACCCTGTAGCTCCACGGCCACACCCTGTAGCTCCACGGCCACACCCTGTAGCTCCACGGCCACACCCTGTAGCTCCACGGCCACACCCTGTAGCTTCACACACAACACACCATCTAAGCTTAGTATCGCCAGCTACTTGAGCAACATTATGGGTACAAAGCGGAGTGCCGCAGGAGCTGGCTGGCACCCCCGGTGTTCAACATGTTCACAGCTCACACCCCCCCCCCCAACATGGAGAATATATCACATACTCTCATATAATAACTCAATATACCAACCAGGAGGACAATGCTACTTGCAACTGGCCAACAAGATAAAAATAACAGCAATTGAGATCATAAACACCTTTGAAAAGCAATGGAAAATAAGTACAAATAATCAAGTTGCAAATAGGACCCGGCCCCATTACCCTTGAGAACCGGCCTCTCCAACTCACCATTACCCTTGACAACCGACCTCTCCAACACACCATTACCCTTGACAACCGGCCTCTCCAACTCACCATTACCCTTGACAACCGACCTCTCCAACTCACCATTACCCTTGACAACCGACCTCTCCAACTCACCATTACCCTTGACAACCGACCTCTCCAACACACCATTACCCTTGACAACCGACCTCTCCAACACCCCATTACCCTTGACAACCGACCTCTCCAACACACCATTACCCTTGACAACCGACCTCTCCAACACACCATTACCCTTGACAACCGACCTCTCCAACACACGATGGAGGCAGAATATTGGGACTCAAGCTTAACAGAGCTTGAGTCTGCTAAAACAACTCAGTAAAAATAGCTTTGACAGCTTTGACAGCTTTGACAGCTTTGACAGTTGACAGTCTCCGTGGTGTAGTGGTAAGACACTCGCCTGGCGTTCTGCGAGCGCTATGTCATGGGTTCGTATCCTGGCCGGGGAGGATTTACTGGGCGCAAATCCTTAACTGTAGCCTCTGTTTAACGCAACAGTAAAATGTGTACTTGGTTGTAACAAGGATTCTTCGCGGCGGGGATCATATTCCAGGGACCTGCCCGAAACGCTACGCGTACTAGTGGCTCTACAAGAATGTAACAACTCTTTAGGGAAACTGGGGGAGATTCTGTAGTCTCTAGTGAGGTGGCATCTCGAACGCCTCCAGTACCACTACACACCTTGAAAGAACACTAGCACGCCGACACTACAAGCTGTGTAAAATAAGGCGCTAAGGAGAGCAGCAAAACACCGTCCACCATATGATCAGACAATCCAGGAGCTCCATGAACTCCTGAACACACAGCCACTGAACATCAGACTACAGCACCAAGCCATCAGGGTGTGGAACACGAACAAAATGTCTGAAGACCCAATGACCACTACAGACGCTCCCACCTAACAACTGGTGGCCCAAGAGCTTAGGTCTACTCGAAAGACATCAAAACTGAATATCCCTCCCAGGATTCACCCCTGTCCATTACGGGCTATTCATGCCCGTGCAACCTCTTAGGTGGCTTAATCTTCACCAACCAATCAATTCCTAGTTTGCACCTCACCTCACCTGCCTGTTCTAAGCCATTTACAAACAATTTCATAAGTCACAAACAATCGAAATTGAAAATATAATTTTGCAGCATTTCCCTACAAGTTTGCAAACAAAAATGCGTCAATTAAACATGTACGTATACAGCGGACAGCTGTTGGCGTGACCACTGCAGAGAAATTAGTTCATGGTCAATATCTACCTGTGGGAAAACCTTGCCTAACCGCTCAGAGGCCTACCCACACACACACACACACACACACACACACACACACACACACACACACACACACACACACACACACACACACACACACACACACCATTATTGGCTGGTAATTCAGGTGAACAAGGCCGGCTGCTCTCCAAGCTTCGTTTTCTGTTGGGGGTCCAGGGGCCACACTGATAAATATCAACAACAATAATAATAATATATTTATCAGATATACAAAGGAACAATTATAGTGGTTAATGTATTTGTAAATTTTGTGTACCAAAGAAAAATGTGTGAGGGATTTGTAAGCATTTTCTGGAGGCAAACAACGCCTTTGGAGTCGTTTCACAGGATGAACAAGGCCTTTGGAGTCGTTTCACAGGATAAACAACGCCTTTGGAGTCGTTTCACAGGATAAACAAGGCCTTTGGAGTCGTTTCACAGGATAAACAACGCCTTTGGAGTCGTTTCACAGGATGAACAAGGCCTTTGGAGTCGATTCACAGGATAAACAACGCCTTTGGAGTCGTTTCACAGGATGAACAAGGCCTTTGGAGTCGATTCACAGGATAAACAACGCCTTTGGAGTCGTTTCACAGGATGAACAAGGCCTTTGGAGTCGTTTCACAGGATGAACAAGGCCTTTGGAGTCGTTTCACAGGATGAACAAGGCCTTTGGAGTCGTTTCACAGGACAAACAACGCCTTTGGTGTCGTTTCACAGTATGAACAGCACCAGTAGTGTACAGATAGCTGGATGTTTACCATTACCATGACTCATAAAGCATTTATGTGTCTAGATGCGAAACCTGTGCATCTTTGTTCAACCTTTGCGACCTTGTATTTATCAAACCGTTTACGTACTCGGAAGCGCTACGATGTTTCTACAACAATAATAACATTTGGTTCTGCAGTTCCGAAGTTCATAAGGTTATTAATTGAGATTAAATTGTGGCGATCCAGGAGAAGATGTACAGGTTTCGTAAGAGGTCACCTTCCAGCGACACACTTTAACGCACAAGTCGCTCCGTCACGCGAAAACGGAAATAGTTCAAGGACTTAACAGCCTCGTTAAATGTCACACAGTCGCGTTTTACTTTGTTCAGCCTCGTCAGACGGGTGGTTTTAATCCGTGGCACTCTGCTGTGTGAAGCGGCACTCTGCTGTGTCACGTGGCACTCTGCTGTGTCAAGTGGCACTCTGCTGTGTCACTTGGCACTCTGCTGTGTCAAGTGGCACTCTGCTGTGTCACTTGGCACTCTGCTGTGTCAAGTGGCACTCTGCTGTGTCACTTGGCACTCTGCTGTGTCACGTGGCACTCTGCTGTGAGTGGGTGGCAACCTTGTCATCACCAATCAGTGGGTGGTAACTGTTAGTCGTGACTGTATGTGCATTACAAGTCGTCTTAAAAATGCCGTAACCAGCACTTCAAATGCTCCTTGAACCTCTAAGCAACGTTCCGCGCGTATCCCTCTCAGAGGAGCGCTCGAGCGTGTGAATTAGCATTCTGCTCAGCTTAAAGGCTCCAATACCGCTATGTGGCGTTGCCTGGCCAGGGTGTGCAGGCAGGGTGTGCAGGCAGACATAAAGGGTGACTGGAACCCTCCCAAGGGGATGGAGGGAGGGTTCCCAAACAAGGGTTCAAGACAGGAAGATCCTGTAATAGGCTTCCCGTACTTCGAGTACTTCCATTTGGGCGCGTAAGCTGCGGTGTCCGTCCTGCGAGCTTGATTCCAAATGCCTCGGCTTCTGCAGGCCAGCTCCTGGGGGCGCTGGAAGGACCCCAACGCCAACGGGAGATCTTCCTGGAACGCTTGTCTTTTGTTTACCTGGAACACGGTGACCCCGGGGCGGCGGGGTGACGGCCAGGGCACAGCGGCGCCTGGAACCTGGTCCAGGTTTATCTTGGAGCACTGTATAGACCCTTCGAGTCTCAGGAACTATCCTAGCGGCTTCTCCACCTGCTACTGCCATCCCACACCGCTACTGGGAACCTTGCCAACCCTGCGTCACCCCACACCTGCAGCCTGCCCCCCCCCCTCCACCATAACATACCTGTTACCCATGGTGATGAGGGAAGGGGGGGGGGGTGTCACAAGCCTCGACTGTGTTCCCATCTCTTCCCCGTTCTCATTCTGCCCTTTTACTGTCTATCTTCTGTCTTTTCCCCTGTCTCTCCCTCCACCCCCTACTTCTCCATCCTCCTCTCCTCTCCTTCCCCTCCCATAGAAGCAGGATGGGGATCCTGCTGCTATGGGAGCAGGATCAAATGTGACCATGGAGTGATAGCACACAAGATGAGGTCAATGGGTATAACTGTTAAAGTGGGACGCTGGATACTCACTTTCCTGTCGAACAGAACACAAAGGGTAACAGTCAATCAAATAAAATCTAGTCCGAGCGCAGTTAAAAGCTCTGTACCTCAAGGTACAGTCCTTGCACCACTGCTGTTCCTTATTCTCATATCAGATATAGACAAAAATACAAGTCACAGCTTCGTGTCATCCTTTGCAGATGATACAAAAATCAGCATGAAAATTACCTCTGCTGAAGACATTGAAAAACTACAAACAGATATTAACAAAGTTTTCGACTGGGCAGCAGAAAATAACATGATGTTTAACAGTGATAAATTTCAGGTACTTAGATACGGCAAAAATGAGGATCTGAGACATAATACAGTTACAAAACACAATCAAATATGCCCATAGTAGGAAAACAGCATGTCAAGGATTTGGGAATAATAATGTCTGACGACCTAACGTTTAGGGAGCATAACCAAGCAAATATTGCGTCAGCCAGAAAAATGATAGGATGGATTAGGAGAACTTTCAAGTCCAGAGATCCCATCACAATGGTTGTACTCTTCAAGTCACTTGTGTTGTCCCGTCTTGAGTACTGCTCAGTACTCACTTCCCCCTTCAGAGCAGGAGAGATTGCTGAAATAGAGGGAATACAGAAAACATATACGACACGCATAGACGAGATAAAGCATCTAAATTATTGGGATCGTCTCAAAGCTCTCCAAATGTACTCACTAGAAAGGAGACGAGAGAGATACCAAATAATATACACATGGAAAATACTGGAGGGTCAGGTCCCAAATCTACACAGTAAAATAACAACGTACTGGAGTGAACGATATGGAAGAAAATACAGAATAGAACCAGTGAAGAGCAGAGGTGCCATAGGCACAATCAGAGAACACTGTATAAACATCAGAGGTCCGCGGTTGTTCAACATCCTTCCAGCAAGCATAAGAAATATTGCCGGAACAACCGTGGACATCTTCAAGAGAAAACTAGATAGTTTCCTCCAAGGAGTGCCGGACCACCGGCTTGGTCCGGTTGTGGTTGTGGTGGTTGGTTGGTATGTGGGCCTGCGGGCCGAGCAAGCAACAGCCTGTTGGACCAAACTCTCACAAGTCAAGCCTGGCCTCGGACCGGGCTTGGGGAGTAGAACAACTTCCAGAACCCCATCAACCAGGATGTGGTAGCGACGTAAATGTAATTCTATGTATTATAAATGTAAATTTATGACGTAGGATGTAAATCTGTAGTATACATTCCTTCCCTCATTCCTCAGTAATACCAACTTGTCATCCTGGCCGGACCCCTCTGGTCCATACCGCACCTGTCCTGAGGTACACAGTGACCAATGAACAGAAAGGTGGTAGGGGTGGAGGCTGGGGGATTTACCCATCTGAGGGTAACGGGATCATTACCTTCAGCCTTGTCGAACGAGGCCGTCCGCCGCCTCCCTGCTGTCTGTGACGGATCCCGTCACATACAGGGAGTCGTATCGGAGGATGAGACGGGGGGACAGCCTCGCCCTGCCTCTGGCTGACGGGATGAGCTTCAGGAGGCTGTATCTCTCTATCTCCTGTATCTGATGAGTTTGGAGCTGGAGAACAGTGATGGTATTTGGCAGTGAAGCTCATTCCGATAGTCAGTCTGAGCCACCAGTCTCTCTTCAGATCAAGGCGATGGGCCAGGTAACGATGGGAGGTAGTTAATCTACTTGGCGTAACTGCTTTCACTTCCTATTCAGGCTGTTACATCAGGTGTTGACGGCTGTTAGAGGGGGGAAGGGGGTTGTGAGAGCCCCCCCCTCCTTCCCCGGGGGCATAGCTGGGGTACACAGCTGTCTCTGGCGTAGTTGTACGAGACAAGTTTACCGCATCTAGATGAGTTCTGTATATAGCGCAGCCAACCCAGGCTGACCGAACCTCAACAGCGCCTCCCACAACCTATCATTACCCCCACCTCACCCCCACCTCACCCCCACCTCACCCCCACCTCACCCCCATCTCACCCCCACCTCACCCCCACCTCACCCCCACCTCACCCCCACCTCACCCCCATCTCACCCCCACCTCACCCCCATCTCACCCCCACCTCACCCCATCTCACCCCCACCTCACCCCCACCTCACCCCCCACCTCACCCCCACCTCACCCCCACCTCACCCCCACCTCACCCCCACCTCACCCCCATCTCACCCCCACCTCACCCCCACCTCACCCCCACCTCACCCCCACCTCATCCAACCTCACTTCCTCATACCTGGTCTCACTAACCCGGTTAATTCCACCAACGCAAAAGCAGCCTCGTCCCTGAACTTTATGAAAGGTTAGGTGGTCAGGGCTCTTATGTCTGTCATTGGGGGCGACCTTGGTGGTGGTGGTGGTGGTGGTAGCGACGGCTGGTGGTGGGATGGTTGTGACGGTGGACGCGAGGATTGCGGTGATTATAGCAACGATTCTCACAATTGTAGTGAAGATTGTGGTGATTTTTAAGGGGGCAGAGTTTCTTTCACCCTATGCCCCTGTTACCTAGCAGTAAAATAGGTACCTGGGTGTTAGTCAGCTGTCAGGGGCTGCTTCCTGTGGGTGGAGGCCTGGTCGAGGACAGGGACACTAAAAAAAGCCCAGAAATCATCTCAAGATAACCTCAAGATAACCTCAAGATAGGACCCATCAGAAGATGAATCCTTCAACAACAGCATTCACGAGAGATCAACACATGAACAGAAGTACTCAAGATCAATCAAGAATCAGAAGGGAGCAAGGCGTGTCTTTAGCGACCCAAGTATTGACAACAAGTATCGAGTCCTTGCCTCAGCAATATCAACTCCAGCGAACCCTGAACCCTTTCATTGGCCGCTTTATATTCACCGAAGGACGCAGCTGGAGCCGCGATGGCACAAATTGGGTCGTCAGGTCGCGGATTAGGACACAAGGGAGACCTTCAGTACGCAAAGAAAGCCTTAGGACGCAGGAGAGCCCTTAGATGACGCAAGAGGAATCGTTAGGAGACAGAAAGGGCGCTAGGACTCGGATCAGACGCAAAAGATCCAGATGGAATAATTCTCCTCCAGTGACCTGGATTAGGCGAGAAGGCAGCCTCCGCCGCCAGGCTGGAACCTATACGGTCCAGTCCAACAAAGAAAGAATGACCAACAAAGAAGCTGGGCAAACAACAGGTCATTTTGTATACTCAATGTCCAGACAAAGACCAGGAAACAAGGATTTTTTTTACCTCTGCCATTACAAGTTGAGCCGAGTAACCGCCGGCTTCCAGAACCGAGTAACCGCCGGCTTCCAGAACCGAGTAACCGCCGGGTTCCAGAGTTTGATCTGAATCATAATATTAAAAATACAGGTTTAAGATACAATAGCGTGTAGTAAGTCACCGGTGAAGGGACTAGGTCCCCGTACCCAGCACGGGTACTGGGGGCCATCTTGGGGCACCCTGCACGGTGCCCACAATAAGGGGGCCATTTTGGGGCACCCTGCACGGTGCCCACAATAAGAAGGGCCATCCCTGTGGGGGTCGTTAGAGTATTTTGCTGTGGGCTGTGTACATGATGTCGAGGGAGTGTGAAATAAGTCAAAGACGTGTAGAATCTTGAAGGACGTCTCAAAGACGTCTCAGACGTTTGAAGACGTCTCAGACGTTTGAAGACGTCTCAGACGTTTGAAGACGTCTGTTGTCATTGTCCCTCACAGCTGAGGGATCCTCAGCTGTCCCATCAACGCATCACACATGCTGGGACGTATTAAAATAAGATTAATGAGAAAATCAGTAGAAGTCATGATGAGGATTCGAACCTGCGAACTGGACACTCGCAAACACACGCCCTAACCCACTCGGCCACGACATGCTAAGAGCAGAGCAACCTGGGACTCAACTCTGTGGGTTATGAGACCTCCAGTGTAGCCTCAGTGATCTGTACTGGGAGAGCAGAGTGTGCGGCCCTCCGTGGCGGTGCGTCTCTGTTATGGTAATCAGTGTGTGAGAGGAGGTGAAGGTCTTACTGTTACTTCTCGCTCCTCGTGCTTATAGTCTCGACAGGTGCTGGCTGCTCCGTGCTGTGGCGTGTGTGTGTGTGTAGCGTGCGATCGTGTGCATGCAGCGTGCGTGTAATGTGCGCGCGTGTAGTGAACGGACGTCGACAGACCAACAGAGTGATACAAAGAGGAGGATTAACCCGCGCGATAATTACGTGGTACTGATGTGTTGGTGTAGATAACAGGCGGCCACAGCGAGGCACTCAGCTCCGCAGCTCCGGTCTTCACTTAATAAGACCATGTCAACACCGGATTTAGGGAAACACGACCAGTCAGACAGACCTCTTGGCCCCATGTCAGGCGGGGCGCTGTTTATTCCTCCACCCTCTTCTCGCCACACGGAACTATCCGAAATTGAAATTGAAATCAGTTTATTGAGGTAAAATACACACAAAGGGATGAGGTAGCTCAAGCTATTCTCACCCCGTTCAGTACACCGTGTTAATACATACATAGACACACATCACAAACAATAAACATATTACCAAACATTCTGAGAGATAAACATATACATTTCCTGGACTATCCGAGCTTGTGTTCAAGCCTATTAAACTATTCGTCTCGGTAACATTTGTATTCAAGTCTCCTTCATACGTCAGGCTGCGAGCAGCCGCGTCTAACAGCCTGGTTGATCAGTCCAGCAACCAGGAGGCCTGGTCGACGACCGGGCCGCGGGGACACTAAGCCCCGGAAGCACCTCAAGGTAAGGTACATCAGCTGTAGCCTCCCTAACACCAAATGGATCCAGTTTGTAGCCATTGTTGCTGGGTTTTGGCCTGTTTTCTACGGTTTCAGGAAACGAATTTATGTTAATAATTCTCTTGGAACCCCTGGATCATATCCACTCATGTTCTGCGTGTCTCTGGCGAGTGCTGATTGAGGCGCTTCAAACTCTCTTTTGTAGGATAAGGTCCCGACGGAGCCGTGTGAACCTTCTCTGTATTTTCTGGAGTGTGTGTGTGTGTGTGTGTGTGTGTGTGTGTGTGTGTGTGTGTGTGTGTGTGTGTGTGTGTGTGTGTGTGTTGTGTGTGTTGTGTGGTGTAGCGACCAGCACTACACACCTGTAGGGGGCCACACCGGTGCTGGCACCACCTGTAGGGGGCCACACCGGTGCTGGCACCACCTGTAGGGGGCCACACCGGTGCTGGCCCCACCTGTAGGGGGCCACAGACAGCTGAACAGATACACGTATAAAGACCCACCAGACAGCTGGCCTTAATGACCTTGTTAAGGTCGAAGGTCCTCAACCCCTAACTCCAGGTCAGTCGCTCTTCTAAATGACCTTTTCCCCCTCCCCCCTCTCCCCCCTCTCCCCCCTCCCCCCCCTCCACCATCACCCAGCTCGTCCTCCTAAGGTTTCTCACCGTCAAGAAAACGGTCAAGGTAAACTGTCTTCTCTTAAAATACCTCCAGAGAACCCAAAACAGAAAACGGGGACAGTACGTCACTTTCGGCAGCCGCTTCCA
Source organism: Procambarus clarkii (assembly GCF_040958095.1). Classification (NCBI taxonomy): domain Eukaryota; kingdom Metazoa; phylum Arthropoda; class Malacostraca; order Decapoda; family Cambaridae; genus Procambarus; species Procambarus clarkii. The sequence goes on along the minus strand of NC_091159.1, from coordinate 48,181,223 downwards.
TTTTCTAGTACGACAGTTTTTGGCCGTATGTAACGCATACGGGCGGAAAGCGACGTTCTTGGTAGGAGGACAGGTTGTAGGAGGACAGGTTGTAGGAGGACAGGTTGTAGGAGGACAGGTTGTAGGAGGACAGGTTGTAGGAGGACAGGTTGTAGGAGGACAGGTTGTAGGAGGGCAGGTTGTAGGAGGACGGGCTGTAGGAGGACAGGTTGTAGGAGGACAGGTTGTAGGAGGACAGGTTGTAGGAGGACAGGTTGTAGGAGGGCAGGTTGTAGGAGGACAGGCTGTAGGAGGACAGGTTGTAGGAGGACAGGTTGTAGGAGGACAGGTTGTAGGAGGACAGGTTGTAGGAGGACAAGTTGTAGGAGGACAGGTTGTAGGAGGGCAGGTTGTAGGAGGACAGGCTGTAGGAGGACAGGTTGTAGGAGGACAGGTTGTAGGAGGACAGGTTGTAGGAGGACAGGTTGTAGGAGGGCAGGTTGTAGGAGGACAGGCTGTAGGAGGACAGGCTGTAGGAGGACAGGTTGTAGGAGGACAGGCTGTAGGAGGACAGGTTGTAGGAGGACAGGTTGTAGGGGAGAGGTTGTAGCAGGACAGGTTGTAGGGGGAGAGGTTGTAGGGCAGGTTGTAGGAGGACAGGTTGTAGGAGGACAGGTTGTAGGAGGACAGGTTGTAGGAGGGCAGGTTGTAGGAGGACAGGCTGTAGGAGGACAGGTTGTAGGAGGACAGGTTGTAGGAGGACAGGCTGTAGGAGGACAGGTTGTAGGAGGACAGGTTGTAGGGGGAGAGGTTGTAGGGCAGGTTGTAGGAGGACATGTTGTAGGAGGACAGGTTGTAGGAAGACAGGTTGGAGGAGGACAGGTTGGAGGAGGACAGGATGTAGGAGGACAGGTTGTAGGAGGACAGGTTATAGGACGGGTTGTAGGAGGGCAGGTTGTAGGAGGGCAGGTTGTAGGAGGACAGGTTGTAGGAGGACAGGTTGTAGGAGGGCAGGTTGTAGGAGGACAGGTTGTAGGAGGACAGGTTGTAGGAGGACAGGTTATAGGACAGGTTGTAGGAGGACAGGTTGTAGGAGGACAGGTTGTAGGAGGACAGGTTGTAGGAGGGCAGGTTGTAGGAGGGCAGGTTGTAGGAGGACAGGTTGTAGGAGGACAGGTTGTAGGAGGGCAGGTTGTAGGAGGACAGGTTGTAGGAGGACAGGTTGTAGGAGGACAGGACATAGGAGAACAGGTTGTAGGAGGACAGGTTGTAGGAGGACAGGTTGTAGGAGGGCAGGTTGTAGGAGGACAGGACATAGGAGAACAGGTTGTAGGAGGACAGGTTGTAGGAGGACAGGTTGTAGGAGGACAGGTTGTAGGAGGACAGGACATAGGAGAACAGGTTGTAGGAGGACAGGTTGTAGGAGGACGGGTTGTAGGACAGGTTGTAGGAGGACAGGACATAGGAGAACAGGTTGTAGGAGGACAGGTTGTAGGAGGACAGGTTGTAGGAGGGCAGGTTGTAGGAGGACAGGTTGTAGGGGGACAGGACATAGGAGAACAGGTTGTAGGAGGACAGGTTGTAGGAGGACAGGTTGTAGAAGGACAGGACATAGGAGAACAGGTTGTAGGAGGACAGGTTGTAGGAGGACAGGTTGTAGGAGGGCAGGTTGTAGGAGGACAGGTTGTAGGGGGACAGGACATAGGAGAACAGGTTGTAGGAGGACAGGTTGTAGGAGGACAGGTTGTAGGAGGACAGGTTGTAGGAGGACAGGTTGTAGGAGGACAGGTTGTAGGGGGACAGGTTGTAGGAGGACAGGTTGTAGGAGGACAGGTTGTAGGGGGACAGGACATAGAACAGGTTGTAGGAGGACAGGTTGTAGGAGGACAGGTTGTAGGAGGACAGGTTGTAGGAGGACAGGTTGTAGGGGGACAGGACATAGGAGAACAGGTTGTAGGAGGACAGGTTGTAGGAGGACAGGTTGTAGGAGGACAGGTTGTAGGAGGACAGGCTGTAGGAGGACAGGTTGTAGGAGGACAGGTTGTAGGAGGACAGGTTGGAGGGGGACAGGTTGTAGGAGGACAGGTTGTAGGAGGACAGGTTGTAGGAGGACAGGCTGTAGGAGGACAGGTTGTAGGAGGAAGGTTGTAGGAGGACAGGTTGTAGGAGGACAGGCTGTAGGAGGAACAGGCTGTAGGAGGACAGGCTGTAGGAGGACAGGCTGTAGGAGGACAGGCTGTAGGAGGAACAGGCTGTAGGAGGACAGGCTGTAGGAGAACAGGCTGTAGGAGAACAGGCTGTAGGAGGACAGGCTGTAGGAGGACAGGCTGTAGGAGGAACAGGCTGTAGGAGGACAGGTTTTAGGAGAACAGGCTGTAGGAGAACAGGCTGTAAGAGGACAGGCTGTAGGAGAACAGGCTGTAGGAAAACAGGCTGTAGGAGGACAGGCTGTAGGAGAACAGGCTGTAGGAGAACAAGCTGTAGGATAACAAGCTGTAGGAGGAACAGGCTGTAGGAGGAACAGGCTGTAGGAGGACAGGCTGTAGGAGGACAGGCTGAAGGAGGAACAGGCTGTAGGAGCACAGGCTGTAGGAGGACAGGCTGTAGGAGGACAGGCTGTAGAAGGAACAGGCTGTAGGAGGACAGGCTGTAGGAGGAACAGGCTGTAGGAGGACGGGCTGTAGGAGGAAAGGCTGTAGGAGGACAGGCTGTAGGAGGAACAGGCTGTGGGAGGACAGGCTGTAGGAGGACAGGCTGTAGGAGGAACAGGCTGTAGGAGGACAGGCTGTAGGAGGACAGGCTGTAGGAGGAACAGGCTGTAGGAGCACAGGCTGTAGGAGGACAGGCTGTAGGAGGAACAGGCTGTAGGAGGACAGGCTGTAGGAGGAACAGGCTGTAGGAGGACAGGCTGTAGGAGGACAGGCTGTAGGAGGAACAGGCTGTAGGAGGACAGGCTGTAGGAGGACAGGCTGTAGGAGGAACAGGCTGTAGGAGCACAGGCTGTAGGAGGACAGGCTGTAGGAGGAACAGGCTGTAGGAGGACAGGCTGTAGGAGGAACAGGCTGTAAGAGGACAGGCTGTAGGAGGAACAGGCTGTAGGAGGACAGGCTGTAGGAGGACAGGCTGTAGGAGGAACAGGCTGTAGGAGGACAAGCTGTAGGAGGACAGGCTGTAGGACAGGTTGTAGGAGGACAGGTTGTAGGAGGACAGAGTGTGGGAGGACAGGTTGTAGGAGGAACAGGCTGTAGGAGGACAGGCTGTAGGAGGACAGGCTGTAGGAGGACAGGCTGAAGGAGGAACAGGCTGTAGGAGGACAGGTTGTAGGAGAACAGGTTGTAGGAGAACAGGCTGTAAGAGGACAGGCTGTAGGAGGACAGGCTGTAGGAGGACAGGCTGTAGGAGGACAGACTGCCTCAACTTCCCTCCCTCCTTCTCCACCACCAAGCCCCCCCCCCTGGCTCAGGGGGTCGTGGGGGTAGGGGAAGGGGGGGAGAAGGGCGTGGGGGGTGGTGGGGAGGACCAGGTTGGCTGGTCCTGGTATGTGGTAGTGACGTGGGCTCGAACGCCCGTAGGACAGACGATACCGGTGCAGGGATTCTTGGCTGTCGGCGCGGGGGGGTCGCTCACCTTCTTGTAGCAGCGGGTGATCGACCCCCAGCCCGTCCTCCCAACGCCAAGAAACTTATCGTGCTAAAGTGCCCTTCTCCTAACCTACCAGAGGATCCCAAACTAGAATACGGGACAGTATGTCAATTTCGCCAGCCGCTGCCATTTTCTAATACGAGGATTTTTGGGCCGTAAATGAAGTATATACGGATAAAATGCGACGTATTATAGGAGGACAAGTTCCGACTCTCTCTCTCTATCTATCCTCTGATCCAGGCTTAAATAAACATATTTTCCAATGGAATGTTTCTGATTATATACCTTAATACACCTCTGTCTTGTGTTAATTAAGGAAAGCTACCTGAGCCCAGATTCACGAAGTAGTTACGCAAGCACTAACGAACCTGTCCATCTTTTCTCAATCTTTGGCGGCTTTGTTTACAATTATTAAACAGTTAATGAGCTCCGAAGCACCAGGAGGCTGTTTATAACAATAACAACAGTTGATTGGCAAGTTTTCATGCCTGTAAACTGTTTAAGAAATGTAACCAAAGCCGTCAAAGATTGAGGAAAGATGTACAGGTTCGTAAGTACTTGCGTAACTGCTTCGTGAATCTGGCTCCAGGATCTTGGGAGGAAGCTGAGATCTCAAGCTTCTTTAATGTTGCTTTTTTGTTTTGCTTCTTTGAGGAATATGATGGAGTATGATGGTATAATATGTTGCTTGCTTCGTTTGTGTGTTGGATAGTATGAGGTGGTATAATTGTTATATCATGGCGGTATAAGTGTTATATCATGGTGGTATAATTGTTATATCATGGTGGTATAATTGTTATATCATGGTGGTATAATTGTTATATCATGGTGGTATAATTGTTATATCATGGTGGTATAATTGGTATATCATGATGGTATAATTGTTATATCATGGTGGTATAATTGTTATATCATGGTGGTATAATTGTTATATCATGGTGGTATAATTGTTATATCATGGTGGTATAATTGGTATATCATGATGGTATAATTGTTATATCATGGTGGTATAATTGTTATATCATGGTGGTATAATTGTTATATCATGGTGGTATAATTGTTATATCATGGTGGTATAATTGGTATATCATGGTGGTATAATTGGTATATCATGATGGTATAATTGTTATATCATGGTGGTATAATTGTTATATCATGGTGGTATAATTGGTATATCATGATGGTATAATTGTTATATCATGGTGGTATAATTGTTATATCATGGTGGTATAATTGTTTTATCATGGTGGTATAATTGGTATATCATGGTGGTATAATTGGTATATCATGATGGTATAATTCTTATATCATGGTGGTATAATTGTTATATCATGGTGGTATAATTGGTATATCATGATGGTATAATTGTTATATCATGGTGGTATAATTGGTATATCATGGTGGTATAATTGGTATATCATGGTGGTATAATTGTTATATCTTGGTGGTATAACTGGTATATCATGGCGGTATAAGTGTTATATCATGGTGGTATAATTGTTATATCATGGCGGTATAAGTGTTATATCATGGTGGTATAATTGTTATATCATGATGGTATAATTGTTATATCATGGTGGTATAATTGTTATATCATGGTGGTATAATTGTTATATCATGGTGGTATAATTGTTATATCATGGCGGTAAAATTTCGCTGTAAATGAAAAGGTTTTGACAGAAATATTATAATCTTGGTTGACTGGACTTTAATTTCTTAAACGTAGATGTTGCTAGCCTATGTGTACGGTGAGTGAGGTCTGGCTCCTGGGCTCCGCCTCTCCCCCCCCCCGGCTGTCTAAAATTAACAATTATAGATGCAGTTGACTTCCACAACCTGCTCCAATGGTTCATTTCATTTCCTCGACAAGTCTCACGCTGAAAGACAGCTTTCTAACATCTCTATAACTCATTTAAGTCTCAAGCTTCCATATTCTCTTGTATTATTGGTGTTCATTGTGATTATTCTTGTTTTTTTCCATTATGTCAATCCCCCCCTAAGTATTTTATATGTCTCTATCATGTCCTCTCTTCTCATTTCTAGCATCGTGTGGTATAGTTCCTTGAGTCTGTCTTCATACCGTTCGTAATTCTGGGATGAACTTCGTTGTAAACGTCTCAATGTTTTCTAGTTTAATTCTTTTTTTTTTATATTGGACTCTAAAATGGAGTAGCGTGTTCTAAAACTGGTCTCACAGAGGCGTTGAACAGCGATCTAAATGTCTCTTTATTTAAGTTCCTGAAGGATGGTCTGACTTTTTATAAAGTGTGCCGCTGATGTTATTATGTTTATATGAGCCGCCGGAGTTATGTTTGATGTGTCGACTCACGGGTCCTCTTTCTCTAGTCGTTATGGCGGAGGAAGTTTCCCTTCACCGTGTACTGTCCTTCTGATCTCCTGATGCCTGTTCCCATATCATCACTTTACACTTGCTGGTGTTGAACTCCAGTAGCCATTTCTCAGACCAATTTTGCAGATTGTTTAAGTCATTGTGGAGAATCTTGTAACCCTCGTATGAGACAAGTCTTATCATTAGTTTTACATCGTCTCCAAACATTGACATAGGGGGAGCCGGCCGGCCGAGCGGACAGCACGCTGGACTTGTGATCCTGTGGTCCTGGGTTCCATACCAGACGCCGGCAAGAAACAATGGGCAGAGTTTCTTTCACCCTATGCCTCTGTTACCTAGCAGTAAAATGGGTACCTGGGTGTTAGTCAGCTGTCACGGGCTGCTTCCTAGGGATGGAGGCCTGGTCAAGGACTGGGCCGCGGGGACACTAAAAAGCCCCGAAATCATCTCAAGATAACCTCAAGATAACCTCAAGGTCTCTGCTCCTGTAGACAGGTCGTTTACAAGAGTGAGAAATAGTATGGGTGCCATCACCAGTCATTGAGGCACTCCGCTCGTTACCTTAGGTAAGTTCGACTTCTCTCCCCCTCACTGTGACTGACTCCTGTAATTCTTTTAAGCTCCTGTAATTATGTAATTCTTTACCGAAGTCAGTGTTTTTCAGTCAGTCAGTGTCGAAGTGTTTTTTCAACTTGCCTCTCGAGTTTATGTAGTAATCTCTTGTGATGTACTGTATCAAAGGTTTTCTGGCAGTATAAAAATATGCTGTCTGCCCAACCGTCTCTGCCCTGCCCTATTTTCGATACTTTATCATGGGACTCCAGTAGGTTCGTCAGACATAATTTCCCTTCCATAAAGCCATATTGATGGTAATTTACGTACCTAATTCTCACTAGGTGTGTAGCTTGTCGTCTCCTGATTATTTTTCGAGTACCTTGCAGGGGATGCTTGTCAGTGAGACTGTTCTGTAGTTAAGTGCCTCAACTCTATCACCTTTCTTGCAAATTGATACACTTGGCTTCTTCCTGCAGTTTGGCAATTCGTCCTTTGTTAGTGACTCATTAAATATTCATGCTAGAGGTTGGCTGAGGGCTTGTGTCCCTTCTTTTAACACCCATGGTGATATACCGTCTGCTCCAGTAGGTTTAGCTTCATCTAGTGATGCTAGTTGTTAACTTATTTCCCTCTCTTGTTGCTACAAAATTAAACACTCACTTATCTCGAACTAACTCCTCTTTTGGTCATCTTGCACTCTAATTATTTAGGGTAAACCCAAAAGAGTGTGTTTGCAGCCTTGCATTCCATAATCTTTTGGATTTACCGTAAAATACCTTAAAGAGGCAGCGTTCCAGGGGGTGAAGGGACGTCTGCACCAGCGAGGTGGATATATACAGCAGCGCACCTGTAGACCTTCGGCAGGTCATGCACCTGTAGACCTTCGGCAGGTCATGCACCTGTAGACCTTCGGCAGGTCATGCACCTGTAGACCTTCGGCAGGTCATGCACCTGTAGACTTGGTCTCATAGATCACCGACTCTGACGCTCCGGCTGGCGGCGTCTGAAAGTGGGAGAGAAGCTTGTGTGTGCAGTCCGGCTCACGCAACCCCGCTCCTCCACTTGAACACGCACGCACGCGCACGCACACACACACACACACACACACACACACACACACACACACACACACACACACACACACACACACACACACACACACACACACACACACACACACACACACACCTGGCTACACGGAAGTCGGAAGACCTCTACTTCAATCATCAATATCTCGGTCATTATCCCGCCAGAAGGCGATCCACGGACGCCCGCGCCTCCGCCATCACCACCCACTATCACCGCCTCGCCACGCTAATGTTCCATCACCAATGAAACCTTCCCATTAGGGCTGACGGTGGTCCGGGAAACACAGTTACCCAGGCGGAGCTGCGTACGTTCCTCCAGCACCTGGGCCATCACCGTCATCTCCCTCATCGTCGCCTCCAGCGAGCAGCAGCCTCCGGAGACCGCAGTGATGGTGCAAGATTGGGTTATGACCGTCCAGGCAAGGCGCTCCAGGAGTCCGGCTGCTGGAAGACCCTCCTCCGAGGGCCTTCCGTTTTCTTCTTGGCGGGAGTGTTGTGGGCCCGTCTGGCGCTACCTTGAAATTATCACTACTAGGATCATTTTGCGACCGATTTTGTGGTCGTTTGACGAGCGTGAGTGATTGATGGCTGTGTCAGTTTGATGTATGTGTGTCTATACACCTGTTTGTGCCTGCAAGATCCATCTGTTAGCTCTTAGGGCCCCGCTTTTCTAAAATTCGGTTATGTAATATACTGATTCTCGAACTATTTTTTCAACCATATCTACTATGTGCTTGATGTGTGTGTTGAATATGTCTGCATACCTACAGTTTGTACCTGTGTTGCCAGATCCTGTCGCCACTTATGCTAGTGTATGCCCCGTCGACTTTCCCGCCTTGCACGGCCGTCATGTATGCCGTGAGCACACGACCAGCGGTTGTCCTCCGTCTCCGAGTACCACTGTGGTGGCTACCTCTGGTCGCTGTGGTGTAGCTGTGTTGGTGTTGCTTGCTTTAGTACTGGTCCCTCCGTTCCTGTCTCTCTCTCTCTCTCTCTCTCTCTCTCTCTCTCTCTCTCTCTCTCTCTCTCTCTCTCTCTCTCTCTCTCTCTCTCTCTCTCTTAGCATGGTCCGTTCACTGGGTTTCACTTGGATCTTCGTGTTGAGGGAACATCCATCAACTGCTTCACGAGTCCGTCAATTTCACAGCAGTTCATGAATGTTGCAAAAGAAAACTTTTCTGTTGCAGACGAGGAGTCACAATAACGTGGCTGAAATATGTTGACCAGACCACACACTAGAAAGTGAAGGGACGACGACGTTTCGGTCCGTCCTGGACCATTCTCACAATCGACTTGAGAATGGTCCAGGACGGACCGAAACGTCGTCGTCCCTTCACCTTCTAGTGTGTGGTCTGGTCGTTATCTGTTGGCGTCGTCTAAAGCAGTCCCTTTGGTGATGTGGTAGCGTGCTCATGCGCCTCGCCACCTATATAGGCCGGGTTCGAGCCCTGGTCAGGGAAGGATGCTTATACACCGACCCGTCCTTAACTGTTCAACCCCTGCTCACTCAGCAACAATTATGAACCTGGATGTAAACCAATTGTTGGATCGTGTTCCAGGGAAAGGTTTAGGATAAGGCTTACCGTGAACTATGGAAGGGGAAAAGCTGTGAAGCTGGTAGCAGCAATGGGCAGGACTCAGCTCCTGTACCCGCCTCTCTTACACAAAGGGAGGAAAATTGTTTCCTACCTCGGAGCCGGTCGGCCGAGCGGACAGCACGCTGGGCTTGTGATCCTGTGGTCCCGGGTTCGATCCCGGGCGCCGGAGAGAAGCAATGGGCAGAGTTTCTTTCACCCAATGCCCCTGTTACCTAGCAGTAAAATATAACCTGGATGTTAGCCAGCTGTCACGGGCTGCTTCCTAGGGGATGGAGGCCTGGTCGAGGACCGGGCCGCGGGGACACTAAAGCCCCGAAATCATCTCAAGATAACCTCAAGAAGATACCTTCCCATTGACCTCTGTGGGTCACACAGGACGCTCTCGCTAGTCTTCAACTCATTGATTCACGATTCATTTATAATTCATTTATTGCACGAGCGTATTATGAGTTTCCATTAGGAGTACTATATATTTATCTTCAAATTACCATCATATTAGTGACTGGACGAAGCAGGATCTGTGTGCTCGAGCCTTTAGTGTTAGGCTTGACCGCGCTCAAGTACAGTGTTGAACAAACATGTTCCAGATGAGAGTGTAAGAGTGAATCATCGCTGTTGATGACTGACCGCCCTTTGATGAGGTTGTTGACGTCTGGTAGTTTGCAGACTCGTAAACTGTTTATTAAATGTAAACAAAGCAGCTAAAGATTGAGAAAATTTGTAGAGGTTGACAAGTAGATGAGGGGTGACTGCTTGTTGTATCCTGGAGAATGAGAGAGAGAGAGAGAGAGAGAGAGAGAGAGAGAGAGAGAGAGAGAGAGAGAGAGAGAGAGAGAGAGAGAGAGAGAGAGAGAGAGAGAGAGAGAGAGAGAATGTGTGAGAGAGAGAGAGAAAGAGAAAAAAGGGGGAGAAAATAATGTGTATTGTCTGTCTGTGCGAGTGATACAGACGCCGATATCTGCCTCATCTCTTTATATGAAATATAAAACCCTTCAAATTTCAAATGTCCCACAACACAAATTTTCAAAATGTCGAGAGAAAAATTTGTCACTAGTTATGCTATCAAATCTAAGCGGAGTGTGTGCCACTTGGCACAAGGTATTGCCCTGAACACATATATTCTTTACTGCACAAATCATGGACCGACTGAAGAATCTATCCAACACTGATGAGATGTGACTGGTTGATACCTGGTTGATACCTGGTTGATACCTGGTGGATGGGGTTCTGGGAGTTCTTCTACTCCCCCAAGCCCGGCCCGAGGCCAGGCTTGACTTGTGAGAGTTTGGTCCACCAGGCTATTGCTTGGACCTGTCCCTCCAGTATTTTCCATGTGTATATTATTTGGTATGCCGGCGGAGCGACTCTGAGCGTGGAAGACACCATCGGGAATGATGACTGCGGTGATGGTGGTGGTGGCGTGTCATCATGGATGTCTGTCTGTCATGAATAAGACGTGCTGCTGCCAATCTTTAAGACTTTCTCCTGAAACATTAATGTCAACTTTTCTTTGAATGTAAACAACACACGCATCTCAAACCCCTTTTGTTATTGTCCCGAAGAATACAAAGGTATTCCCCTTGTAATTGGCGAGATGTGATCTTAAATATTAACATCAATATAAGATATATGCACTAAAGCAGCATCTTAAGACGTCTTATGTCTCTAATCTCGACGTAATTATAGGGAGAAAGCGCTAAGATATACCGTGCAAGGATGTGGAGACAGGTCCTCAGATCCCTGTCGTGTCTTGTATGGTTATAGTGGCTGAGTGCCTTATCCTGGTAGCTGTTGTCACTTGGACTATGGGGATCGAACCGCGGCCCTGTAAGATAAAGAGATTGGCAGTACCGATCAGTCCAAGTGGATGGCTTGAGGGGATAGGAGAAGGGGGGTGGTGGGGGGGGTTAAGGTGCGGTTGAATAAACAGTTAGCGCTGTTAGGGCCCGTAATGGTGTGGCTGGGACCGGGCGGCAGGTGTGGAGGCGAAGTGTAGCAGGTGTGGTTGACGAAGAGCCTGGCTGCCTCTGGCGGTAAATTCAGTAATGGGTCGCATTACCACACAAGAGCGCCGCGCCGGGGCCATTTGTAGTGATCATTGTGCCTCTGGCCGCTGTTGCTTTCGCTGCTCCGCTGTCGTCTTCTTTCAGCGGACTTGTTGTACTGTTCAGCAGTAGCGGCAGTGCTCGCTTTGATGCTTCTGGAGTCTCTAGTCTGTTGTGGTTGGTGTTTCACACGTTGTATGGGGCGAGTATCACACCCTCACATGGGTAGCCGGTCGGCCGAGCGGACAGTACGCTGGAATTGTGATCCTGTGGTCCTGGGTTCGATCCCAGGCGCCGGCGAGAAACAATGGGCAGAGTTTCTTTCACCCTATGCCCCTGTTACCTAGCAGTAAAATAGGTACCTGGGTGTTAGTCAGCTGTCACGGGCTGCTTCCTGGGGGTGGAGGCCTGGTCGAGGACCGGGCCGCGGGGACACTAAAAAAAAAAGCCCCGAAATCATCTCAAGATAACCTCAAGATAACCCTGTGTGGGGAGGAGTTTCCTGTTCTTATATCAAGTTCACAGTTTAATGGATCTGGTGAGCAGCTGTTGATTTTCAACTTCAAAGAAAGTTTCACAAATCAAGGTAGTTTGCGGTGCCGCCAAGACGAGCCTCCATGTCTTACTACACACACACGTGCAAGAGAGGAGAGACAGAGGAGACATGATCACCACACACAAATACTCAGCGTGAAATACGACATAGAGGACCATACTCCACAAATTATAGTACTTTAAGCATCTCTTTCCTCGAACGTACAAACATGGACTCTTGAAACCCAAAAATATATATTTTTTTGTATTAATGAATTAGCCCAAATGACATTTTTAAGAAAAATTTAAAAATAAACAGAGAACCTAACTTATCCAAGAACTCTTAGGCCTATGGTAGGCCTAATATAGCACTATAGTAGGCCTGATATAGCACTATAGTAGGCCTGATATAGCACTATAGTAGGCCTGATATAGCACTATAGTAGGCCTGATATAGCACTATAGTAGGCCTGATATAGCACTATAGTAGGCCTAATATAGCACTATAGTAGGCCTGATATAGCACTATAGTAGGCCTGATATAGCACTATAGTAGGCCTGATATAGCACTATAGTAGGCCTGATATAGCACTATAGTAGGCCTGATATAGCACTATAGTAGGCCTAATATAGCACTATAGTAGGCCTGATATAGCACTATAGTAGGCCTGATATAGCACTATAGTAGGCCTGATATAGCACTATAGTAGGCCTGATATAGCACTATAGCAGGCCTGATATAGCACTATAGTAGGCCTGATATAGCACTATAGTAGGCCTAATATAGCACTATAGTAGGCCTAATATAGCACTATAGTAGGCCTGATATAGCACTATAGTAGGCCTGATATAGCACTATAGTAGGCCTAATATAGCACTATAGTAGGCCTGATATAGCACTATAGTAGGCCTAATATAGCACATATATATGTACCGAAATAAGAATGTTTAAGTTTGGTTTTTGGCTTAATTTTTTTAGGGGACCTGTACACTGTCGGCTCTTAACAGCCCAATTGTGTACGTTTGACCAAATAGGTAGTTTTTTGTTTAAGTTAACGAGGCGTCGGTAATTAGGCTCAGTTAATGACCTGTATACTCACTGGTGTATGTGATCCTGTATACTCACTGTTGTAGGTGATCCAGTATACTCACTGTTGTATGTGATCCTGTATACTCACTGGTGTATGTGATCCTGTATACTCACTGTTGTATGTGATCCTGTATACTCACTGGTGTAGGTGATCCTGTATACTCCCTGGTGTATGTGATCCTGTATACTCACTGGTGTATGTGATCCTGTATACTCACTGGTGTATGTGATCCTGTATACTCCCTGGTGTAGGTGATCCTGTATACTCACTGGTGTCTGTGATCCTGTATACTCACTGTTGTAGGTGATCCTGTATACTCACTGTTGTATGTGATCCTGTATACTCCCTGGTGTAGGTGATCCTGTATACTCACTGTTGTATGTGATCCTGTATACTCACTGTTGTAGGTGATCCAGTATACTCACTGTTGTAGGTGATCCTGTATACTCACTGTTGTATGTGATCCTGTATACTCACTGTTGTAGGTGATCCAGTATACTCACTGGTGTAGGTGATCCTGTATACTCCCTGGTGTATGTGATCCTGTATACTCACTGGTGTATGTGATCCAGTATACTCACTGGTGTATGTGATCCTGTATACTCACTGGTGTATGTGATCCAGTATACTCACTGGTGTAGGTGATCCTGTATACTCCCTGGTGTATGTGATCCTGTATACTCCCTGGTGTATGTGATCCAGCCCAGTCTACACTACTCGGGGATGTCAGTGACATATACCAGATTAGTTACAAAGTGAAATATATAAACTGAGAGACTGATGGGCAGGTTATATAACATATACAATTGTAATATACCTCTTCCTTTTGCCTCAGGCAGCAAGGATCCGGTGTAGCCAAACAATTCACTGCTAAACGAGACGTTCTCATTAATTGCTCTGAGTCAATTTTTGTTATATATTTAGATGTTGAGTCTCTACCAGTTCCTCATGTGATTTTCAAGGCCATCTTAAGGACAATAGAATTTGACAAAAAATATGGAGATAATACAATGGGATTGAATGTGCATCATTGAACTCCCCCAGGATGTATAGGATGGATCTGTTCGTCAATGCATAGGATGTATCTGTTACTCTGTTCATCAACGCCTAGGATGTATCTGTTCATCAACGCCTAGGATGTATCTGTTCATCAATGCCTAGGATGTATCTGTTCATCAACGCCTAGGATGTATCTGTTCATCAATGCCTAGGATGTATCTGTTCATCAACGCTTAGGATGTATCTGTTCATCAACGCCTAGGATGTATCTGTTCATCAACGCCTAGGATGTATCTGTTCATCAACGCCTAGGATGTATCTGTTCATCAACGCCTAGGCTTAGCTAGGGGTGCGCGGGTGTTGAAGGAACCTGAACAACCCAATACAATAAATCCTCAACTTTTGAAACTTGGACGAACACTCAACCAATATACATAACCAAACACAAGAGCCGCCGCTGGTGACGCGAGGCCGCGACAACGGTAACGTCACCGGGGGTCACACTTTACCTTCCATCCCTCACACTATTTCTCACTAAAACACACTTGCGTCGAATGCTTATCGTAAATCACCGCTACAGATGTAGCCGTTGAAATGCATAGTAAGATACGCCACGACGCGCCTGTACTGGCAGAGGTCTTTCCCTCATCACTATACAGCCAGAGACTGAAGGTTCATCCTCTCTCTCTCTCTCTCTTTCCAGGTTCTGGACATCGGGTTCAATTTGATCACGGAGGTTCCAGAAGACGGTTTCCGAGGCATCAAGTCCCTGACGTTACTGGCCCTGGACGGCAACCCTCTGACTAGTGTGCCTGGCCAGGCCTTCGCCCACCTCAACACCTCCCTCAGGGGACTGTCCGTCGGTACGTGGTCGTGAGTACTCCCAGGGACGAAAGACTCGACAAGTAGGCCGTCCGTCGAGATGGAGCTCTTCCGCTGTGGGGGAATGTGGGATATTTTAAGGCTATTTTAGGATATTTTGAAATATATTCAGAATATTTTTCAAGTATTAAAGATATATTAAGGCTATTTAAGATTGATTGAGGGTATCTAGGGTATTGTAGGATATGTTAAGAGTATTTAGGACATATTTAGGAGTTTTGAGGATAATTTATGGGTATTTAGGATAGTTTATGGGTATTTAAGATAATTTTTGGATATTTAGGATAATTTATAGGTATTTAGGATAATTTATGGATATTAAGATAGATTAAGGATAGGGTATATCTCAGTGGGAAAATATACACTCGTGGCTTCCTGACTAGTGACAAATAGTGTCATTTACCACTGTAGTTTGTAGAAGGAAATATATCAATTGTTAGTGTGTCAGGTTATAAATATGCTAATTAACTCTTGCAATGGTGGCAGGGGGCAGGTTCCTGCATTGCGACTGCAAGGTAGCGTGGATCCCAGAGTGGATCCGCGACTACGACCTGCAGGTGACGTCCCGCGAGCGCAGCCCGCAGTTCTGTGGTCAGCCACCGGAGTACCGCGAGCGGTCCTTCTACCAGCTGAGTCCGGAGGAGCTATCCTGCAGCAGCAGCAGCAGCTCCTCTGTCCTGGCCGCCGGCGGCTCCTCCACCACCCTGCCGCGCCCCACGTCCCCCAGGACCGAGTTTCCACCAGCGGCGTCTACAACGGCTCCTCCACCACCACCACCGACTTCCTCTCCAACCACAACCACAACCACAACTCAAGCGCCTTCTTCGGCGGTTCGGCTCCCGCCCCGACCAACCACTCCACCAGAACCTGAGGTAAACTGTCGTTGGCTCTCACATTGACAATTTTACCTCGGTAGTCATTAGTAGGTTTACTATCGCATTACTAATATTATTTCATAGGGAGTGGTTTACCTATACAATATCTTCCTTGTAGCTACGTGGTTTACTATTGTCTTCAGTGATCATTGTCCATTAATTTGTCTTAATCCGTATGTGAATATTATTCCTCGTTTGCAGTATTAAAATTCTAATTCAGGATTTGTCGAGTATTTACGTGTCCACTTGCGAAACCTTTACACCTTTCATCATTTATGGCGCCATAATTTGCATATTTGACACAGTTTATGAACTCCAAAGGGCTACAAGTGACCTATAACAATAATAACCTCGGGTTGTGAAGTTCCGAATCACATAAGTTGTTTAATATATATGCAAACGACTCTGCTGACCTCGTGTGACCCCTTGACAGGTGACCTCGTTCCGGCCGGGCTTCGTTATCACTCCTGGAGGCTCCGAGCAGCGAGAGGGGGAGTCGAACGGCGTGGGGAGCGTCGGGTCCGTCCAGAGGGGCCCTGGAGGCGAGGGCCCGACCAGGGGCCACAGCCACCCCACGATGGATTTACCGCCAACGAGGTTCGAGCAGGGTTCGTCGAGGATAGAGCGGCCAGTGGCCCAGCCAGTGCCTTCCAGGCCCAGCTTGATCCTCAGGACCAGCGAGCCTTCGTCCCAGGATAACTTCTTCGGGTCCCAGTCCCGCGGGCCTTATGTGGAGGAGGTGCGTGCTAATGCGGGTGTAAATGGGTGTTGTGAAGCTAAATAACATATGGTTGTACTGTTATAAACCAAGAAATGATATTGTACAAGACACTGAGTTTGACCAAACCACGCACTAGAAAGTGAAGAGACGACGATGTTTCGGTCCGTCCTGGACCATTCTCAAGTCCACATTCGACTTCATAATGGTCCAGGACGGACCGAAACGTCGTCGTCTCTTCACTTTCTAGTGTGTGGTCTGGTCAACATTTTTCAGCCACGTTATTGTGACTCCTCGTCTGCACACTGAGTTTGTTTAACATTTTAAGTTCATATTTCCATCAAAATGAACCTAGAATAATCTGTTTCAGAGACCAGTCATTCCAGCGCCTGAAGTACGGGGCCAATTTTAATGAAAATTAGTGTTAAACATAACATTGGTAGCAGATGATTATTTTATGATCACGTAGCAAGCAAAGGCGAAGTGCAGCTTACTAAAGCACTAAATTACCCCCACCCCCCTATGAAATTCCAAGTGATTATTTGATACTACTCAAACAGGCCTTTTAAGATATTTAAAAAAAAACTTCCTAGGTAAAATTCAGACTAGGACTATTAAAAAAAGACTCAATCCAGCTGCTTAACAAATATTAAGAATTGTGCTTATCTAGCTCAGTTTGTACGATTAGAAATTGGTATTTGGAGCATAATTCGATATACTAGACGACCTTCACCAGGTGCCTATCTTCCTTAACTGCTCAGAAGGAAATTATTCAAGTGTCAAGTGGGGGGGTTGACCACTTAGTGTTAGTTACAGGACTCGTTCACTGCTAGAGCTGCCACACTAACCTCATACTATGTTGACACACTACCCCCCAGTGCTGTGTTGTCACACCCATGACCCCTGCTGCCCTCCCCTCACCCATGACCCCTGCTGCCCTCCCCTCACCCATGACCCCTGCTGACCTTCCTCACCCATGACCCCTGCTGACCTTCCTCACCCATGACCCCCGCTGCCTGGGAACACCACTGACACAGGGATCCTCTCCAACAGGTTATCGTGCAGGACGCCTACAGGAAGGACAACTCCGTTATCATCCAGTGGGACTCCGAGGTCTCCAACATCCTGGGCTTCAGGGTCGTGTACAGGCTCTTCGGGGACAAGAACTTCAAGGTGAACCGCCAGCCCCCCGAGAGAGGGAGGGAAGGAAAGGGGGTTAAAGAATAGACAGTGTGAAGAGAGTAGATAGAATAGAAAGTAGTCACGGTGGAAAATGAAGAAAAGAAGTAGACAGTGAAGCAAGGGGGATATAAAGTAAACTAATTAACAGCCCTTTTTTGTAATAATCATATAATAATAATAATGATAATGCTCAATACTAAATTATCATAAAGAACAATTTCAATATTGAGTGATAATGATTGTTGGACGTGGAGCCACAGCTGCCAATACACATGTGAAGCGAAACAATCAGATATAGAGAGAAACCCTTATTATAGCCTGTTATCATAGACTATTAATGTAGCCTAGTATTGTAGCCTGGTGTTGTCATCACGGTCAGACTAGAACATCGTCTAAGATGCTCTCTACCCTCCCACAGCTTGGACCGCCCCTGGCAGCGTCGGAACGAGAGTTCAAGATCAAGAACGTACCGACACAGGAGTGCATTGTGGTGTGTGTGGTCTCCCTCGAAGACGTCAATGTCACCCCTGATAAGTGAGTCTCCGGCGCCGTAGGAAATGTTTTGTGTAATAGAGGGTCCTTGTGATAACTTGAGGACGCTGAAGCTATCACTGTGTGTCCTGGACATCATCAACATTTCTGTATGATCATAACCCTAAGATTCCCTTCCTATCCAGTGTAGTCTAGCAATATATATATTTTATTATCATTACATGCGATATCTTTTGAAAGCGTCCTCGTATTGATTCGAGATTTAAAATACTAATGTGTGATCATTAAAGAAACTTTCATTGTGTGATTGGGCAGTTTTGTCAAGTTCACCTCTTGTCTGAAGTTCCATACTTTCCATAGTTTTGAGAGACATATTTATTTCTTGTCATATTTAGAAGCATTCAACACCTATATATATATATATATATATATATATATATATATATATATATATATGCAAACAAGCCTGAATGGTCCCCAGGACTATATACAACTGAAAACTCACACCCCAGAAGTGACTCGAACCCATACTCCCACAACTGGTATGTACAGGGACGCCTTAATCCGCTTGACCATCACGACCGGACATAAGGAAGTGATAGCCGAGTATTGATACCCGAATTGTGCCCCTAAATTGTGCTCACGTGTGCCCCAAAGAATGAGGTGATTTGATAAAATGCTATGCCCAAGATAACCATCCGAGTGCCGGCGGGGAAGTGGTTCATATAGCCTCGGCTATCACTTCCTTATGTCCGGTCGTGATGGTCAAGCGGATTAAGGCGTCCCTGTACATACCAGTTGTGGGAGTATGGGTTCGAGTCACTTCTGGGGTGTGAGTTTTCAGTTATATATATATATATATATATATATATATATATATGGCCATATACATGTGCTTCTTATTGAGCTTGGTTCCCATGTAAAGCTTTCACACTAACTCTCCAACTGCCTACCACCACCACTGCCTTCCTCCAACCTTTCACCACTAATTCCAATCCCCTCCACCTTCCATCCACACCAACTACCCGAACCTAAAATGTAAATTCCACCTGCACCCACATCCTTTCAAACTTCACACTCAAATCCCCACAAAAACCTCACCTACACCATCCCAAAAACCACCCTATAAACATTGACATACACAGGTATTTGTATTTTTATGAATAATTCATATTGTACCACTCACTTTTGCCCACTCACCCCACCATCATAGTTCCATCAGTCACTTTCAATACCTCCACATTCACTTTGACCACTCTGCTACATTGACAACCTCTATACCTTTAACAATAAACTCCGTTTAGTGTTAAAGTTACACTCTCCCCCACTCCCCACACCACTCCTAAATACACTCACCTCCCCCATGCACCCACACTCATCAGCCCAACATGTCCCCACAATCGCCCCCATTACCCCATACTCACCTCCCGACTTGCCCACAGCGTGCAGTACTCCCAGTGCCGAGAGATCCGGACGGAGACCTCTGCCACTATGCACATGGACACCATCATCATCGCAGCCTCGGCAGCCATCTGTGGCACTGTCATCATCGCTGTCATTGTCTTCATCTGCTGCAACAGGAAGCGCGGTGGTCACCGGGAGAAGGAGGGCATCCCTGCTGTCCTGAACCCCGTCTCCCCACCCCTGGCATCCCTTGGCACTCTGGGATCTGGCACTCTAGCGGGAGCCAGCGGCCCAGGCAGTACTAAAGCAGATTGGGACACATTATCTATGTACTCCCAGCGGTCCATCCCCAGGGCCAGGATGTATCACTTAGATAAAGGTAACACAGCCATTGAAACACAAAGATAAAGGTAAAGCAACCCTTGAGACACAAGGATGAAGGTAAGGTAGCCCTTAATACACAAAGATGAAGGTAAGGCAGCCCTTGAGACACAAGGATAAAGGTAAGGCAGCCCTCGAGACACAAGGATAAAGGTAAGGTAGCCCTTGAGACACAAGGATAAAGGTAAGGCAGCCCTTGAGACTAAAGACGAGTCAACTCTTAAAGTACATGAATAAAGATGAGTCAACCTCAAGGATAAAGATACTCTTCAAGACACTTAGCATGCAAATGGGCTGTATATTCAACCCCTAAAGAGGTCGCTAAACAAAACCTGATTCAGTTTTTGCACATCGACACCTTTTATCATTTATAAGTAAATAGGATTAAGTCAGTATATGTTGATTTATTATGATATTGTTATGTATAGTACAGGTGTCAAGTACAGTGCATAATTTTAAAACAGGCAATAAGAGAGTAGTTGATTTTAGGGGGGCAGAGAGTGTATCTCTGTTTCACCCTCTCTTTACCACCACAGCCTCACTTGATCACTAAGATGACCACTCCTCCCACAGGTTCGGTAAACAACGGCTTTGTGCCTGATGATGCTAGATCGCATATCTCCCACGCCTCCTCCAAGCACCTGCCTCGCCCCCGCTCCATGGCTGATGGCCAGAGTCAGAGGTCTTACTCAGCCCTCAGCGCTGCTCATCTCAGACACCCTCCTCCAGTAATGGGTCTCTCCAGACAAGGTCTGTGGGAGAGCTGTAAACTTTGAAGGTGGGGGTAAGGTCATGGGAAATCATAGCAGCTCCTTAAAAGTGCAGTTCTTTCAGATCAGCAGGGCAATTCCTCCTCCTCGTCCGCTGCCTTTCTTTTCCCTTCTTACAACATGGTCGTCTTGGGGACAACTGCATCACTTATAACAACTGACAGTTTCATTTGTATCTGTAGTTACATCAGGGCAATCCATATTTGTCCATTCCTTGAGTTCATTCATTTTGGTTGTAATTCCATCAATATTGGTGAACATAGCTTTAAAAGCACATTTCTTTCTTTGCATTCTCACTTTCAAGCTCTGTAATCATCTGCCCCCTTGACTTGGATGACTTCTAAGTCATCCAAGACTTATGTGGTGAGAAGGATTGATGGGGTTTAAAAGGAAATTGGAGGGAGGGGAGAATGAGTATAATTATTACTGCTTGGGGAATTTTAGGGTGAGTTTGGCAGACAGAGAGAGAGAGGGTAGGGAGAGTGGGTGAATGAATGAATATTGGGTATGAGAAGTTAGGTTAGTGTAGGCAGGGTTTATGCTGCTGCTGTGGTTGACTCTGGGGTTATCAGGCAGGGAGCTTCCCTTTCCTCTTCCCTGTGCCCCCGTCTCTTTTCTGCAGCTGTATCTCTTACCATCTTCCCTTGTCATATTCCTCTGGATAATACCTCTTAGTATTCTTAATATGCAAGAGTCTGATATTGAACTTATGCCATTTCCAGCTTGCAGTTTACCTAAAGCAGCATGTTTGTATCTATTTGCCTAGATACATTAAATATATATGTAAATGAATCACGATACTAGTGATAAAATATTTCATGTTCCTAGGAGTCGGCTTTTTCTGTCCATTGAAAACAGAATTTACAAAGTTGGTAAGAACCAAATTCCTATAATATAATTGATCATGTTGCAGTGAATGAAAACTATTAGATTGCAAGCCTGTCACTTCTCTTTGATCCTATGACACCTTTGGGCTTTTTACTATGGAAAATAGGTTTAGTTTGGTGATTATCATGACATTTTGCAGTAACTGTCATATCACTTTCAGATGGTCATATGGTTTGTTAATAACAGTCATATAATATTATGGCTGTCATTCAACATACTTTATGGATGTCATGTAACATACATAACTGTCATGGATGGATGTCATGCCCTTACTTTCCATGACAGCCCTGACTTTACTTTCTAACTTTGTCCATTCTTACGCCTGACTAATGACCTTGTATTTCACAGCCTTAATGTTATATGGTCCGTTGTGATGAATGCCATATGATATACCCTGTTGGCTGTCCTATGAGTATCATGACAACTCTTAAACTGTTAAATCATGCTCTATTATTTTAAACAGCAAAATTTAGGGTTTCTCAAAAACTGTATTATACTTCTCAGCATGAATATTGTACTATATATATAATGTGTAAACAAAGTTTTCATCGTGAAAAATTGGATGCATATAGGGTAATATAAGTCTGATAATTAATGTATTTATGCACAAATTATTCTGCTTTGCCAATACAGTAATTTGATTTTCAAATTTAAATATTAAAATTGTTGCATTTTCTGTATATATTACTCCTGTCTGTGCCTAACAGGTTGGCTGTGTCGGTCTGTGGCTGGTACAGTGTCTTCTTTGGCTCTCTGGACTGTGTACATTATAGCTGCCTTTCAATACTCCGGATAGCTTCTACCTTCAGTGTTTTGCTATTCCTCATGATTCCTGAATAAATATATATATATATATATATATATATATATATATATATATATATATATATATATATATATATATATATATATATATATATATATATATATATATATATATATATATATATATATATATATATATATATATATATATATATATATATATATATATATATATATATCTGTATATATACCTGTATATTTATATTTATTTACTGTCTTGCATTGCATCTGCATATACTTTATGTTTCTGTTCTTCAGAAAGTAATGGGTGCTCTTGTTCTTAAGTAACTAAGCTGTATTCTCTGAATGGTTGTGATATTTTCTTTATGCCCGAAACGCTTTGCGTAATAGTGGCTTTAGGCATTGTATGTACTAGCTCTACCTATAAGTCAAACAATCCTTGTAAATATTTATTGTATGTATGTACCGTACCTAAATAAAATTGTATTGTATTGTATTGTAATGAGCTGGAGAAAATATTTCCTTTTTATGCTTTGTGCCTGCTGTATATCATGTAGAGTGAGTGAGTGAGTGAATGAGTGTGTGTGTGTGTGTGTGTGTGTGTGTGTGTGTGTGTAATTACCTAAGTGTAATTACCTAAGTGTAGTTACAGGATGAGAGCTACGCTCGTGGTGTCCCGTCTTCCCAGCACTCTTTGTCATATAACGCTTTGAAACTACTGACGGTCTTGGCCTCCACCACCTTCTCACTTAACTTGTTCCAACCGTCTACCACTCTATTTGCGAAGGTGAATTTTCTTATATTTCTTCGGCATCTGTGTTTAGCTAGTTTAAATCTATGGCCTCTTGTTCTTGAAGTTCCAGGTCTCAGGAAGTCTTCCCTGTCGATTTTATCAATTCCTGTTACTATTTTGTACGTAGTGATCATATCACCTCTTTTTCTTCTGTCTTCTAGTTTTGGCATATTTAATGCTTCTAACCTCTCCTCGTAGCTCTTGCCCTTCAGTTCTGGGAGCCACTTAGTAGCATGTCTTTGCACCTTTTCCAGTTTGTTGATGTGCTTCTTAAGATATGGGCACCACACAACAGCTGCATATTCTAGCTTTGGCCTAACAAAAGTCATGAACAACTTCTTTAGTATATCGCCATCCATGTATTTAAATGCAATTCTGAAGTTAGAAAGCATTGCATAGGCTCCTTGCACAATATTCTTAATGTGGTCCTCAGGTGATAGTTTTCTATCTAGAACCACTCCTAGATCTCTTTCTTTATCAGAATTCTTTAAAGATTTCTCACATAATATATAGGTTGTGTGGGGTCTATGTTCTCCTATTCCACATTCCATAACATGACATTTATTAACATTAAATTCCATTTGCCAAGTAGTGCTCCATATACTTATTTTGTCCAGGTCTTCTTGAAGGGCATGACAATCATCTAAATTTCTTATCCTTCCTATTATCTTAGCATCATCAGCAAACATGTTCATATAATTCTGTATACCAACTGGTAGATCATTTATGTACACAATAAACATCACTGGTGCAAGAACTGAACCCTGTGGTACTCCACTTGTGACATTTCTCCATTCCGATACATTGCCTCTGATTACTGCCCTCATTTTTCTATCAGTCAGAAAATTTTTCATCCATGATAGAAGCTTACCTGTCACCCCTCCAATATTTTCCAGTTTCCAGAACAACCTCTTATGTGGAACTCTGTCGAAAGCCTTTTTTAGGTCCAGATAGATGCAGTCAACCCAGCCATCTCTTTCCTGTAATATCTCTGTGGCCCGATCAAAGAAACTGAGTAAATTCGATACACAGGATCTTCCTGATCGAAAACCATACTGTCTGTCTGATATTATATCATTTCTCTCCAGGTGTTCTACCCATTTAGTTTTGATTAGCTTTTCCAATACTTTCACTATTACACTTGTCAATGATACAGGTCTATAATTGAGGGGGTCTTCCCTGCTGCCACTTTTGTAGATTGGAACTATGTTAGCCTGTTTCCACACGTCTGCTACGATTCCTGTACACAGGGATGCCTGAAAGATCAGGTGAAGTGGAATGCTGAGCTCAGATGCACATTCTCTCAGAACCCATGGTGAAACGCCATCTGGGCCAGCTGCTTTGTTCCTCCCGAGCTCCTTTAGCATATTTTCCACTTCATCTCTAGACACCTCTATCCGCTCTATGTTGTTCTCTGGAATTCTTATTGTGTCTGGTTCTCTGAAGATTTCATTTTGTACAAACACACTTTGGAACTTTTCATTTAATGTTTCACACATTTCCTTTTCATTTTCCGTGAATCTGTTTCCCATTTCCAACCTCTGGATATTATCCTTTACCTGCAATTTGTTGTTTATGAATTTATAGAATAGGCCCGGTTCTGTTTTACATTTATCTGCTATCCCTTTTTCAAAATTTCTTTCTGCCTCTCTCCTTACTGCTGTATAATTGTTTCTCGCATCTTTGTATCGCTGGTATGTTTGGGGGTTTGGCCTCTTCCTATACTGATTCCATTTTTGTCTTTTGGTCTCTTGCCCTCTCACAATTTCTGTCGAACCAATCTTGTTTTCTGGTCCTGCATCTCTGTTTTGGTATGAATGTTTGTGTGCCTTCCTCGTATAGTTTTAAAAATTTGGCATACATTTCATTTACTTCCCTGCCTAGCAACAATTCTGTCCAATTACACTCATTAAAAAAATTTCGAAGTTCCCCATAGTTGCCTCTCTTTAAATCGAGTTTATCAACTGTTTCAATGTCCCCATTTTCTTCTAGATGATATCTTAAAGCATATTTAATGTCTAACAGGACGTGATCACTCTTTCCCAAGGGAGGAAGGTACTGGATGTCAAAAATCTCTTCTTCTTTCCTGGTGAATACTAGATCCAGTACTGACGGTATATCTCCTTCCCTCATTCTTGTGGCTTGCTTTATGTGTTGATACAAGAATGTCTCCAGAATGAGGTTCACAATGAATGAGGTGTGTGTGTGTGTGTGTGTGTGTGTGTGTGTGTGTGTGTGTGTGTGTGTGTGTGTGTGTGTGTGTGTGTGTGTGTGTGTGTGTGTGTGTGCGTGTGCGTGTGTGTGTGCCTGCCTGGGATGGCACACAGTCTACATTGCTAATGTTAATGCCCAATTATATGTTTGCCTCCCTAAACCCCCCATTTAGTGGGCTCATCTCCCATCCTCTCGTGTGTGTGTGTATAATGTTTACATCCACTCCCTTCCTCTCTCTACATACAGAAGAATGTGTAGAACCTCTTTGTTGTGATAGATTTTTCCTGGCCCTCCTTATTGTCACACTCATCTAAGTGCGTTGCCTCACTTCTCAGGAATAGTCATATCATTTCCCAAGTCTTATCATGCATCTTATGCCTTAATGGTTTCCCATTTCTCACCAATCTCTCTACCATTTTCTGTGAAAGAATTAAAGGTTTTTGTACTGAAATTTTGTAAGAATATAAAAATAAATGAACAGCAGAAGGCCTATTAGCCCATACGATCCCACTCATATTTATTATATCCACCTAAACTCTCTCTATATGACTAATCTACATTTGAAACAATCCAGAGATCCCTCATGTATTATATTACTCCTATTCCCCTACCATACGCTACCCTCAAGTTGTGCTCCTCCAAAATGTAGTAGCAGATTCCTGGATTGCTAACATGGACCCCTGTTCTATCTTAGTTGCTAATCCTTCCAGTCAGTGCCCCTCTATACTCTTGTAAAGCCTTCAATCTGTGTATGGTCTGTCTTTTGACTGGTTCACTTTCTCTGACGATTCCTGTTTTTGTGGTAATTGCTTATGTCATAATGATCACGGATGTTATGTATTGAGGAGACCTAATGTACTGCAGAGATCTAATATATTCCAGAGATCTGATGTATTTCAGAGATCAAATGTATAGCATTGACCTAATGTATTGCGAAGATCTAATGTATTGCAGAGACCATAAATATCAGAGACCTAATGTATCAGCTATCATGTTGTGCTACAAGACGTTATTGTGGCAGTGCACTCAGCGAACAGTCAATCAAATACCTCAAAATGTCTGTACGATTGCAGCGTTGCATTTAGAGTTTTGTGTAGGCCGTGCCCGGAATTCAGCTCCTGCCGAGTATGCGTTATCTGCAAAGTAGATTCAGTTTTTATGCAGAAAACTAATCTAGAGCATTTTCCTTTTATTTTCACTGTATTGAACCTGTACAAGCAAAGTCGGTTAAGAAAACGGTCAGTTTTAGTCATGAATCGAAATAGTAGCAGTATTAATTGCTGGTAGTAGTAGTTGCTGGTGGTAGCAGTAGTAGTTGCTGGTGGTAGTGAAGGTAGTTTCTGGTAGTAGTTACGATGACGGCTTCTCGTATCCTTGTAGGCTCAACGGCAAGCCTGTGGAAGGAGGCTCTCTTAAGAAACGACATCTACCTTCGTCAGCAGGGGCTGGTGAAGCTCTGACGGTTACCCGAGGTGCCCTAGTCAGCCTCAGGTATGTCGAAGGCCCTCAGATGAGCGACTCATATATACACCTCCCTATTCTCACACTTGCACACCCCGTCCCCATATCTGCCACTGTCCTACAGAAAAACAAAAATATATGCTTAAGCTTATACCTCACATCTTTAGACTTGCACATAACAGCCTTGATCATCCATGACAGCTCCTGATCGTCTATGGCACTCCCCTGACTTTTCATGAAAGACCCTGACTTTACTTTCTAACTTTGACCATTCCTATGCCTGACTAATGGCCTTGCATTTCACAACGTTAATCTCATTATTATATTAACATCTCAGTTGGCACTCTGAGTTTCCAACAATCGTGAAAATAACACTCCAGCGTTAACCTTCCAAGCAAACTTTGAATATTCGATCATTGCCAGAACCCAGAACTTAAAAGTCATAGCTCTAACCTTGAACTTTGAGCTCAAGCTTTGATTCTACATTACATAACTTATTAATATCTCCTCCCTGGTCTTGCACTCTTAGTCTTGAACTTTGATGACAAACAGACTTGAGCTTTTACCTCAAGCCCAGAGGGAAGCTTGTGCAGGGTTCCCTAGTAACACAACCAGAGTGCTACACTGCTCGAGGCCTCATGTTTGTGGTATGGTCGCTAACATAGGTAGCCAGAAAGTGTTGTGGACCAGGAACGGCATCGCCACAAGCTGTATATTGCTTACCATGATCAATATTTTCATAAACCATCGCTTCCTCTAGAATGGCTGCATCTTGCTTCTTGCATGTTTGGACCTGGCTTCAGCTTTCTTATGTTTGGATATAAACTTATTGTTGTTGTTTTTTTGCAAATCTCTGTGCATTTCTCATCTTATGTAATATAGATATTGTTTCTTGTGAATAATGTTATGTTTTTCCACAGATCTCAACATGTCAAGGCAGTCGTTAGTAGCCTCACAATTCTCCGCCGGGGGGTTCGGGCCGATGGCTGTAAATCCCAATGCGTTTGGGATGGGAGGTCCAGGGTCCACAATGGGGGGACTCTCAAGGGCAACGTCTCAGCGCAGTGACCGGCGGCGTCAACGCTCTAAATCACGAGAGCGTGCAGGGTCCCGCCTCAGCCATGCTGGATCTAACCACTCTCTCACCGGCTATGACACTGACGGCTGGACCGACCATGATATGGACATTTATGTTGCCAGGAACCCAACTCGTGGCGGTCTCGTCCAACTGTAGAACTCTGATGTTTGATATCGACTCGAAATATCTTCCTATGAGAAATCACACTGCAGCTCTGGGAGTGCCACAGAGCCACTGCCTCAGGACCAGGAGCTCCCTACCAACAGAGCATCCTAGCCAGAAATCTATGGCAGGGGTCATTTGTTGACCAACATAAGAGAGCAGACCAGAGCTACCATGTCCACGAAATTTTCACGTTTGCTTCTTTCACGGAGAAAGACAGCATACTAGTGGGGTTAACCTCCTAGGCAGGAGGCGAGCATGAGATTTTATAAGAATTTTATTGCAATAAATTACTTCCTAGTCGTTCTGTGGAGGAGTTACAGAATTGACCAGATTCAATTGTTGTATAAAAAGTGAATTCATAGAGCTTGCATATAAAAACTAAATACAGAACAGACTTAAGAATTCACCAACCTGTTACATTACAAGTGAAGTGAACTTTAAAGCAGACAATATGTGATATTAATATTGCTCATCTCTAAGTGTCGTCTCATGAGCATCGAGTGGGGTCTTTTATCTAGTTATGGCAGATACCCGTTCTTGTGATGCCGCCAACATAACAGTGCCTGCGCAGCAACTTTAAGGTACAGAAAGCTTGGCTTCCTCATGGTGCGAGTAAAATACCTGGCCAAGGTCAAAACTTTCATGGTCTGTTCTAGAACTCCAGAGTTGCTGTGTGCTCTGGTGGTTGTTGTGCTTCAAGGTGTCATAGCAGTGATGGGGTGGTGGAGGGCCAGGGAATGTTGGCTGTTCGTGTTTTCCAAATTATTGCTACAGTTTGGCTGTACTTGACTGACTGCAATGAATAAGGGACTTCAGTAATTTGTTTTTCAACTGACTTTTCTGCCTGTTTGGAAGCTTCACAGTTTCCAAAGGATTTCATTCTTGTACATCTGATTTACTCATCACACTATAATTTTTTGTGATGCAGAATGTATACAGAGTCTTAGCTGCTGTGGGCGGTAGTTTAATCCAAGACGTGATGAGACAGGAATAGCTTTTAAAAATGTTTGTATAAATATTTTTGTACATGTGAATTAATTATTTGTATGAATGCGAGAGCGTTGTAAATTTTCAACTGGAATCTGTTATTATATTTTGGTTATAAGCTTGCACTGAGGAGATAAATGTGAGGAGAAATGTTTGGTTGTTGAGACAAAATGTTGATATATTGCCACCCTCGTATGCATTGATGCAGCATCACCTGCAATATTTTGCGGCAAATTCCATGGTGCTTGTGTACAGTGTCTCGTGCATGGGTCATCTTGAGTGTTGGTGTTCCATATGAGTTATGATTCTGTGTGTGTCTTGCCGCACTGTATGTGTCGCACCACTCATGCTGTGGCTTCATGTGTGTGTGTTGTGGCAGACCTGTAGATTATTGGACCATGGATTATGCTGCATGATGCTCCAACGCCATATGTACAATGTCATCATCAGACATTACACATTCCTCGGCATTAAATGTTATATTTCCTGTGTATCTCTCTTTGGCTCCATATGTGTTACTGTATCACTAGCACTGGTGGACTCGTCTCCACATGTGTTACTGTATCACTAACACTGGTGGACACGTCTCCACATGTGCTACTGTATCACTAGCACTGGTGGACACGTCTCCACATGTGTTACTGTATCACTAACACTGGTGGACACGTCTCCACATGTGCTACTGTATCACTAGCACTGGTGGACACGTCTCCACATGTGCTACTGTATCACTAACACTGGTGGACACGTCTCCACATGTGCTACTGTATCACTAGCACTGGGGGACACGTCTCCACATGTGTTACTGTATCACTAACACTGGTGGACACGTCTCCACATGTGCTACTGTATCACTAGCACTGGGGGACACGTCTCCACATGTGTTACTGTATCACTAGCACTGGTGGACACGTCTCCACATGTGCTACTGTATCACTAGCACTGGTGGACACGTCTCCACATGTGTTACTGTATCACTAACACTGGTGGACACGTCTCCACATGTGCTACTGTATCACTAGCACTGGGGGACACGTCTCCACATGTGTTACTGTATCACTAGCACTGGTGGACACGTCTCCACATGTGCTACTGTATCACTAGCACTGGTGGACACGTCTCCACATGTGCTACTGCATCACTAACACTGGTGGACACGTCTCCACATGTGCTACTGTATCACTAGCACTGGTGGACACGTCTCCACATGTGCTACTGTATCACTAACACTGGTGGACTCGTCTCCACATGTGCTACTGTATCACTAACACTGGGGGACACGTCTCCACATGTGCTACTGTATCACTAACACTGGGGGACACGTCTCCACATGTGCTACTGTATCACTAGCACTGGGGGACACGTCTCCACATGTGCTACTGTATCACTAGCACTGGTGGACACGTCTCCACATGTGCTACTGTATCACTAGCACTGGGGGACACTGTTGAGATCAGGTTTTCATTGTGAACTTTTCAGTCCTACATATGTGGTCAGCAATACAACACTATTTTCTCTGCTGCTTGCTCAGTCTCCTCATCCCAGCGAGTCATTAGGAAAGTCTAGTGTACAAATAGTGCATAACTACAGGAAATTTAATTTGATTTAGATATGGTTGAATGTAAAGATATTCATATTATTGATATTCTTCATTAATATTGCTACTTTATGTATTATTTTAGGAAGGAAGATTTTTTTTTTTATAAATATATAGAAAATATTGACAATACAAAAATATGGGTTAATGACTATATTATCCAATGTTAATTATGTTAAGACTGCAGTATAATGGGAGCTAAATACTGTATTATGTATTACAACAAATATGCATTGTTGATCAAAAAAGAAAAAAATTGCAAACATGTTAGAATATATTATAATTGCATAGATTTTGTTAACATTTTCTAAACTGTGTTAAAATGGAAGACTGCAGGACTTTTTTTTGGGGGGAAATGACAACAATAATGTAGATCGGTAGAAGAAAGGCCTAGTATTTGGGCATGTGGGTGTTTAGGTAAAGCAGTGAGTCGTGTCCAAGTAAGGGGGGGAAATGTGTGTTACAACCCTCGGTAGCATTATTAACAAGACTGGTGAGATGCCATACAATTGCCAGGGATAGCTTGACATTTATAAATTATTTGTTTATTTTTGTGCTTAAGATTTGTTTCCATTTTGGAATAAAATCTTTAATATTTTCTGTTTATTTCTGCAATGCCTTTTTGCCTCTGTGTATGTGTATTGTGCTTCTGGTCCTGTGTGTTGGCAGAAGTTTCCTGGTAGTATTTGTGGACATTTCACAAGTCATGTTAAGCTTGACTGTCAGTGTGAATGTCCTCTTAGAAATATTTCTGTCAGTTAGGAGACATGGGCTGCTTATTGATTGTAAAGCAGTTAGGCTAATGAAGTGGTGTACTTGGGGAGTGTTAGTCAGTTTTGTGTGATGAAGCGGCTTTCTTGCAAGGTCTACAAGCCATTGCCTAACTTGGCAAAACGTCAATGCTCATTATTCCTACTGTATTCTCCCAAAATTGTGTTTTCTTTAAATTTGCATTAATAGTCAGTACATAAATATGTCATAGGTGTCAAAGCTGTTGCTTATACATTTAATATTTTGCCAAATGGACAAATATTGCAATAAATAATGGACAGATGTTGCTGACAGTGTTTGTATATTCATGGTTAAAAGCATTTATGTGAGTCATCTGGTGACTTTGAATTTCAATTTCTAACATTAATAAACATCAGTGTTACTGTGTACCAATGATAGGTTGATTTAGTTCAAGTATGTTTATTGAGACAAGAAAATACATCTCAAAGGGATAGAGTAGCTTTGGCTATTTCTACCCTCACCGGTTGACTTAGTACAGTATGTTGGATTCTCTTAGAGTGTGTGAAGGTCATTTACAGAGGGTGAGGCTCCATGTACAGGGTTACATCCCTTTATAACATGCCAAATTATCTTAAAGGAGTTCAGACCTTTGTGGAGGATCAGGATAGCTTGAAGGTTAAATTCTCAGTGGGTAAATTATGAAATAATGTAGGTACATTTTTGTGGCAATGAATGACATTTTGTATTTTTATATAATATATATATGGGTCCTGAAGCTGACAAACAGTTGGGCATGTTTCCTTTCACCTGATGCCTTTGTCTTCCCTGGCTCTACTCTCCCAGGCAAAGTTGGGCAAAGAATGTTCATATAACGATGAATAAACGATAACATTGATCCTCAGTTGATTAAAAATTACTCAGGCTTATTTTGCCTGCTGGATCTGCTAGCAGTAAAATAGGTTTCCTGGGAGATAAGCAGTTGTGGGTTGCATGCTGGCTGTAATGGGTAGGTGAAATAGGGAGAGGGAAGGAGGAGCGAGTGATGGGAGGAGAGTCAAGTTGTTTAAGGAATATGGACATGGAAGAAATTTACCCGCAGGCCACCATCTCCAGTGACCTCAATGTGTACAGGAAGCCAGCAGCTTATCAGAGGTGCTTGTCCCCTACCCCCTATTATTCCTGAGGATTTTTACCAGTTGAAATTTAAACTAAAGGACTGTATTGTCTTAGTATTACGACTAGCGGTAAGGCAATTCCGTGGGTTTATTACGTATAGGTGAAGAATGATCTCCAGTTAGGTCATGAGAAGAGGAAACTGCCCAGATGTACTACTGACCTTAATCAGCGACTGATTTGTTTTGTTTGACCAGCAACTATTGCAACATTTAGGCTACTAGTTTGTGATGCTCAGGCTCACCAACTGTTTGTATTCCAGTCAGACTCTTTGTAATATAAAACAATAAAACACTTGTTAATTAAGTTTTATTAATCTCCTTCACATTGTTTTGGGTCTCTTAGTACAGTTACCTTTATTCTGGACTCACAATCAGGGACTGGGTTGAATTCCTGAGTGGAACAGAAATGGTTGGCCACATTGGGTAGTATAAAAATTTGGTGTACAAATGCAGACGGCATTACATTTAGAGTCCTGGTCACGATAGGGTCAGGTGAACGAGTTCTTCCTGGTCGTACAGTCCGGTTAAAAAATAAAATAAAATAAAATGTTTATTCAGGTAAGGTACATACATACAAGAGATTTTACATAAATTGATAGATTTATAGATAGAGCTAGTACA
This sequence comes from Procambarus clarkii, assembly GCF_040958095.1. Lineage (NCBI taxonomy): Eukaryota > Metazoa > Arthropoda > Malacostraca > Decapoda > Cambaridae > Procambarus > Procambarus clarkii. Next base: position 48,148,141 of record NC_091159.1, on the reverse strand, counting down.
TACAACGGTTCGTTCGACTCACAGTCAAGAATTCCGGGATCGAATCCCAGGCTGGACAGAAATGGTTGGGCGCATTTCCTATCACCTAATGTCCCTGTCCACCTAGAAGTAAGTAGGTACCCAGGAGTTAGTCAGAATGTTGTGGGGCTGCACCTGGGGAGGGTCAGAAATTCGATCCTGGGGCGGGGGGGAGGAAGGAACCTCGATATAAGCCTAACATGTACTCTATGTATAAAATGGCTGCCTGTCCCCCGACACAATGTATTATGAATTATAACGGGTTAGAGCTGCTGGGTCCCGGCAGTGACATGTGGTAGAACAACATCCTCATATTATTGCAGTTACAGAGATAAAACTGACGAACTTCATACAGGATGTAATACTCCCAAGTGGCCAAGAGGACACCAGATAATAAGACAAGCATCCTTAACTGTAGCCTCTGTTTACCCAACAGTAAACTGGGTACCTGCTCGTTAAACAATGAATTTAATAGCTTCTTTTTATTAATTTATTTATTTATATATATATATATATATACAAAAAGGTACATTGGGTTTGTGAGAGTACATAGCATGATGTGTTTACATTCTTGTAAAGCCTCTAGTACGCGCAGCGTTTCGGGCAGGTCCTTAATCTAACAGATAATATTTAGTAGGTAAATTCTAGCAAAATTTATAAAATGTTATCAGGTACATTGTAAGAAAATTTGAGAGAGATTAGTAGGTATATTCACCTATGCCTCTCCTTCCTCTTTACTATCAAAAAAAAAAAAAGGCAAATAGGACAGCTGTATCTTGCTCTGGTTAGACCCCATTTAGATTATACAGTTCATTAACATTACACTGGTCTGCAATTTATAAAAAAAAAAAAAAAAAAAAAAAAAAAAAAAAAAAAAAAAAAAAAATGGCCAGGAGGCTTGGAATAATGAGTTTTTTTTTATTAGCAAAATTAGGTATACACAGCAATGTGCTGCTACTCTATTCTGTATGAGATATTATACAGTGTAGATCAAGAACTAGCTATTGGTTCAACTATTATTCCTATCTCACAGGATGGTTAGTCATACGTGGAATTTGGGGAGATAATACTTGCTTTAATACAAAAACAAATAAACTCACATATAGACTAAAAATCAGGCGAGAACATAAAATGTAAGACTGATTAGCCTCCAGGAGCAAAATCTGAGGTACAGCACAAGAATATCTTCCAATATTCCTGAGTGTATGAAGTAATTACAGAGCTCAAAGTACCTCATATCATTTGGTCTGAAGTCACTTAAACAGGACAATCACAGATACAGTGTTGGAGAGTATGTCCCAGCTCTTGTTCACATAGTTTACAATTGGAATGTTCACCATTGGGGGATTCATTACCTGCAGCCACCGGCCATAGATATCGATATCCCAGCCTACACAATATATCCCAGCCATCACAATATCACACTGTCTAGTGGATGTTTTGTGCTGCCAGTAATGAAATATTAAGGGAATAATGGGCTAAATCTCACTCCTATCTCAATAAATCTCTATCTTCTAATCTCAATCCCCTATCTCCTAAATCTCAATAATAAGGGAATAATGAGCTGAATCTCACAAACAAAAAGGAGACCTGGTCGAGGACCGGGCCGCGGGGACACTAAGCCCCGAAATCATGTCACGATAACCCCCCCCCCCATAGTCACCGATAGATAAGGACGTTTAGCGACACAACAACTGCCACAGTGGCCAAACAGTTGTCACAGCGGCACCAAAATGTTTATTAATCTTTCCCAGATCCCTCCCTCTTTTATGCGAATATGAAATATTTGGATAGTTACCCCTCTCAAAAATTTCTTTACTACAAAGTTTGCAGTCAAAGAAAACTACTGGATACAACTATTTAGCAGTAACTTTGGTAATTACAAACTCTGGGGCCTGTGTCATTAAGTCTAGTGTACTCACCTAGTTGTACTTGCGGGGGTTGAGCTTTGGCTATTTGTTCCTGCCTTTCAACTGTCAATCAACTGGTGTACAGATTCTTGAGCCTATTGGGCTCTATCATATCTACATTTGAAACTGTATATGGAGTCAGCCTCCACCACATCACTGCCTAGTGCATTCCACTTGTTAACTGCTCTGACACTGAAAAAAAATATTTTTAATGCCTCTGTGGCTTATTTGGGTACCAAGTTTCTACCTGTGTCCCCTTGTTCGTGTTCCACCCGTGCTAAAGAGTTTGTCTTTGTCTACTCTGTAAATTCCCCTGAGATTTTTGTAGGTGGTTATCATGTCTCCCCTTACTCTTCTGTCTTCCAGGGACGTGAGGTTTAGCTCCTGTAGCCTTTCCTCGTAGCTCATACCTCTCGGTTCTGGGACTATTCTGGTGGCATACCTCTGAATTTTCTCTTTGTCTTGTGTTTAACTAGGTTTGAACTCCTGGCTGGAGCTGCAGTGTTGGGAAGTCTGGATCTAGGTATCCTTCACCAAGTTCGAAGTTGGAGAGATTGATTATATAAGCCGCCGTTATAAGTCTAGTGACTTTGGCTAACACGGAAACTCTCCAAGACAAGAGACGAAGACTTTAACTGGTCTGTTATGAACGTTCCGGTCTGGGTTACGGACGAGTCTTTACCGCACAGCAAGCAGCACAAGGTCAAATGTGAACGATTGTGTTCCTGACTTTCGTAACAGGACCAGAGGGCCCCGCCCCCCCCGGGGACCTCTGGCCCGCCCCCCGGGGGACCTCTGGCCCGCCCCCCGGGGGACCTCTGGCCCGCCCCCGGGGGACCTCTGGCTCGCCCCCGGGGGACCTCTGGCCCGCCCCCGGGGGACCTCTGGCTCGCCCCCGGGGGACCTCTGGCTCGCCCCCCGGGGGACCTCTGGCCCGCCCCCGGGGGACCTCTGGCTCGCCCCCGGGGGACCTCTGGCCCGCCCCCGGGGGACCTCTGGCTCGCCCCCGGGGGACTTCTGGCCCGCCCCCCGGGGGACCTCTGGCCCGCCCCCCGGGGGACCTCTGGCCCGCCCCCCGGGGGACCTCTGGCCCGCCCCCCGGGGGACCTCTGGCCCGCCCCCCCGGGGGACCTCTGGCCCTCCCCCCCGGGGGACCTCTGGCCCGCCCCCCCGGGGGACCTCTGGCCCGCCCCCCGGGGGACCTCTGGCCCGCCCCCCGGGGGACCTCTGGCCCGCCCCCCGGGGGACCTCTGGCCCGCCCCCCGGGGGACCTCTGGCCCGCCCCCCGGGGGACCTCTGGCCCGCCCCCCAGGGGGACCTCTGGCCCGCCCCCCCGGGGGACCTCTGGCCCGCCCCCCAGGGGGACCTCTGGCCCGCCCCCCCGGGGGACTTCTGGCCCGCCCCCCCGGGGGACTTCTGGCCCGCCCCCGGGGGACCTCTGGCCCGCCCCCCCGGGGGACCTCTGGCCCGCCCCCCCGGGGGACCTCTGGCCCGCCCCCCCGGGGGACCTCTGGCCCGCCCCCCCAGGGGACCTCTGGCCCGCCCCCCCGGGGGACCTCTGGCCCGCCCCCCCGGGGGACCTCTGGCCCGCCCCCCCGGGGGACCTCTGGCCCGCCCCCCGGGGGACCTCTGGCCCGCCCCCCGGGGGACCTCTGGCCCGCCCCCCGGGGGACCTCTGGCCCGCCCCCCGGGGGACCTCTAGCCCGCCCCCCGGGGGACCTCTGGCCCGCCCCCCGGGGGACCTCTGGCCCGCCCCCCGGGGGACCTCTGGCCCGCCCCCCGGGGGACCTCTGGCCCGCCCCCCGGGGGACCTCTGGCCCGCCCCCCGGGGGACCTCTAGCCCGCCCCCCGGGGGACCTCTGGCCCGCACCCCGGGGGACCTCTGGCCCGCCCCCCGGGGGACCTCTGGCCCGCCCCCCGGGGGACCTCTGGCCCGCCCCCCGGGGGACCTCTGGCCCGCCCCCCGGGGGACCTCTGGCCCGCCCCCCGGGGGACCTCTGGCCCGCCCCCCGGGGGACCTCTGGCCCGCCCCCCGGGGGACCTCTGGCCCGCCCCCCGGGGGACCTCTGGCCCGCCCCCCGGGGGACCTCTGGCCCGCCCCCCGGGGGACCTCTGGCCCGCCCCCCGGGGGACCTCTGGCCCGCCCCCCGGGGGACCTCTGGCCCGCCCCCCGGGGGACCTCTGGCCCGCCCCCCGGGGGACCTCTGGCCTGCCCCCCGGGGGACCTCTGGCCCGCCCCCCGGGGGGAGGTCAATACTCTTATGGTAAAACATTAATTTTTCGATAGAAATAAAACAGCAATAGGGGAATGTGTGTGTTTTCTTTGTCTTCTTATCCCACCTCCTTGTCCCCATATCCCACCTCCTTGTCCCCATATCCCAGCTCCCTCTCCTCATATCCCAGCTCCATCTCCCCATATCCCAGCTCCATCTCCTCATATCCCAGCTCCATCTCCTCATATCCCAGCTCCATCTCCTCATATCCCAGCTCCTTGTCCCCATATCCCAGCTCCATCTCCTCATATCCCAGCTCCATCTCCCCATATCCCAGCTCCATCTCCTCATATCCCAGCTCCATCTCCTCATATCCCAGCTCCTTGTCCCCATATCCCAGCTCCATCTCCTCATATCCCAGCTCCTTGTCCCCATATCCCAGCTCCATCTCCTCATATCCCAGCTCCATCTCCTCATATCCCAGCTCCCTCTCCTCATATCCCAGCTCCCTCTCCTCATATCCCAGCTCCCTCTCCTCATATCCCAGCTCCATCTCCTCATATCCCAGCTCCATCTCCTCATATCCCAGCTCCCTCTCCTCATATCCCAGCTCCCTCTCCTCATATCCCAGCTCCCTCTCCTCATATCCCAGCTCCCTCTCCTCATATCCCAGCTCCCTCTCCTCATATCCCAGCTCCATCTCCTCATATTCCAGCTCCATCTCCTCATATCCCAGCTCCCTCTCCTCATATCCCAGCTCCCTCTCCTCATATCTCAGCTCCCTCTCCTCATATCCCAGCTCCATCTCCTCATATCCCAGCTTCATCTCCTCATATCCCAGCTCCCTCTCCTCATATCCCAGCTCCCTCTCCTCATATCCCAGCTCCATCTCCTCATATCTGAGGGGCCTCGTAGCCTGGTGGATAGCGCGCAGGACTCGTAATTCTGTGGCGCGGGTTCGATTCCCGCACGAGGCAGAAACAAATGGGCAAAGTTTCTTTCACCCTGAATGCCCCTGTTACTTATCTTATAGACTCGTGGGTTGGTTGGTGTTGTCGTCGTTGATCCTTCACTATGGACAACCCAACCCACAACTCGGCAGAGTGCTTATACTAGGAGATCACCCTTGGCGCTTCTGGCTCTTGGAGAGGGGCTCAACGTCACACGCTTAGGGGATGCGGCTCCAACACTTAGCCTCGTTGTCACGTGCACACACCCACTTGAGCCGCTGTGACTCCCCACTCTCTCCTTATGAGATATGAGCTCAATCCCCTATGACTTACTAGTATTACCTCTTACCCTGTCCACAGCAGTGGTTCTTGGTTCTTTCTCTCTCCTTCTTTACTACCTCCTGGGAAGCCTCACTAGGACAAGGGCAAACACCAGCAAATTGTGACACATTTACTGGACAAAGCACATACACGATACATACACACATATAATAATAATGAATCCTATACTCGATAATCACAATCAGGTTGCACTCCAACACCATCAGAACTCTATTATCAGCTTATCCAGTGGTATCCTATCTCCTGGTTCACCACCTGATACTATTAACCTCCTCAAGTTGGTCAAGCCTACATACACTGTTGCACTATCAGCAAGATAATGTATATATAGAATATCAGCATTTGAATGCAATAACATATACCAGTACAAATGTTAATTGATACTTCAGTATAAAAAAACTCCTTGACATAAGAATGCCAACAGTCACTCACCTCTCACTGCGTCTTGCACGCTAATGACAACCAAACATTATCAACTCCCTACTAGTAATCCACCAGAACTTCCCCTTCCACCTCTGGAAGTTCACTACCCTAATGTCTTTAGGTTCTGCCGGGCTTCACTACCAGGATCCTCTGCAGCTCCTCCAGGCTGCTATCATGAAGTTTCCTTGTGCAACTACGGTGCTTCACCCTTCTGTTAGGTTCTTCCACAGCTCTCTTGGCTGCTACACCACCTCTACAGAAGCACGTGACACTCCTCTTCACTGCTGCTTCTCCTCACAGCTCGAGGTCCTCTGCTCCACTACCTTGGAGTCTCATCAGCTACATCATCTGCTGGCTTCGAAGTTCTCAGCAACTTCTTCCCCAAAGACAAACCTGCAACCCATCGACGTTCCAATAAAATGTTCCCCTTTAACACATAAACAAAAATAACCACACAATATGCTTGCCTCAAACCTCTATCTGTCCTCTACATACAGTGAGAGTGGACTCCCCCGTTTTGGGCAGGTCCATACTCCACCTCGCCTGGCGGCGGTCCTCACTCGCTGGGAGGGTCTTCCTCCATCCGGAGCCAGGCTCCCTCAGTCGTCCGCCAGCGCTCAGAGGGGGCGGACGTCGCTCCGTGTTCCTCCCTCTCCACTCTCTTATTTCAGGCTTTCTGCCTTATTAAAACATGTCTAACTTATAAATAAACATTGCTACTGTCGCTGGGCACACGACCAACTACAAGTGATCACTATGAACTGGCGTATATCGTGCTTACCACAGATTAATTGGTCGAGGGCGCTTTCCCTCTGACGGCGTCTGGTCAGGGCGCTCCCACGGCCCACAATAATGCTTCTGGGCGATTTAATATCTGCTCGTCGACCAGGACTTGAGACCACAACGTTCCCAGCTCGATTCCACAGCTGGTACGTCCGCACACTTCTCTTCTCTTCGAGATATATCACTAGGGGTTCCCTTCTGGCGGGAGCTCAAACGGAGCGCGGCTTCCCCCTGCGATGTCTGGCACTCAAGTGAGGTCAAGGTCCTCCGGAAGCGAGCCTCACGCCTCCAGCAAAATGTCCACATCTCCTAGCCCGTCATTTATCTATTTTCTTCTGCATTGCCCATAATCTCAAACTGTTACACATATCCAACCAACTGTTTTACATCTGCGTTATCACCTCAATACTTGCTAGACCTTCTAGTTAGGTCAGGCTTGCTGAATAACTCTCAAGGAGGGAGACTCGTTTCTCCTGTAGGCTGAGATCATAACACTCCCCTCCCCTTATTTTTGAGAGTTATTCCAGTGGCAAAGCTCGGGATAATACATCCGCCACTACACTGTCTCGTTCTTCACCCCATATACTCTCTTAGGAGTCTACAATTAATTCGTTGCACCTTGCAACATCTGGCTCACAACTCTCCAGAAACACGATCTTCTCATAAACGATTTGACTTCTCTGGCACCTCTTAGCTAGGCTGTCCTCCTTGGACGCCTGCACTCCATCGGTCCACTCTACTTACTGTCTCCACCCTCCGTTTCCTCGTCTTCTTCTCTTCTCGTCCAGAGTCAGACATCTACTGTCTGTACCTCCTCTGTCGTCTTCATACTTCCATCTACTGCCATTATACTTCCGTCTCCTGTCATCATACTTCACTCCCTCGTCTTCACCGACTATCCTCCCTTCCGTCTCCTCGTTTATCCGAGAGCTCATCCTGTTTGACCTCCATCGAGTCCTCGGCTTTCTTCTATTCCTCCATGCTTGCATCATCATCCTCTTCCCACACTTCTCACCTCTATACCACTCCATTTCTTCTCCTTCAACTCTTCTTCGTCCCCTAAAAGTTTCTTCGGGCACTGTATTACATCCAACAGCACTCGACCGTACATATCGCTTTACCTCTCCTAGAGTGCTCGTAGGCATCTCTCCACACATACTGTCTCTTCTCCTTTCATTTTCTCGGCTACTACTCTTCTTCACTATCTTTACTCCACGTTTTCTGTGAAACATGTCAACTCCTGACATCTCAAACAACTTAACTCTACTACCCATATGCCTCTGTGCTCGTGGACAACTTGACGCTCTACTCCCGTCCTCAGTCTGTCCACATCTTTCCTCATTCCTACTCAGCACAGTTGCATTCACCTTCCGACTCTTAATTTCAGCAGTCTGGGCTCTACTCAGGTCCGCTCTCTTCACATGATTCTTCTTCGGCTGGGTCATCTTCACTTTCGACCTCACCGAGACTCCATTTGCCTGGGCTGGCCCTTCATCAAACAGCCACGCTATATCTACGTCGATATCTTCCACCGGCTGAATCGACACTGTCTCACCTTCTCCAGTGTCTTCCTCGTCGGCCACCTCTGCCTTCGTCACTACCGAGACAGGGTTTTCAATGGCTTGGCGGTCTCCTGACTCATCTCCTCGGATGTCAGTCAGGTTCACACTCTCAGGTGTCCCACCCGTGCCGTGGCCTTCTGGGCTCTCCTCTGGCACAGTCTCCGCTACGACTCTCGGCAACACCTTTGTCCCGCACAAGTCATTCCCCAGGATCACTTGGACTCCTGGAACAGGTATGTCGGGGCATACTCCCAACATCACCACTGCCGACACATATTCCGACCTTAGCTGGACAGTACAAACGGGCATGTCACTCTCCGACAATAACCCATATACTTTCATCTTCCCACTGCCAGCTAACCGTCGACCATTCCCAATCAGGCTTCTCGCAATCAAGCTCTGATTAGCTCCGGTATCCCTTAAGATACCAACTTCTACCTCAGGTTGGCCTCCTACACTGATCCAACCTTTGCTCATGAACGGCCTATACCTCTCGTTCACTAAGTTCGCTCTCTGTGGTTTGTCTCGGAACACATTGATATATTTGCTTCGGGGGTCACACATGGCCAGGGTCACAACTCTCTTGCCCTGCCGACAATCTCGCATCACGTGACCCAATCCGTTACAATTGTAACATCTCATCTGGGAAAAATCTCTCCTATAAGAACCAGAGTGGCTCTGACTTTGTCCACTCGCATGAGAGTTCCTAGGGCCAGACGTACTACTCGTACTCTGTGGAGCTTTACTGGACTCTTGATTTCCCGGATAACGATTAGTTTCTCGTTTTGCTCCTCCATCTTCACTTTCAGACGAAGTGCGCGACCTACTCTTCTGAGTTTTAGGGTACTTACTTTTATCTGCCCATTTATCAAAATTTTTCTCATCCCAGACTCTTCTGGGCCTCTCGTAATTTCTTCCTCCCCAGACTCCATTGGATCTGCCATTGCTGCGTCTCACCTCGCTTCTCACTCTGTTCTCCCTCAAGCTCTTGTATGCTTCGGTAATCATATCCGCCCTATCTGCGGCATCTTTCACCTCCATTATCCCTGCTTCTTGGATCTTGAACTTTGTTTCGGGATGCATCATCTCCAAGAACTTTTCCATGACCATCAGTTGCTTCAGGTCAGCGTAAGATCCAACTCCAGCAGCCTCAATCCACTTCTGGAATCGTCTTTCCAGATCTCTTGCTGTCTCAGCAAACGTACATGCTCCAACTTTGATCATTTCTCTGAAGCGCTTCCTATAAGCCTCTGAGGTTAACTGAAACGAGCGCAATACGCTGCTCTTTACTGTGGCGTAATCCTGGCACTCTTCCAGTGACAATTGGGTGTATGCCTCCCTGGCTGCACCGGTCAATCTTAACTGGACCAGCTGGGCCCATTCCTCCTGTGGCCACTCCTTGATGCTGGCTACTTTCTCAAAATGCTCGAAGAAGCTCTCTGCCTCTTCGGGAACAAACAAGGGAATGTCCTTCTCCCTAACCCTAACATCTGGTGGGTGTGATACCTGGGTGGTGCTCTCTGGCAACCCATGTTCAATCCTTTGTTCAGCCAAGGTTCTATTCGCTTCTATCTGCATTTGTTTTGTTCTCTCTTTTTCTTTTTCGACCTGGGCTTTTTCTTTTTCGACCTCTAGTCTTGCTTTCTCTTTTTCTTTCTCTTGTTCCAACTCCAGTTCTCTTACTCTGGTTTTCTCTTTTTCTACTTCCAGTCTGGTTTTCTCTTTTTCTACTTCCAGCCTGGTTTTCTCTTTTTCCTTCTCGGCTTCATTTTTCATCTGGAGTTCTAATTTCATCTTTTCCAGCTGGAACTGTCTCTCCTCACGCTGTTGTTGGATCTGGAGCTCTAACTGGAATCTCTCCAAGCTCCTATTTCGGCTACTCCTACTACTGCGGCTACTCTTGCTGCTCCTACTCGATCCCTGGGATCTCACTTCATCCTGCCCATCATCCTCCTTTCCACTTTCAGCTCCTTTTTGGGCTCCTTGCTCTGCCGCTTCACTTCTGGCTCTCAACTGTCTAAGGATCTCATCCTTCATCCCAGCTACTTTAGATGCTTTCAACCTGATGCCACATTTTTCTGCTATCTGTTTCAATTGATCCCTCGTGCAACCTTCCAAGTCCTCAGGCTTGCCTGACTCCACAAACGCTTGCACCTTATCCATCTTTGTCCTGTGAGTCTTCCCAAGAGAGAATATACACCTGCGGTCACACAGTTCATTTCAGCAAGGGTGTACAAATCCACTCTTGGACAGGGTGTGGGTGTGTCAGTTCACTCTCCCGGACACAGGCCCCCAATTTATTATAGACTGTGGGTTGGTTGGTGTTGTCGTCGTTGATCCTTCACTATGGACAACCCAACCCACAACTCGGCAGAGTGCTTATACTAGGAGATCACCCTTGGCGCTTCTGGCTCTTGGAGAGGGGCTCAACGTCACACGCTTAGGGGATGCGGCTCCAACACTTAGCCTCGTTGTCACGTGCACACACCCACTTGAGCCGCTGTGACTCCCCACTCTCTCCTTATGAGATATGAGCTCAATCCCCTATGACTTACTAGTATTACCTCTTACCCTGTCCACAGCAGTGGTTCTTGGTTCTTTCTCTCTCCTTCTTTACTACCTCCTGGGAAGCCTCACTAGGACAAGGGCAAACACCAGCAAATTGTGACACATTTACTGGACAAAGCACATACACGATACATACACACATATAATAATAATGAATCCTATACTCGATAATCACAATCAGGTTGCACTCCAACACCATCAGAACTCTATTATCAGCTTATCCAGTGGTATCCTATCTCCTGGTTCACCACCTGATACTATTAACCTCCTCAAGTTGGTCAAGCCTACATACACTGTTGCACTATCAGCAAGATAATGTATATATAGAATATCAGCATTTGAATGCAATAACATATACCAGTACAAATGTTAATTGATACTTCAGTATAAAAAAACTCCTTGACATAAGAATGCCAACAGTCACTCACCTCTCACTGCGTCTTGCACGCTAATGACAACCAAACATTATCAACTCCCTACTAGTAATCCACCAGAACTTCCCCTTCCACCTCTGGAAGTTCACTACCCTAATGTCTTTAGGTTCTGCCGGGCTTCACTACCAGGATCCTCTGCAGCTCCTCCAGGCTGCTATCATGAAGTTTCCTTGTGCAACTACGGTGCTTCACCCTTCTGTTAGGTTCTTCCACAGCTCTCTTGGCTGCTACACCACCTCTACAGAAGCACGTGACACTCCTCTTCACTGCTGCTTCTCCTCACAGCTCGAGGTCCTCTGCTCCACTACCTTGGAGTCTCATCAGCTACATCATCTGCTGGCTTCGAAGTTCTCAGCAACTTCTTCCCCAAAGACAAACCTGCAACCCATCGACGTTCCAATAAAATGTTCCCCTTTAACACATAAACAAAAATAACCACACAATATGCTTGCCTCAAACCTCTATCTGTCCTCTACATACAGTGAGAGTGGACTCCCCCGTTTTGGGCGGGTCCATACTCCACCTCGCCTGGCGGCGGTCCTCACTCGCTGGGAGGGTCTTCCTCCATCCGGAGCCAGGCTCCCTCAGTCGTCCGCCAGCGCTCAGAGGGGGCGGACGTCGCTCCGTGTTCCTCCCTCTCCACTCTCTTATTTCAGGCTTTCTGCCTTATTAAAACATGTCTAACTTATAAATAAACATTGCTACTGTCGCTGGGCACACGACCAACTACAAGTGATCACTATGAACTGGCGTATATC
>NC_091159.1:48111180-48133680 GCF_040958095.1 Procambarus clarkii | reverse complement strand
ACACCCCAGAGAGAGACTTACCCACAACACACCCCAGAGAGAGACGTACCCCCCACACACCCCAGAGAGAGACGTACCCCCCACACACCCCAGAGAGAGACGTACCCACCACACACCCCAGAGAGAGACGTACCCTCCACACACCCCAGAGAGAGACTTACCCACAACACACCCCAGAGAGAGACGTACCCCCCACACACCCCAGAGAGAGACGTACCCCCCACACACCCCAGAGAGAGACGTACCCTCCACACACCCCAGAGAGAGACATACCCTCCACACACCCCAGAGAGAGACGTACCCTACACACACCCCAGAGAGAGACGTACCTTCCACACACCCCAGAGAGAGACGTACCCTCCACACACCCCAGAGAGAGACTTACCCACAACACACCCCAGAGAGAGACGTACCCCCCACACACCCCAGAGAGAGACGTACCCCCCACACACCCCAGAGAGAGACGTACCCACCACACCCCCCCAGAGGGGAACGTACCCTCCACACACCCCAGAGAGAGACATACCCTCCACACACCCCAGAGAGAGACGTACCCACCACACCCCAGAGAGAGACGTACCCTCCACACATCCCAGAGAGAGACGTACCCCCTACACACCCCAGAGAGAGACATACCCTCCACACACCCCAGAGAGAGACGTACCCCCCACACACCCCAGAGAGAGACGTACCCTACACACACCCCAGAGAGAGACGTACCCTCCACACACCCCAGAGAGAGACGTACCCTCCACACACCCCAGAGAGAGACGTACCCCCCACACACACCAGAGAGAGACGTACCCTCCACACACCCCAGAGAGAGACTTACCCACAACACACCCCAGAGAGAGACGTACCCCCCACACACCCCAGAGAGAGACGTACCCCCCACACACCCCAGAGAGAGACGTACCCACCACACACCCCAGAGAGAGACGTACCCTCCACACACCCCAGAGAGAGACTTACCCACAACACACCCCAGAGAGAGACGTACCCCCCACACACCCCAGAGAGAGACGTACCCCCCACACACCCCAGAGAGAGACGTACCCTCCACACACCCCAGAGAGAGACATACCCTCCACACACCCCAGAGAGAGACGTACCCCCCACACACCCCAGAGAGAGACATACCCTCCACACACCCCAGAGAGAGACGTACCCCCACACACCCCAGAGAGAGACGTACCCCCACACACCCCAGAGAGAGACGTACCCTCCACACATCCCAAAGAGAGACGTACTCAACCAGGAGGCCTGGTCGACGACCGGGCCGCGGGGACGCTAAGCCCCGGAAGCACCTCAAGTAATCTCAAGTAATCTACCCCAGAGAGAGACGTACCCTCCACACATCCCAGAGAGAGACGTACCCTCCACACACCCCCAGAGAGAGACGTACCCTCCACACACCCCCAGAGACAGACGTACCCTCCACACACCCCCAGAGAAAGACGTACCCTCCACACACCCCCAGAGAGAGACGTACCCTCCACACACCCCCAGAGAGAGACGTACCCCCACACACCCCAGAGAGAGACGTACCCTCCACACACCCCAGAGAGAGACGTACCCTCCACACACCCCCAGAGAGAGACGTACCCTCCACACACCCCCAGAGAGAGACGTACCCTCCACACACCCCCAGAGAGAGACGTACCCTCCACACACCCCCAGAGAGAGACGTACCCCCACACACCCCAGAGAGAGACGTACCCTCCACACACCCCCAGAGAGAGACGTACCCTCCACACACCCCAGAGAGAGACGTACCCTCCACACACCCCCAGAGAGAGACGTACCCTCCACACACCCCAGAGAGAGACGTACCCTCCACACACCCCCAGAGAAAGACGTACCCTCCACACACCCCCAGAGAGAGACGTACCCTCCACACACCCCCAGAGAGAGACGTACCCCCACACACCCCAGAGAGAGACGTACCCCCACACACCCCAGAGAGAGACGTACCCTCCACACATCCCAAAGAGAGACGTACTCAACCAGGAGGCCTGGTCGACGACCGGGCCGCGGGGACGCTAAGCCCCGGAAGCACCTCAAGTTATCTCAAGTAATCTACCCCAGAGAGAGACGTACCCTCCACACATCCCAGAGAGAGACGTACCCTCCACACACCCCCAGAGAGAGACGTACCCTCCACACACCCCCAGAGACAGACGTACCCTCCACACACCCCCAGAGAAAGACGTACCCTACACACACCCCCAGAGAGAGACGTACCCTCCACACACCCCCAGAGAGAGACGTACCCCCACACACCCCAGAGAGAGACGTACCCTCCACACACCCCCAGAGAGAGACGTACCCTCCACACACCCCAGAGAGAGACGTACCCTCCACACACCCCCAGAGAAAGACGTACCCTCCACACACCCCCAGAGAGAGACGTACCCTCCACACACCCCCAGAGAGAGACGTACCCCCACACACCCCCAGAGAGAGACGTACCCTCCACACACCCCAGAGAGAGACGTACCCTCCACACCCCCCCAGAGAAAGACGTACCCTCCACACACCCCCAGAGAGAGACGTACCCTCCACACACCCCCAGAGAGAGACGTACCCCCACACACCCCCAGAGAGAGACGTACCCTCCACACACCCCCAGAGAGAGACGTACCCCCCACACACCCCAGAGAGAGACGTACCCCAACACACCCCCAGATAGAGACGTACCCACCACACACCCCCAGAGAGAGACGTACCCCCCACACACCCCAGAGAGAGACGTACCCTCCACACATCCCAGAGAGAGACGTACCCTCCACACATCCCAGAGAGAGACGTACCCTCCACACACCCCCAGAGAGAGACATACCCTCCTCACACACCCAGAGAGAGACATACCCTCCACACACACCCAGAGAGAGACGTACCCTCCACACATCCCAGAGAGAGACGTACCCTCCACACACCCCCAGAGAGAGACGTACCCTCCACACACCCCCAGAGAGAGACGTACCCTCCACACATCCCAGAGAGAGACGTACCCTCCACACATCCCAGAGAGAGACGTACCCTCCACACACCCCCAGAGAGAGACATACCCTCCTCACACACCCAGAGAGAGACATACCCTCCACACACACCCAGAGAGAGACGTACCCTCCACACATCCCAGAGAGAGACGTACCCTCCACACACCCCCAGAGAGAGACGTACCCTCCACACACACCCAGAGAGAGACGTACCCTCCACACACCCCAGAGAGAGACGTACCCCCACACACCCCAGAGAGAGACGTACCCCCACACACCCCAGAGAGAGACGTACCCCCACACACCCCAGAGAGAGAGACGTACCCTCCACACACCCCCAGAGAGAGACGTACCCTCCACACACCCCCACAGAGAGAGACGTATCAATAATCCCATAATATTGGCGCTCTGTACTTTTAACTGCATTTGTTTTTTCTCTAAATTAATGAGCTCCAAACTTTTATTTATTGACAAAGTTAGATTTGTTAATTGAAAATTGTATCCGGTCAGTGCCGGGTAGGTATTTCGTCATTCCAATTTCGCAAGTCTTTATTGAACAAACGGCGATTTTTCCAGGTCGGCGTTCAATCCTCGACTGTCCCAGTGCTTGGGCACCATTCCAGCCCTCCGCCCCATCCCAAATCCTTATCCTCATATACCTCCCATGCATTATATATTGGCAATGATATAGTGCTTTCCCCTGATAGTTAACTTACCTGTGCTAACACCGGATTGCTTGCTAACTTGACTACTAAACTTCAATTTGAAATTGAGCTCCATCTCTCTGGTCCCGCCTCTCAACATACTATAGAGTAGTATTAGGTTGCAGAGGGCTCCTGGGCTGTGTCACACCTACACCTGAAACACTCACTCAGTCTCGGTGCTTATTGGCGCATTTCAAGTATTGGCGACCACCAAAACCATTAATTAATTAAAATGTCTGCTTGTTAGTGAACCGCCCATTTACGATATTCTATCCATGTCTGTCATGTCTATTCCCCACAGGATGATATATGTGGTTAGAGTCGCCACACTCATCATTCTATAATGATGAGTCAGAGTGATTGTGAGATTATGAGTTTCATAATTGATGCCTCATACACTCTGACTGTTGTGGAGGCATAAGACTGGTTCTCCTCCAGGTTGGTCGGGTGTGTGGAGATGCAACCCGTTCTCGCACTTGCTTATAGTCATTATCTTGCTTATGAATAAGTGCATATGTGACATATTAATTTATTGTGAATATTTGAGTTTACCTTGAAAAGCTGAATAGAAAACCACAACCTAACCTAACCTTCTTAGTATGTTAAGATATTACAATTAGTACTGAACCTTTACCTATATTGATATTACAGTTTTATAAAAATAATAAAACAAAACTAAAATATTTAAATAAATTGTAAAGTAACTCAGGATATTGTCAAAATTTTGTATAAAATCTCTATTGTTTAATAAAACTGAGAGGAAAAGTTAGTACCTTGAAAAAAAATATGGCTTGGAATATGTCACATATGTACTTATTTATAAGCAAAATAGTGACTATAAGCATTAAGTCATATATGTGCTGTCTGGTGCGAGAGTTAGGGAGATGGTGGACGGTGTTCTTGGTGCTTCAAGCAACAGTTTGATGGTCCACACACACTACACTGTGGTCAAGAATCACCCGAACTTTTATTGAGACTCTGGGGTCGAATCCCAAATGCGGCAAATTGCGTGTAAACATGAGGGATCCTAAACAATAAGATGGTTGACGTTTGAGGACGGAGACCAGACGCTCGCGGCTAGCTTCTCTAAACTTTGCAGGGTGACTGGTGGATGATGGTGGTGGGGGGGGGGGTGTCAGGTGCGCGTGCCTGTGTACTCACCTAGTTGTGCTTGTGGGGGTTGAGCTTTGGCTCTTTGTCTGCAGGATAGACAGTGGGAGTGATCCAGGAGGCCCTGTCGGAGTTGCAGGAGGAGAGGAGGAGGCAGGAGGGGGGCGAGGAAGAGGTAGGAGAGGCGAGGAAGAGGCAGGAGAGGCGAGGAGGAGGCAGAAGGAGGCAGGAGGAGGCAGAAGCCCTGAGGGACTCTGAACGAGAGTGTCAGGAAAGCTGTTAATTGATCAAGTAGTGAGCCCCGGGTGTTCAGGAGATGAGGTTAGCTCAGGTTTAACCCGATACACTGATGAGGCCGGGATGGGGGTAGTGTGAGAGGGATAGAGGGAGATGCCAGGATAGCCTCAGAGGGAGGCTTGGGATAGGTGACTGAGAGGGATGACAGGAGAGGCGCTAACTAGAGGAGGGACGGAAGGTCTAGGCCAAGTCAACAGTTAACTGGTGTGAGCAGCCTTACACGAGTTAACCACCCATGGCTCCGACCCATGAACGGTCCTGCTACGGGCTCGAACCCCTGGCTGAGGCGACCCCTCGGCACGGAAGGCACGGGACAATCCAACTCTTGTGTCAGGCGGCAAGCATGTCTGGAAGGTCTGATTGCTGATATTATTCTGTAGCCCAATTTCTGACCTCAAGACTTTTGTCTCAGTGTCCGTGCCGCAGCTTGTGCCGCAGCTTGTGCCGCAGCTTGTGCCGCAGCTTGTGCCGCAGCTTGTGTCGCAGTTTGTGCCGCAGCTTGTGCCGCAGCTTGTGCCGCAGCTTGTGCCGCAGCTTGTGCCGCAGCTTGTGCCGCAGCTTGTGTCGCAGCTTGTGTCGCAGCTTGTGTCGCAGCTTGTGTCGCAGCTTGTGTCGCAGCTTGTGTCGCAGCTTGTGTCGCAGCTTGTGCCGCAGCTTGTGCCGCAGCTTGTGCCGCAGCTTGTGCCGCAGCTTGTGCCGCAGCTTGTGCCGCAGCTTGTGCCGCAGCTTGTGCCGCAGCTTGTGCCGCAGCTTGTGTCGCAGCTTGTGCCGCAGCTTGTGCCGCAGACAAGTTCGGGTCTGTAAATAACATTCCTAAGCTTGACTTCAAGTTTGAAGGTTTATCATCAAACCTAAAAAAATTCAGAATTTTATGTTTTCATTGTCATTCGTCTCTCGTAGAGATTATTTTTCAGAGCTGTTGTCCCCAAGTCTTCTCGTAGAACTTTTGTTCCGCATCGACCGTCCAAAATACTAGTTCCAGGTACTTCCAGGAAGTTCCAAGTAGTTCCAGGAAGTTCCAGGTAGTTCCAGGAAGTTCCAGGTAGTTCCAGGTAGTTCCAGGTAGTTCCAGGAAGTTCCAGGTAGTTCCAGGAAGTTCCAGGTAGTTCCAGGTAGTTCCAGGTAGTTCCAGGTAGTTCCAGGTAGTTCCAGGTAGTTCCAGGTAGTTCCAGGTAGTTCCAGGTAGTTCGAGATCTTCTGATCCATATCTGTCATTGAAGAAATTTGATTCCAGATAATGTTTTGTAGAGTTTCCATTCCAGCGCATCTCCGAGTCTGAGAGTGCACACACACACACACACACACACACACACACACACACACACACATACACATACACATACACATACACACACACACACACACACACACACACACACACACACACACAGTCTGCTTCCAGGGCCCAACAAGCAGACAACAGAGTTGGGAGTCTATAAGACTGTGTACAGGGCTCCTCCGATGCATGGGGTCGTCTGCGTCCATAATCTACCACAGGAACCATCACGGGTGTGAATGTCTGCTGCCGCTTGCAGCTGGGGCCGCAGACGGCTGCTGATGTATCTGTTGACAACGCTGGTTGCTGGGAGTCCATTGAGGAACATCCGATGTTTGGAAAGGAAATGCGAGTCATAACAACTGGTATAGCTCGCGGCGTGTGTGTGTGTGTGTGTGTGTGAGTGTGTGAGTGTGTGAGTGTGAGTGTGTGTGAGCCGCCCACGCCCACACCCTACCACAAGCCGCCCACACCCACTACCAGTCGGGCTGCAAACACCGGCAGTTTTCGAAAGAGTTGATGGTGCAATTGCCTGAGTGATGGGGATAAGTCTGTGTCTTGTGAGCCCTTCCCATCCCTCCCCTTCCTCAGACTCCCCAATCCTCCCCTTCCCTACCTCTCCCCTTGAGACGACTGTGACCCAAGACAGTGGAAAGCTTGGCGAGGCGACCTCCCATGCCTCCAGCACCCCCCAACACCATACACTTGATTCTTCACCAATGTTGTGTTGACACAGTTGTGTGGAGCCACCGCCAGGGGCGCCAGCTGTCAGCCTCACCCCCATGGCGTCTATGGAAGCTGCTCCAAAGATGACCAGGATGCTGACGTCTGTCCGGAGACGCTGACGTCTCTCCCGAGTGGGAAGTCAATTTGCGTGCAGCTTGGCTAAGATGTTTCCATTGTGTGGCGGCAGGATAATTTTTTTCTTTTACTTTTGATGGTCGCTGGCCAAGAATACTTTCCTTGTGAGGGGCCAGACATGTTCCTGTCAAGGTGGTGTTTATACAGAGGTCGTCCTTACTGTGCTGAGTCGGCCATATATGACATGCTCAACTGACAGATAAGGGACAGTGGCGTGACAGGACGAGACAGAGGCATGACAGCACGAGACAGGACGTGACAGGACGAGACAGGTCCTGTCACACGCCCGTGACAAGTCCCAAGATGAGGAGTGTTGTCACAGTCACCTGTAACCAGACGTTATTCAGCATGTGACCTCTCCCACGCTACAGTGTGTGACCTCTCCCACGCTACAGTGTGTGACCTCTCCCACGCTACAGTGTGTGACCTCTCCCACGCTACAGTGTATGACCTCTCCCACGCTACAGTGTGTGACCTCTCCCACGCTACAGTGTATGACCTCTCCCACGCTACAGTGTATGACCTCTCCCACGCTACAGTGTGTGACCTCTCCCACGCTACAGTGTGTGACCTCTCCCACGCTACAGTGTATGACCTCTCCCACGCTACAGTGTATGACCTCTCCCACGCTACAGTATGACCTCTCCCACGCTACAGTGTGTGACCTCTCCCACGCTACAGTGTGTGACCTCTCCCACGCTACAGTGTGTGACCTCTCCCACGCTACAGTGTATGACCTCTCCCACGCTACAGTGTGTGACCTCTCCCACGCTACAGTGTGTAACCTCTCCCACGCTACAGTGTGTGACCTCTCCCACGCTACAGTGTATGACCTCTCCCACGCTACAGTGTATGACCTCTCCCACGCTACAGTGTATGACCTCTCCCACGCTACAGTGTGTGACCTCTCCCACGCTACAGTGTGTGACCTCTCCCACGCTACAGTGTGTGACCTCTCCCACGCTACAGTGTATGACCTCTCCCACGCTACAGTGTGTGACCACTCCCACGCTACAGTGTGTGACCTCTCCCACGCTACACTATGACCTCTCCCACGCTACAGTATGACCTCTCCCACGCTACAGTGTGTGACCTCTCCTACGCTAGAGTATGACCTCTCCCACGCGACAGTGTGACCTCTCCCACGCTACACTGTGACTTCTCCCACGCTACAGTGTGTGACCTCTCCCACGCTACAGTATGACCTCTCCCACGCTACAGAGTGACCTCTCCCACGCAACAGTGTATGACCTCTCCCACGCTACAGTGTGTGACCTCTCCCACGCTACAGTATGACCTCTCCCACGCTACAGTGTGTGACCTCTCCCACGCTAGAGTATGACCTCTCCCACGCTGCAGTGTGACCTCTCCCACGCTACAGTGTGACCTCTCCCACGCTACAGTGTGACCTCTCCCACGCTACACTGTGACCTCTCCCACGCTACAGTGTGACCTCTCCCACGCTACAGTGTGACCTCTCCCACGCTACACTGTGACCTCTCCCACGCTACAGTGTGACCTCTCCCACGCTACATTATGACCTCTCCCACGCTACAGTGTGTGACCTCTCCCACGCTACAGTGTGTGACCTCTCCCACGCAACAGTATGACCTCTCCCACGCTACAGTGTGACCTCTCCCACGCTACAGTGTGTGACCTCTCCCACGCTACAGTGTGACCTCTCCCACGCTACAGTGTGACCTCTCCCACGCTACAATGTGTGACCTCTCCCACGCTACAGTGTATAACCTCTCCCACGCTACAGTGTGTGACCTCTCCCACGCTACAGTATGACCTCTCCCACGCTACAGTGTGTGACCTCTCCCACGCTACAGTGTGACCTCTCCCACGCTACAGTGTGTGACCTCTCCCACGCTACAGTGTGACCTCTCCCACGCTACAGTATGACCTCTCCCACGCTACAGTGTGACCTCTCCCACGCTACAGTGTGTGACCTCTCCCACGCTACAGTGTGTGACCTCTCCCACGCTACAGTGTGACCTCTCCCACGCTACAGTATGACCTCTCCCACGCTACAGTGTGACCTCTCCCACGCTACAGTGTGACCTCTCCCACGCTACAGTGTGACCTCTCCCACGCTACAGTGTGTGACCTCTCCCACGCTTCAGTGTGACCTCTCCCACGCTACAGTATGACCTCTCCCACGCTACAGTGTGACCTCTCCCACGCTACAGTATGACCTCTCCCACGCTACAGTGTGACCTCTCCCACGCTACAGTGTGACCTCTCCCACGCTACAGTGTGACCTCTCCCACGCTACAGTGTGTGACCTCTCCCACGCTACAGTGTGACCTCTCCCACGCTACAGTATGACCTCTCCCACGCTACAGTGTGACCTCTCCCACGCTACAGTGTGACCTCTCCCACGCTACAGTGTGACCTCTCCCACCTATAATGTGACTTTCACCGGAACGACATTCTCTTATTACCAATCTTTTCTTCCATGAATACTGATAAGCTGGTCGTGAATATGTGTAGGAGCTCCCCTCCTGTGTACACCTGTGGTCCCCGGGTAGGTCCTGTGTACACCTGTAGGCCCCTGGGTAGGTCCTGTGTACACCTCTAGGCCCCCGGGTAGGTCCTGTGTACACCTGTAGGCCCCCGGGTAGGTCCTGTGTACACCTGTAGGCCCCCGGGTAGGTCCTGTGTACACCTGTAGGCCCCCGGGTAGGTCCTGTGTACACCTGTAGGCCCCCGGGTAGGTCCTGTGTACACCTGTGGGCCCCCGGGTGGGTCCTATGTACACCTGTGGCCTTCGGGTAGGTCCTGTGTACACCTGTAGGCCCCCGGGTAGGTCCTGTGTACACCTGTGGTCCCCGGGTAGGTCCTGTGTACACCTGTAGGCCCCCGGGTAGGTCCTGTGTACACCTGTGGGCCCCCGGGTGGGTCCTATGTACACCTGTGGCCTTCGGATAGGTCCTGTGTACACCTGTGACCCCCGGGTAGGTCCTATGTACACCTGTGGCCCCCGGGTAGGGCTCGTGTACACCTGTGGGCCTCCGGGTAGGTCCTGTGTACACTTGTGGCCCCCGGGTAGGTCCTGTGTACACCTGTAGGCCCCCGGGTAGGTCCTGTGTACACCTGTGGCCCCCGGGTAGGTCCTGTGTACACCTCTAGGCCCCGGGTAGGTCCTGTGCACACTTGTGGCCCCGGGTAGGTCCTGTGTACACACCTGTGGCCCCCGGGTAGGTCCTGTGTACACCTGTAGGCCCCCGGGTAGGTCCTGTGTACACCTGTGGGCCTCCGGGTAGGTCCTGTGTACACTTGTGGCCCCCGGGTAGGTCCTGTGTACACCTGTAGGCCCCCGGGTAGGTCCTGTGTACACCTGTAGGCCCCCGGGTAGGTCCTGTGTACACCTGTAGGCCCCGGGTAGGTCCTGTGTACACCTGTAGGCCCCCGGGTAGGTCCTGTGTACACCTGTAGGCCCCCGGGTAGGTCCTGTGTACACCTGTAGGCCCCGGGTAGGTCCTGTGTACACCTGTAGGCCCCCGGGTAGGTCCTGTGTACACCTGTAGGCCCCCGGGTAGGTCCTGTGTACACCTGTAGGCCCCCGGGTAGGTCCTGTGTACACCTCTAGGCCCCGGGTAGGTCCTGTGTACACCTGTAGGCCCCCGGGTAGGTCCTGTGTACACCTGTGGCCCCCGGGTAGGTCCTGTGTACACCTGTAGGCCCCCGGGTAGGTCCTGTGTACACCTGTAGGCCCCCGGGTAGGTCCTGTGTACACCTGTAGGCCCCCGGGTAGGTCCTGTGTACACCTGTGGCCCCCGGGTAGGTCCTGTGTACACCTGTAGGCCCCCGGGTAGGTCCTGTGTACACCTGTAGGCCCCCGGGTAGGTCCTGTGTACACCTGTAGGCCCCCGGGTAGGTCCTGTGTACACCTGTGGCCCCCGGGTAGGTCCTGTGTACAGCTGTAGGCCCCCGGGTAGGTCCTGTGTACACCTGTGGCCCCCGGGTAGGTCCTGTGTACACCTGTGGCCCCCGGGTAGGTCCCATGTACACCTGTGGCCCCCGGGTAGGTCCTGTGTACACCTGTGGCCCCCGGGTAGGTCCTGTGTACACCTCTAGGCCCCGGGTAGGTCCTGTGTACACCTGTAGGCCCCCGGGTAGGTCCTGTGTACACCTCTAGGCCCCGGGTAGGTCCTGTGTACACCTGTAGGCCCCCGGGTAGGTCCTGTGTACACCTGTAGGCCCCGGGTAGGTCCTGTGTACACCTGTAGGCCCCCGGGTAGGTCCTGTGTACACCTGTGGCCCCCGGGTAGGTCCTGTGTACACCTGTGGCCCCTGGGTAGGTCCTGTGTACACCTGCGGTCCCCGGGTAGGTCCTGTGTACACCTGTGGTCCCCGAGTAGGTCCTGTGTACACCTGTGGTCCCCGGGTAGGTCCTGTGTACACCTGTGGCCCCCGGGTAGGTCCTGTGTACACCTGCGGTCCCCGGGTAGGTCCTGTGTACACCTGTGGTCCCCGAGTAGGTCCTGTGTACACCTGTGGTCCCCGGGTAGGTCCTGTGTACACCTGTGGCCCCTGGGTAGGTCCTGTGTACACCTGCGGTCCCCGGGTAGGTCCTGTGTACACCTGTGGTCCCCGAGTAGGTCCTGTGTACACCTGTGGCCCTCTGGGTAGGTCCTGTGTACACCTGTAAGCCCCCGGGTGGGTCCTGTGAACACCTGTGGCCCCTGGGTGGGTCCTGTGAACACCTGTGGCCCCTGGGTAGGTCCTGTGTACACCTGCGGTCCCCGGGTAGGTCCTGTGTACACCTGTGGCCCCCGGGT
Organism: Procambarus clarkii; assembly: GCF_040958095.1. Taxonomy (NCBI): domain Eukaryota; kingdom Metazoa; phylum Arthropoda; class Malacostraca; order Decapoda; family Cambaridae; genus Procambarus; species Procambarus clarkii. The sequence goes on along the minus strand of NC_091159.1, from coordinate 48,121,640 downwards.
AGGTCCTGTGTACACCTGTGGTCCCCGGGTAGGTCCTGTGTACACCTGTGGCCCCCGGGTAGGTCCTGTGTACACCTGCGGTCCCCGGGTAGGTCCTGTGTACACCTGTGGCCCCGGGTAGGTCCTGTGTACACCTGTGGCCCCTGGGTAGGTCCTGTGTACACCTGTGCTCCCCGGGTAGGTCCTGTGTACACCTCTAGGCCCCGGGTAGGTCCTGTGTACATCTGTGGCCTTCGGGTAGGTCCCATGTACACCTGTGGCCTCCGGGTAGGTCCTGTGTACACCTGTGGCCCCCGGGTAGGTCCTATGTACATCTGTGGCCTTCGGGTAGGTCCCATGTACACCTGTGGCCCCCGGGTAGGTCCTGTGTAAACCTGTGGCCCCCGGGTAGGTCCTGTGTACACCTGTGGCCTCCGGGGTAGGTCCCATGTACACCTGTGGCCCCCGGGTAGGTCCTGTGTACACCTGTGGCCTCCGGGTAGGTCCCATGTACACCTGTGGCCTCCGGGTAGGTCCTGTGTAAACTTGTGGCCCCCGGGTAGGTCCCATGTACACCTGTGGCCTCCGGGTAGGTCCTGTGTAAACCTGTGGCCCCCGGGTAGGTCCCATGTACACCTGTGGCCTCCGGGTAGGTCCTGTGTAAACCTGTGGCCCCCGGGTAGGTCCCATGTACACCTGTGGCCTCCGGGTAGGTCCTGTGTAAACCTGTGGCCCCCGGGTAGGTCCTGTGTACACCTGTGGCCTCCGGGGTAGGTCCCATGTACACCTGTGGCCCCCGGGTAGGTCCTGTGTACACCTGTGGCCCCCGGGTAGGTCCTGTGTACACCTGTGGCCCCCGGGTAGGTCCTGTGTACACCTGTGGCCCCCGGGTAGGTCCTGTGTACACCTGTGGCCCCCGGGTAGGTCCTGTGTACACCTGTGGCCTCCGGGGTAGGTCCCATGTACACCTGTGGCCCCCGGGTAGGTCCTGTGTACACCTGTGACCCCCGGGTAGGTCCTGTGTACACCTGTGGCCCCCGGGTAGGTCCTGTGTACACCTGTGGCCTCCGGGGTAGGTCCCATGTACACCTGTGGCCCCCGGGTAGGTCCTGTGTACACCTGTGACCCCCGGGTAGGTCCTGTGTACACCTGTGGCCCCCGGGTAGGTCCTGTGTACACCTGTGGCCCCCGGGTAGGTCCCATGTACACCTGTGGCCCCCGGGTAGGTCCCATGTACACCTGTGGCCCCCGGGTAGGTCCCATGTACACCTGTGGCCCCCGGGTAGGTCCCATGTACACCTGTGGCCCCCGGGTAGGTCCCATGTACACCTGTGGCCCCCGGGTAGGTCCCATGTACACCTGTGGCCCCCGGGTAGGTCCCATGTACACCTGTGGCCCCCGGGTAGATCCCACGTACACCTGTGGCCCCCGGGTAGGTCCCATGTACACCTGTGGCCTCCGGGTAGGTCCCATGTATACCTGTGGCCCCCGGGTAGATCCCATGTACACCTGTGGCCCCCGGGTAGATCCCATGTACACCTGTGGCCCCCGGGTAGGTCCCATGTATACCTGTGGCCCCCGGGTAGATCCCATGTACACCTGTGGCCCCCGGGTAGATCCCATGTACACCTGTGGCCCCCGGGTAGATCCCATGTACACCTGTGGCCCCCGGGTAGGTCCCATGTACACCTGTGGCCTCCGGGTAGGTCCCATGTATACCTGTGGCCCCCGGGTAGGTCCCATGTACACCTGTGGCCCCCGGGTAGATCCCATGTACACCTGTGGCCCCCCGGTAGGTCCCATGTACACCTGTGGCCCCCGGGTAGATCCCATGTACACCTGTGGCCCCCGGGTAGGTCCCATGTACACCTGTGGCCCCCGGGTAGGTCCCATGTACACCTGTGGACCCCGGGTAGGTCCTGTGTACACCTGTCATTGTAGCACCACAGCACCATATCATTGTATCCTTATATACACAGGATTACCGGCAAGTAATCCCCCATCTCGGAGCCGTGTCCCAATTGGCCCTAAATCCCCCAGGGTGAAGTACCATAGTTCCATTGTACCCCGGCCAGGTGACCGTTGTACCAAGTGCCTCGCTCAACGACCACCAACCATCCAATTTAATCATTTGTCCGCTAAATGGGGCATAATAACTCCCGCTAGCGATAGGACTTAATGTCAGACGATCAGGGGGAAGCGAGTCGATTTTGTGTATGCAATTTTTTGTATCCAATTCTAAATTTAGGATTAGTCTTTGTTTGTTTTATGGGTAAAGGGGGGGGGGAGGGGGCAGGTAGGGGGTAGGCAAGGGGGGGGGGAGGGGGCAGGTAGGGGGGTAGGCAAGGGGGGGGGGGAGGATTTATCCACTTGTGGGAGAGAAGAGAGGAAGGGTTTTAAATCAATTTTAATTTGTAAATAAATCTATTTACAAATAGTAAATCTATTAAATTGGAAATCAAATATGAAGTACATTATTATTATCGTTGGTTCGGGATTGTGGGATAGTGTTGTAGAACACAACGAGGGATGTGATTGTGTTCACCTAGTTGTGCTTGCGGGGGTTGAGCTCTGGCTCTTTGGTCCCGCCTCTCAACTGTCAATCAACTGGTGTACAGGTTCCTGAGCCTACTGGGCTCTATCATATCTACACTTGAAACTGTGTATGGAGTCAGCCTCCACCACATCACTTGTGCGTGTGTGTGCGTGTGTGCGCGTGTGTGTACACAACTTTACACAACTTTACATATAACATCATATTAAGTAACACATAATCTCTAACTTACACACTCCTGGGTACCCTCTAAGTTTTTAAATAAAAGTCACAAGATATTTTATAGTGACCCTTAAAGCTCTCAAAAAAGCGATGAAGAAAATAACTTGTGAACTCTATCATGGCAGGAAGAGGACGGATTTACATCCTAACAACCATTAGTTGTTTTCCATATGCTCAAGTTTAAACTATTTTCAATTTCATATACTAACTCATCTATAAATGAAGAAGAATTTTTTTTGTCCAGTGTCTTTGTAAACTTAAAATATTCCCATTCTATGAATAATGAATATATTCAGATTTATTATTTTGTCCAGGAACATATGACAGAGATGTTCACTTTAATGAACACAGTTTATTTGATCAAATCTAAACAAAAACCAACTTAGAAATCAAAGATAAATGTGCCAATTATTCCCTATTTCATCTTGACGGAGGTCAAACTTGGAACAATTATGTTACTGCTTCCACGAATTGGTCTGGAGACATCCAGTTGTGAAGTGGAAGTCCTGAAGCCTCATGGGGTGAGGAAGCCCCCTATCCTGGAGGGTATTTGAAGCCTCTGAAGGAACAAACAAACATATCAGACCACTATATTCCTCCTATGGACTGATGCGTTGTTACAATGACCTTGTTTTTCTCTGTTAAAACAACAAAGACCTTAGAAAGATCTCGGGTAAGTTAGGAGTGAGAGAGCTGTCAGGCTCTGGCAAACATCGCTAAGGTTTGCTACTTTACCTGAGATGTGTGTGTGTGTGTGTGTGTGTGTGTGTGTGTGTGTGTGTGTGTGTGTGTGTGTGTGTGTGTGTGTGTGTATGTGTGTGTGTATGTGTGTGTGTGTGTGTGTGTGTGTGTGGGGGGGGGTTGCAACCGCTTATAGTCAATATTTGGCTTATGAATAAGTGCATATGTGACATATTAAATTATTGTGAATATTTAAGTTTACCTTGAAAAGCTGAATAGAAAACACCGACCTAACCTAACCTGCTTAGTATGTTAAGATATTAAAATTAGTACTTAACGTAGACCTATATTGATATTACAGTTTTATAAAAAAATAAAACAAAAATAAAATATTTAAATAAATTTTAAAGTAACTCAGGATATTGTCAAATTTTGTATAAAATCTCTATTGTTTAATAAAACTGAGAGGAAGAATTAGTGTCATGGAAAAAATATGACTTGTCATTTGTCACATATGTACTTATTTATAAGCGGAATATTGACTATAAGCATATATTTACTGTCTTGTGCCAGAGCGGGTTGGTGTGTGTGTGATTGATTGATTGATAAAGATTAAGCCACCCAAGAGGTGTCACGGGCATGAATAGCCCGTAAATTGGTGTGTGTGAGGAAGACACCTTTACAAGCACTTAAAAGCCCTCGCCTCTCACGTATCCCTCATCCTTCACCCCCTCCCCAACACCACAACCCCCCTCTGCCCCGCCCCATAACAATGGGGAAGTCAACAGTCCCCATACACCCAAGACACGGCCGTTTGGATGCTGGCATCAAACTATATTGAAATTCCTAGAGTGATATAAAAATTGGCCGCCCGTCTGGGCTTGTTTTATGACCAATTTTCCACCCATAGATGCACCAATTTCATGTAAAGTACCCCATTAAGGAACAAATCCACAAGGGCCGTGACGAGGATTCGAACCTGCGTCCGGGAGCATCCCAGACACTGCCTTAATCGACTTAGCTACGACAGGGTACCCCATTAAGGTTTGGCACCACCTGTTCCATAAAGCAACACCTATTACAGATTGAAGTACCAATTTTATTCTAAAACAGCCGTTTGGTATTGAAGAAATCATTCAATTGTGGAGTTGCCTTTCCAATTTGCAGCTTCCGATGTTATTTGGTAGTGTCCGTATTGGACTACTCACTTCTGATTTTCTTGACAGAGGCGTGAACAGGCTGTGTGCTGAGTGTACAGGCCAGGTGTGGGTGTGGAGCCATGTGGGTGTGGATCCCATGTGGGTGTGGAGCCATGTGGGTGTGGACCCATGTGGGTGTGGATCCCATGTGGGTGTGGACCCATGTGGGTGTGGACCCATGTGGGTGTGGACCCATGTGGGTGTGGACCCCATGTGGGTGTGGACCCATGTGGGTGTGGAGCCATGTGGGGTGTGGACCCCATGTGGGTGTGTAGCCATGTGGGTGTGGAGCCATGTGGGTGTGGATCCCATGTGAGTGTGGAGCCATGTGGGTGTGGATCCCATGTGGGTGTGGAGTCATGTGGGTGTGGATCCCATGTGGGTGTGGAGCCATGTGGGTGTGGATCCCATGTGGGTGTGGAGCCATGTGGGTGTGGATCCCATGTGAGTGTGGACCCATGTGGTTGTGGATCCCATGTGGGGTGTGGACCCATGTGGGTGTGGACCCATGTGGGTGTGGAGCCATGTGGGTGTGGAGCCATGTGGGTGTGGATCCCATGTGAGTGTGGAACCATGTGGGTGTGGATCCCATGTGGGTGTGGAGTCATGTGGGTGAGGATCCCATGTGGGTGTGGACCCATGTGGGTGTGGATCCCATGTGGGTGTGGATCCCATGTGGGTGTGGAGCCATGTGGGTGTGGATCCCATGTGGGTGTGGAGCCATGTGGGTGTGGATCCCATGTGGGTGTGGAGCCATGTGGGTGTGGATCCCATGTGAGTGTGGAACCATGTGGGTGTGGATCCCATGTGGGTGTGGAGTCATGTGGGTGAGGATCCCATGTGGGTGTGGACCCATGTGGGTGTGGATCCCATGTGGGTGTGGATCCCATGTGGGTGTGGAGCCATGTGGGTGTGGATCCCATGTGGGTGTGGAGCCATGTGGGTGTGGATCCCATGTGGGTGTGGAGCCATGTGGGTGTGGACCCATGTGGGTGTGGACCCATGTGGGTGTGGACCCCATGTGGGTGTGGACCCATGTGGGTGTGGACCTATGTGGGTGTGGACCCATGTGGGTGTGGACCCATGTGGGTGTGGACCTATGTGGGTGTGGACCCATGTGGGTGTGGACCCATGTGGGTGTGGATCCCATGTGGGTGTGGACCCATGTGGGTGTGGACCCATGTGGGTGTGGATCCCATGTGGGTGTGGACCCATGTGGGTGTGGATCCCATGTGGGTGTGTACCCATGTGGGTGTGTACCCATGTGGGTGTGTACCCATGTGGGTGTGGACCCATGTGGGTGTGTACCCATGTGGGTGTGGACCCATGTGGGTGTGTACCCATGTGGGTGTGGACCCATGTGGGTGTGTACCCATGTGGGTGTGGACCCGTGTCCCCCCAGACACATGCAAAGATCCGCTCTTGGTGTCTGGGATAGATTATTGAGCCCGCAGCTTAGTGTACAAGATCCAGACACCTCGCAACAGCAGCATTGCACAGACAGCAGTATTGCACAGCAGTATTGCACAGCAGTATTGCACAACAGTATTGCACAACACCAATATTGCTCATGCCCTTATTACCGAAAGTTAGTTTAGCGAAGATGAAGATAGTGTGTACCAGGCTAAAGATGAACAACGAACATAGATGCTAATTACCTCTACAAATCTTGCCAATTTTCCTGTCAAATACACAGGAATAATTACAGACTACCATCCATGGTTTGACGTCAGGTTTACAACCCTCCAGAGGACCACACAACTCACGGACCAACCAGTAAGTTTACTAGTTGGGTTGAAGGGCTTTCAACTCCCTGAGGTCACCAGAACAGTTTACTGAGCAACTAGCAAGTATACTTTAGATTTGACTATAGTTCCAGACCTATGTAAACTCTGTATATACACACACAAGCCTGGTACACCCGTGCCTCACGCCTGGTAAACTGCTCAAGCAGAATATAATTAACAAATACTGGTGAGAGTTTGAGAGTTACAGGTACACAGCCAATGGGGCGTCAACTGTGGTCACCTTCAACAGTGCTAATTGCTGAATGAGTTTACCTGAGGACCACCGTCTCAGCGGGGACAGGAAGCCGTCGGTTGATTCAAACTTCCCCCCCGAAAGGCTGCACACTCATATCTCCCAAGACCCACCGAAGATTATACCAGAGAAAACAGTAAGTTCCCCCTAAAGACCCACGAAACGGTTGGGACAGGACGGAACTGGAGGCTGAGAAAAAGGAGGCGCTACGTCAGTAAGCCTATCGCCATACTGTGTGGAAAGGGGAAGGGGGGGGGGGAAGGAGTGCCAAGCTGGCGACAATGACTCGCCTACAAGTGCCAGACATGGCGGCACTGTCGGTGCCAGCAACCCAGGTCCAGCGGCACTCAAATAGAAGTCGGTAATCGCGGCCACTCTTCAACGCCAGCTGGTTGATTCCCGCTGTGTGTCATCCTCAGGCGGGAACAGCAACACTGGAGGGGAGAGATGGGGACGAGGGAGGGGGGTGAGGGGCGCCCAAGTGAGACACAGAGACAGTGAGAGACATAGAGTGAGACACAGAGAGCGCCCCCGGGCGACACGGGCCAAAGATTGACTGACACATGATCACATGACCCGTCTAGCCACAAACGCCAGCCATTAGTGGGTGTTGTGTGTGTGTACTCGCCTATTTCTGCCTGCAGGATCGAGCTTTAGCTCTTGGACTCCACCTATCTAGACGGCAGTTACCTAATTCAATGACTTCTGACCGATTTCCCTATCCACTTTTACAAATGATGAAGGGAGTTTGCTTCTACAACCTGCTCCTTTAGTCCATTCCATTTAGTCCACTAATCTTACGGTTAAAGAAAAGTTTCTAAGGTCACTCTGACTCATCTGAGTCTAGCCTTCATTCATGACCTCTTGTAACATTGGTATTCACCGTGAATATTTTTTCTTTTTCCACTCAGTCATTCTCTCTAAATATTTTATTCATCTTTATCATATCTCTCCCCCCTCCTCTCTCTCTCTCTCTCTCCTCTTTTCTAACGTCGACAAGTTTAGTTCCTTCAGTCTCTCTTCATACCCCTCTCTCGCATGTCTAGGACATGCTTCGTTACATACTTCTGAACCTTTGAGTTTTCTTGTTGATTTTTTTTTTAGATGCGGGTTCTACGATGGGGCTGCATACTCCAAAACTGGTCTCACGTAGGTGGTGTACAGCAATCAAAAAGCCTCCTTATTTAGGTTCCTGTATGATGTTCCGACTTTTGCTAATGTAGAGTGTGCTGCTGATGTTATTATGTTTATATGAGCCGCCGGAGTTATGTTTGATGTTGTGTCTACTCCGGTCGGAGCCGGTCGGCCGAGCGGACAGCACACTGGACTTGTGATCCTGTGGTCCTGGGTTCGATCCCAGGCGCCGGCGAGAAACAATGGGCAGAGTTTTTTTCACCCTATGCCCCTGTTATCTAGCAGTAAAACAGGTACCTGGGTGTTAGTCAGCTGTCACGGGCTGCTTCCTGGGGGTGGAGGCCTGGTCGAGGACCGGGCCGCGGGGACACTAAAGCCCCGAAATCATCTCAAGATAACCTCAAGAAGATACTCCCAGGTCCTTTTCTCTAGTCGTTATGGCGGAGGAAGTTTCCCTTCACCGTGTATTGTCCTTCTGGTCTCCTGATGCCTCTTCCCATATCATCACTTTACACTTGCTGGTGTCGAACTCCAGTAGCCACTTCACTTCCAACTCTGCAGCTTAAGACATCTTGGTGAATTTTGCAATTCTCATGTCTCAATTCTTGTCATTAATTTTGCCTCGCCTGCAAACACTGCAATATAAGGCACTGTTAATAGGCCACTTACATCAACAAGAACCAGTATGGGGCCCAGTACCAAACCTATTCTGCAAAGCGAACTTTCTGGGGCCCAACAATCCATCGTTTATTTCTGTTTGACCAAATATTTGTTACAATTAGTATAACACTTGGAAGAGGGACCGAGTTCACCCACCCTTCTGTTTATTGGATCTTAGTTACTCCTACAGAACTCTAGAAGGTTTGTCCTGCATGACCTACTGAAGTACAGGTACCAACCTGTGCACTGCGTTAGTCCTTTGTTGTGAAGGTCATTCTCCGTGCCATTATTCTCCCTCACTATTTTAGCAAGTGCTTTGTGTGATGAGAATACTGGGCGAGACAATCTTTAGGAGCAGGATGGTGGGATCGAACCTGTGTTACGTGGAAAAGTTGGATCGGGTAGGACCTCTATGCCTCCAGATGCCTAACGAATCTAGGTGTGTGTCTCTGTATGTATTAACACGATGTACTGAACGGGGTGAGAATAGCTTGAGCTACCTCATCCCTTTGTGTATTTTACCTCAATAAACTTATTTCAATTTCAATTTTAACGAATCCAGGCGGACTCCACGTTGAGTAACACATCGTGGTCCATGGGTACAGCGCGCGTACGATTGCACGTACGCGCGTACCACCGTTCGATCCCGTGTTACTCCTCCAGACATTTTCTAATAGATACATTACGTTGACCCGACCACACACTAGAAGGTGAAGGGACGACGACGCTTCGGTCCGTCCAGGACCATTCTCAAGTCGATTGTCAAGACCATTCTCACAATCGATTTGAGAATGGTCCAGGACGGACCGAAACGTCGTCGTCCCTTCACCTTCTAGTGTGTGGTCTGGTCAACTTACTTTAGCCCCGTTATTGTGACTCCTCGCCTGCAGATACATTACGTTATCGTGTTTTTCATTGTGAATAACGCTGGCAGTTGAGAGGCTCACCATTCTTCCTTGTATGATGAGTAACACACGCCGCGTAACGGGTAGTCACCAGGAAACACAGTGTAACAACGTCGTTATTTTTACTATTGTATCAACACAATATCGTTAGTGTGGTGCGCTGGCTGGGCCGGCGCCACCCAGGTCTCCAGCGATACATTGAGGAACGCTGTAAGCGGCTTGCGCAGGATCTCGGCTGGCTCTTTTAGGATATATGCGGAGATCCCGACAGGTCTCATAGACTTTGTTTTGTTTAGCTGGTCTTAAGCTGGTCCCTCGGCTCGTCCTCACTTGCTGCTCTTGTCCGCTGGTCTGTCCCTGATCGTCTTCTCCCTTCCATGTTAGGCAGGTGTTCCTCTTCCACTTTAACGACCTGTGTAATTACCTAAGTGTAGTTACAGAATGAGAGCTACGCTCGTGGTGTCCCGTCTTCCCAGTACTCTTTGTCATATAACGCTTTGAAACTGCTGACGGTCTTGGCCTCCAGTAGTCTGGAGTCTGTGTACTCACCTATTTGTACTCACCTATTTGTGGTTGCGGGGGTTGAGCTTTGGCTCTTTGGTCCCGCCTCTCAACTGTCAATCAACTGGTGTACAGATTCTTGAGCCTACTGGGCTCTATCATATCTACATTTGAAACTGTGTATGGAGTCAGCCTCCACCACATCACTGCCTAATGCATTCCATCCGTTAACTACTCTGACACTGAAAAAGTTCCTTCTAACGTCTCTGTGGCTCATGTGGGTACTCAGTTTCCACCTGTGTCCCCTTGTTTGCGTCCCACCAGTGTTGAATAGTTTATCCTTGTTTACCCGGTCGATTCCTCTGAGAATTTTGTAGGTTGTGATCATGTCTCCTCCTTACTCTTCTGTCTTCCAGTGTCGTAAGATGCATTTCCCGCAGCCTTTCCTCGTAACTCATGCCTCTTAGTTCTGGGACTAGTCTAGTGGCATACCTTTGGACTTTTTCCAGCTTCGTCTTGTGCTTGACAAGGTACTGGCTCCATGCTGGGGCCGCATACTCCAGGATTGGTCTTACGTATGTGGTG
>NC_091159.1:48091180-48103680 GCF_040958095.1 Procambarus clarkii | reverse complement strand
GAGACACAGATGTATCATAGAGATGTTAGAAAGTTTTCCTTTAGCATGCGGGAAATGAGTAAATGAAATGACCTAAAGGAGCAGATTGTAGAGGCTAACTCCATTCACAATTTTAAAACCAGGTATGATAAGAAATTCGATCAAGAGTCATTGCATTAGCCAGTCGCTAGAAAAGCGGGGTCCAAGAGCTCGAGCTTGACCCTACGAGCACAAACATGCGAGTACACACACACACGCCAGACGCAGCCTACCTCCTGGTCTCATATTCCATTATCGTGACGAAGGTCAGGTTAGGTCGTCACTGGAGCCAGCGGTCTGAAAGCAACTCCAGCAGCGCCCTGACACCCGAGGATCCCATGAGGACCAGTACACCGCCCCCCTGGTACAGTACACCGCCCCTCTGGTACAGTACACCACCCCCCCCTGGTACAATACACCGCCCCCCTGGTACAGTACATCCTCACATGGTGGGGGGGGGGGGGCTTTTGAGCCACCTAGACGTACATACACCGGCGAGAGTACACTTACGCAAGTACACCTAGACAAGTACCTCGCTCAGTTATGCAAATGAATTACATTAATGTGAGAAGAGTGAGGGAGCGGCGCCCCCTCCTCCTGCTTGGCCGGCCGCCTCACCGCCGTGTTCCTCGCGATAATTACACCTTTGCTAGTTCCACCTGCCGGCTCTCGTGGCTAATTACCCGGAGCGTTTGGCCGTGAACGAGTGACCAATTAGCCTCCAGGACACCAGGTAACTTTCCTATCACCTTCCCTTCCCACTCTCCCTCTCCCTCTCTCCCTCTCTCCCTCTCTCCCTCTCTCTCTCCCTCTCTCTCTCCCTCTCTCCCTCTCTCTCTCCCACTCTCCCTCTCTCCCTCTCTCTCTCTCTCTCTCCCTCTCTCCCTCTCTCCCTCTCTCCCTCTCCCTCTCTCCCTCTCTCTCTCCCTCTCTCTCTCCCTCTCTCCCTCTCTCTCTCTCTCTCTCTCTCTACTCTCGTATTAAGTACAAGTACTGTCGTCAAATTAAAATTTTTCAAATTACTCCAATTGAAGGACACAGTCCCGTGTGTACTCTCTCGGGGACACTTGTATGTGTCTCGGTGTCCCGGGAGACACAGGGACATGGCAGTGTAGCAGACAACAGGACAGTGTAGCAGACAACAGAACAGTGTAGCAGACAACAGGACAGTGTAGCAGACAACAGGACAGTGTAGCAGACAACAGAACAGTGTAGCAGACAACAGGACAGTGTAGCAGACAACAGGACAGTGTAGCAGACAACAGGACAGTGTAGCAGACAACTGAACAGTGTAGCAGACAACAGGACAGTGTAGCAGACAACAGGACAGTGTAGCAGACAACAGGACAGTGTAGCAGACAACAGGACAGTGTAGCAGACAACAGGACAGTGTAGCAGACAACAGGACAGTGTAGCAGACAACAGGACAGTGTAGCAGACAACAGAACAGTGTAGCAGACAACAGAACAGTGTAGCAGACAACAGGACAGTGTAGCAGACAACAGGACAGTGTAGCAGACAACAGGACAGTGTAGCAGACAACAGGACAGTGTAGCAGACAAGACAGTGTAGACAAGGCAGACAAACGGGTGTTCCCCCCAAGCCAGCTGACCTGGTCAGTGTTTGCTGACCTCAAACATGACCATCCTTGTCACGTGCGGCCTTGTTAATGTCTGGTAACAGCCCAACTGTCGCAAGACCTTCCTTGTCACGTGGTGCCTTGTTAATGTCTGGTAACAGCCCAACTGTCGCAAGACCTTCCGCGGGTGATCGTTTCCCGACTCGGCTCTTGGTAGTGTATCTGTAGGAGCCTCGCAGGGGGTCACAACAGGCTGGTCGAACACGAACCTCCATCAACCCTTGAGCTTTAGTATGTTATGTCAATTCATGTCATCTCTAATATAGACAAAAATGGCCCCTAAGAGTAAGGGGGCCCGCAGGAGTTCCTGCATCAATATACATCTTTACACTATTGATGATCTATTCATCACGCATTGATGAGGATAGTGTGTAGGGAAGATGAGGCGTGCGTCACCCCTCCCCCCTCATCCCCCTCCATCTATATACATTTTCACTGAAGGTGAAGCAAATGTAATATAATGAAGATATGTGTAGGAAGCAGGAGGCCAGATACATGGTATCATTTGGGAGAGGAAATTCTTCAGGAGTCAGAGAGAGAGAAAGACCTGGGGGTTGATAGGGGTGGCCAACATAAGAACGGCCTCTAGAAACTTGAGTAAGGAATCATCCAGAACTTTCTATGCCACGTATGTCAGACCAATCCTGGAGTATGCAGCTCCAGCATGGAGTCCATATCTCGTCACGCATAAGACTAAATTGGAGAAGTTTCAGAGGTTTGCCACCAGACTAGTACCCGAGCTGAGGGGTATGAACTATGGGGAGAGACTACGGGAATTAAACCTCACGTTGCCGCAACACAGAAGAGTTAGAGGGGACATGATCACTACATGCAAGATTCTGAAAGGAATTGATCGGTAAACAAAGACAGTTTATTTAACAAGAGGGGCACACGCATTAGGGGACACGGCTGGAAATTGAGTGCCCAAATGAGCCATAGAGACATTAGAATTTTTTTTAGTGTCAGTGTAGTTGACAAATGAAATACATTAGGCAGTGATGTGGTGGAGGCTGACTCCATACACAGTTTCAAATGTAGGTATGATAGAGCCCAATAGGCTCAGGAACCTGTACACCAGTTGATTGACGGTTATGAGGAGGGACCAAAGAATCAAAGCTCAACCCCCTCAAGCACAACTAGGTGAGTACACACACACACACACACACGGCCGGAGGAAGGGAATTATGAAGGGAAAGCGCCAAGCCACTACGACTATATAGCACTTGGAAGGGGTCAGAATAAGGATTTGGAATGGTACTGGGGGGGTGGGGGGTAAAGGAACGGTGCCTAACCCCTTAAACAGTCGGGGGATTGAACGCCGACCTGCATGAAGCGAGACCGTCGCTCTACGTCCACTCCAAGTGATTGGGCCACGCGGCCGGAGTGAAGGAATACCTTTCAAACCCAAACCCTCAGGGATCGAACGTCGACCCTGCAAAAAAAGAGAAGCGGATATAGTGAAACTCAGCACTGAACACCCCCCCCCCCACCACTACACCTGTGTGAATAGTGAGAGTAACGAAGGGCCAAGATGGCGGATAATGAAGATAATTATGAGGTGTGAGGACTAGGCGCTGGGAGAGGACGGAAGGGAAGGAATGGTGCCCAGCCTCCTCTTAGACTATTGGGGGATCGAACGCCGACCTGCAAGAAGTGAGGCCGTCGCTGCATCGACCAATCTCTTATTCATTCCATTCTGTCTCTCATTCCTCTCCGTCTCACCCAACCACTTGGGCTGGACGGTAGAGCGACGGTCTCGCTTCATGCAGATCGGCGTTCAATCCCCGACCGTCCAAGTGGTTGGGGCACCATTCCTGCCTCCCGTCCCATCCCAAATCCTTATCCTGACCCCTTCCCAGTGCTATATAGTCGTAATGGCTTGGCGCTTTCCCTTGATAATTCCTTCCTTCCTTCCTCTCTGTCTCATTTAGTTCCGTCTGTCTCATTCCTTTTCCTTCTCTTTGGTTTGTTATCTTCTTCCTCATCGGGTGATTCTCTCAGCGTTCTCAGTTTATCGTTAACTGTCTTCATTCTGCGCGCGATGACTCGTCGCCGTGTTTCAAATTTCTTAATAATTTCCTCGTTAACCTCGATGGTTCGTTGAATATCTTCGTTAATTCTCAAGTCGTTGGCAATCACCTTCGCCTGTCGTTCAGCGATCTTCCTTTGTCTCTCGATGACTTTCTGTTAATCTTTGATCATTTTCCGTTCGCGTTCAATAATCTCCCGTTCAGCCTCCAGGATCCTGGCATCTTCGTTCTGGATCTTCCGCTCTATCTCCGACATTTACCCAACTTTATCCATCTTCGGAGCTTTATCCAGCGTTTAATGGCCCTCTGTGTTATCACTGTGGCCTCCTTACGCCTACTTTTAGGGTCAATATCCATGGTGGGAAGGTATTTAGTGAGGTAAGATAACAGACCAACTCATCCTGCTGTTTAGATAGTATCTATTGTGACGTTCGTCAGTAGTCACGAATTCCCACACCCGCAGCGGCCGCAGGGAGCACGGATAACGACCGCAGCAGTCGTCGCACGCTCACGCACGGTCGCACGACCCACAGCTGGCTCCAGCAGATGGCACAGCAGCCGTCAAAGGATGACAGCTTCGTGTCGTCCTTTGCTGATGATATAAAAATCAGCATGAAAATTACCTCTGCTGAAGACATTGATAAACTACAAACAGATATTAACAAAGTTTTCGACTGGGCAACAGAAAATAACACGATGTTTAACGGTGATAAATTCCAGGTACTCAGGTACGGTAAAAATGAGGATCTGAAACATAATACAGGGTACAAAACACAGTCGAATATGCCCATAGTAGGAAAACAGCATGTAAAGGATTTGGGAATAATGATGTCCGACGACCTAACGTTTAAGGAGCATAACCAAGCAAATATTGCGTCAGCCAGAAAAATGATAGGATGGATTACGAGAACCTTCAAGTCCAGAGATCCCATCACAATGGTTGTACTCTTCAAGTCACTTGTGTTGTCCCGTCTTGAGTACTCAGTACTCACTTTCCCCTTCAGAGCAGGAGAGATTGCTGAAATAGAGGGAATACAGAGAACATATACGGCACGCATAGACGAGATAAAGCACCTAAATTATTGGGATCGTCTCAAAGCTCTCCAAATGTACTCACTAGAAAGGAGACGAGAGATATACCAAATAATATACATATGGAAAATACTGGAGGGCCAGGTCCCAAATCTACACAGTAAAATAACAACGTACTGGAGTGAACGATATGGAAGAAAATGCAGAATAGAACCAGTGAAGAGCAGAGGTGCCATAGGCACAATCAGAGAACACTGTATAAACATCAGAGGTCCGCGGTTGTTCAACACCCTCCCAGCGAGCATAAGAAATATTGCCGGAACAACCGTGGACATCTTCAAGAGGAAACTAGATTGTTTCCTCCAAGGAGTGCCGGACCAACCGGGCTGTGGTGGGTGTGTGGGCCTGCGGGCCGCTCCAAGCAACAGCCTGGTGGACCAAACTCTCACAAGTCAAGCCTGGCCTCGGGCCGGGCTTGGGGAGTAGAACAACTCCCAGAACCCCATCAACCAGGTATATGTGGGCCTGCGGGCCGCTCCAAGCAACAGCCTGGTGGACCAAACTCTCACAAGTCAAGCCTGGCCTCGGGCCGGGCTTGGGGAGTAGAACAACTCCCAGAACCCCATCAAGCAGGTATCAACCGTCGAAGCCTCGACACACACACACATCCACTGAAGCCTCAGAAGCGACAGGAGCCACCAACAGGGCGAAGTCTTCTTCTTCTGGAAAACTTTCATTTTTAGAAAGATAACAAAAGATAAGTTATCCCAATCACACAGGAAACTCTGCCACTGTTATGTGCTACTTGAACCGCTCTAAATTAATTTCCGTTGTGAAGAACATCAGCTTAAAAGTTCACTTTAGAAGATTCAAACGAACAAAAACAAAGTTTCACGCTGTAAAATACATCCATGCTGTATTTTACTTTGTGTAAAATACACAAAGTAATAATCAAGAGAGGGAGAGAGAAGCTGTATATTACATCCAACTACCGATAAAATTCGCGTAAGTTCAGTAAGCGAATAATTAGTAAAAAACCCGTCACAAAACGCCGAGCGAAAAAAAATTATGATTGCAGATTATCGCATCAAATAACATAAAAAATCTCTGTGTTGAGTGTGACAAAAACTCTATTGACCATTGATTATAGACGGGTTGGTACACTGTGATTATAGACGGGTTGGTACACTGTGATTATAGACGGGTTGGTACACTGTGATTATAGACGGGTTGGTACACTGTGATTATAGACGGGTTGGTACACTGTGATTATAGACGGGTTGGTACACTGTGATTATAGACGGGTTGGTACACTGTGATTATAGACGGGTTGGTACACTGTGATTATAGACGGGTTGGTACACTGTGATTATAGACGGGTTGGTACACTGTGATTATAGACGGGTTGGTACACTGTGATTATAGACGGGTTGGTACACTGTGATTATAGACGGGTTGGTACACTGTGATTATAGACGGGTTGGTACACTGTGATTATAGACGGGTTGGTACACTGTGATTATAGACGGGTTGATACACTGTGATTATAGACGGGTCGGTACACAGCGTCGACCTACAGACGCTTCAAGCATGCATGTCCGGGGTTCGATACCCCGTGGTCCGAGTGGGTGGGGCCCGGTCCTTCATGGCTGGCTGTGGTCTCGACCATTGTTAAGTCACGTTATCTTCCAGTAGGTAACGCCGGGAACTGTCTTGCGTTACTTGATGTTATCTTAATATATAATTGCACTCGGAAGCAGTGATTGTGTGTGTGTGTGTGTGTGTGTGTGTGTGTGTGTGTGTGTGTGTGTGTGTGTGTGTGTGTGTGTGTGTGTACTCACCTATATGTACTCACCTATATGTGCTTGCAGGATCGAGCATTGACTCTTGGATCCCGCCTTTCTAGCTATCGGTTGTTTACAGCAATGACACACGTGTGTGTGTGTGTGTGTGTGTGTGTACTCACCTATTTGTGCTTGCGGGGGTTGAGCTTTGGCTCTTTGGTCCCGCCTCTCAACCGTCAATCAACTGGTGTACAGATTCCTGAGCCTATCGGGCTCTATCATATCTACACTTGAAACTGTGTATGGAGTCAGCCTCCACCACATCACTTCCTAGTGCATTCCATTTACTAACTACTCTGACACTGAAAAAGTTCTTTCTAATGTCTCTGTGGCTCATTTGGGTACTCAGCTTCCACCTGTGTCCCCTTGTTCGCGTCCCTCCAGTGTTGAATAGTTCATCCTTGTTTACCCGGTCGATTCCCCTGAGGATTTTGTAGGTTGTGATCATGTCCTCCCTTACTCTTCTGTCTTCCAGTGTCGTAAGGTGCATTTCCCGCAGCCTTTCCTCATAACTCATGCCTCTTAGTTCTGGGACTAGTCTAGTAGCATACCTTTGGACTTTTTCCAGCTTCGTCTTGTGCTTGACAAGGTACGGGCTCCATGCTGGGGCCGCATACTCCAGGATTGGTCTTACATATGTGGTGTACAAGATTCTGAATGATTCCTTACACAGGTTCCTGAACGCCGTTCTGATGTTAGCCAGCCTCGCATATGCCGCAGACGTTATTCTCTTTATGTGGGCTTCAGGAGACAGGTTTGGTGTGATATCAACTCCTAGATCTTTCTCTCTGTCTGTTTCATTAAGTACTTCATCTCCTATTCTGTATCCTGTGTCTGGCTTCCTGTTTCCACTGCCTAGTTTCATTACTTTGCATTTACTCGGGTTGAACTTCAACAGCCATTTGTTGGACCATTCACTCAGTCTATCTAGGTCATCTTGTAGCCTCCTACTATCATCCTCTGTTTCAATCCTCCTCATAATTTTTGCATCGTCGGCAAACATTGAGAGGAACGAATCTATACCCTCTGGGAGATCATTTACATATACCAGAAACAGTATAGGTCCAAGGACTGACCCCTGCGGGACTCCACTTGTAACGTCTCGCCAATCTGAGACCTCACCCCTCACACAGACTCGCTGTCTTCTGTTGCTTAGGTACTCCTGTATCCACCGGAGTAACTTCCCTCTCACTCCAGCCTGCATCTCCAACTTTCGCACTAGCCTCTTGTGTGGCCTGTTTCAAAGGCTTTCTGACAATCCAAAAATATGCAGTCTGCCCACCCTTCTCTTTCTTGTGTGTGTGTGTGTGTGTGTGTGTGTGTGTGTGTGTGTGTGTGTGTGTGTGTGTGTGTGTGTGTGTGTGTGTGTGTGTGTGTGTGTGTGTCTGTGTGTGTGTGTGTGTGCCTTCGCAAGCATTTCGGCGGTAACGCACTCGGCCAGGCGTCAATTCAGACAAAAATGGCTCGCTTAATTCTGCATCAAACAATCTGCTTGATCAGTGGTAATGGGAGGAAGATCTGGACAATTATCGTGGTTCAGGCGTTTACAAGCTCTGCGGGTGGCCCCACGGGAGACACCTGTCTCTCAGCCTCTCTCTCTCTCTCTCTCTCTCTCTCTCTCTCTCTCTCTCTCTCTCTCTCAATCTCTTTCTTCTTAAGACTTCCTCTGTTCTCCAAGTTACATCACCAACGTTCCTGTCCCTCGCCCCTTCCTGTCTTCGGAGTAGTCCCCCTCCACTCCTCCCCTTCCCGTTCCTTTCCTGTATCTACCCCTCACACTTTCCATCTCTCAGACTGTTCTTGAGGCCTTGCAGCCCCTCCGAGACGCCACAGCGATGCCACAATCAATCAGGCATCTTTCCGCCCCCCCCTCTCTCTCTCTCTCTCTCCCTCTCCCTCTCTCTCCCTCTCTCTCTCCATCATGTGCCGTCTCCCTCTTCCCTCCTAAGGCACTCCCCCCCTCTCTCCCTCCCTCCCTCTCTCCCTCCCTCCCTCACTCTCTCTCTGGGATAAAATCAACAAATAGGAGAATCAAAACAGCCTTCTGGAGAGAATATAAACGAGACATGAAGATCATTGGTATTGGGGGTCGTTCGGGGGAAAGGGGGGTGAGGAAGAGGGTGAGGGAGAGTAGGCAACCGTCAGGCGGTAGAGACGGTGGAGGGGGGAGATAGAGTGACAGATAAGGACAGGTAGATAACCTGAGGGTGGAACAGGTGAACCACAGGTACAACACCTGTGGTGCCTGTGTTTTATTGTTAAGGAATTACTCTTATGTATATTACTTTTTTTTTGTAATTAGATGTCTTTAGGTCGAGCTTCAGTTCTTGAGCCCCGCCTCTGCTCTCTACTTGACACCATGACAGAAGGAGAATGATGTGCTTTCTTAAATATTTTTTTTTTTTAAGAATATAGTTTATGTCCCTTGGTCAGCACCAGCAAAGTATCAACACCAGTGACTATAAACGACAATAACAGCTGGACAATCTATTGTTAACACTATGGACAATTAAACCCACATTTAAGGCTTCATAGGAGTTGTGGCTGGTCGCAATAGGAGTCAATCCTACTTAAGGAGGGGCAAGAGGGAGGAGTCGAACCCCTACCATCCTTATAACACAAGAAATACACCCACAAGTCACCACGACAAGTTGGCCAGTCCTAACAGCACAAGTCTGCCCCCCTCGAACCTCAGTCAGGTATTCATCCTCTTACAGATATAGATCACGTATATACAAGCCGAAACGAAACCAACAAAAGAATTAAACAAAACACGTCTGATTAAACGTTGCTAAAACTGGCCAACACTGAAGTCTGGGCGGCACTGTCTGTCTGGAAGTCTGGGCGGCACTGTCTGTCTGGAAGTCTGGGTGACACTGTCTGTCTGGAAGTCTGGGCGACACTGTCTGTCTGGAAGTCTGGGCGACACTGTCTGTCTGGAAGTCTGGGCGACACTGTCTGTCTGGAAGTCTGGGCGACACTGTCTGTCTGGAAGTCTGGGCGACACTGTCTGTCTGGAAGTCTGGGCGACACTGTCTGTCTGGAAGTCTGGGCGACACTGTCTGTCTGGAAGTCTGGGCGACACTGTCTGTCTGGAAGTCTGGGCGACACTGTCTGTCTGGAAGTCTGGGCGGCACTGTCTGTCTGGAAGTCTGGGCGACACTGTCTGTCTGGAAGTCTGGGCGGCACTGTCTGTCTGGAAGTCTGGGTGACACTGTCTGTCTGGAAGTCTGGGCGACACTGTCTGTCTGGAAGTCTGGGCGACACTGGCAGCAACTCATGTATACAGAAGAATACTTCTGTATTCAAAACATGGAAATGAATCAACAGGACTACCTGAAAGACTTCAGCACTTACAAGTGTTGAAGCCAGTTTAGTTTACTAATGAATAATTAAAAGTTTTCGTAATTGGATGAACTCTTTCACTGGGGTAAAGCCAACCTCCCTCTCCCCCCCTCCCTAAAAAAAAAGGAATTCAAATACATGTAATCAACAGATTTATGAGTCTGCGGCCCAGTCACCTCCTCACCCCTCACCCCAAGTCACTGCTCATTTCCTCACACGGAGACATTTAACAGGGAATAACTATCAAACAGCTTCTGGTCGACAGTTCCTGCTGATGAGGTATGCGCCCCAACACACACACACACACACTTCACAACACACTTCACAACACACTTCACAACACACTCACCAACTGAAGTCAGTTGAAGTCTTGGCTTCAGCCTTCCTGGCTGGCTCGCATCTGTAACCTGCTCCCCAGCCTCATTGACTTCCACTAGCTCGTCCTCCCTAGTCACGGCCGGCAGGGGACACGGCTGGCAGGGGACACGGCTGGCAGCTAGGGACATGGCCGGCAGGGGACACGGCTGGCAGGGGCCACGGCCGGCAGGGGACACGGCTGGCAGGGGCCACGGCTGGCAGCTAGGGACATGGCCGGCAGGGGACACGGCTGGCAGGGGACACGGCTGGCAGGGGGACATGGCCGGCAGGGGACACGGCTGGCAGGGGACATGGCCGGCAGGGGACACGGCTGGCAGGGTGAGGATACACCCTGGCCAGGTCCCAACACCACCACACACACAGGTGTGGAAGAGTCCACTCTGGTCCATAGCGTCCCGCCACAGACTCGATATACCCGGTCCACACACACACCATGAAGTATACGCTCAGGCTCCGACACCGCCGGCGTCTCCGACATGTACAGACGAACTGACAGGCGAGCAGACACAGACTGACAGACACAGACAACCTCTTAAGTCCGTTGGTCTCCTCCCCGCTCACCTGTGAGAGGGAGACACCTGTCAAGAATCAAACAATTACAGACAGAAATCCCAATAGCGTGATGCATCAAATGAACAAAGCCACAGAGATGATTAAGGCAGCGTCTGAGATCCTCTTGGACGAAGGTTCGAACCCTCGTCACGGCCCTTGTGGATTTGTTCATAACACTTAATCTAATACTATCTACTATCTACTATCTACTATCTACTACTAATATTAGTACTTATACTGGAGACACACAGAGGTAATACTTTTATCTCCACAAAAACACTTTTACGCTAGTGTGAGAGAACGCTTGCGCGCGCGCACGCTGGAGACTGAGGAAGGCAGTCAGACATAAGAACAAAGGCAACTGCAGAAGGCATATTGGCCCATACTAGGCAGCTCCTATCTATAACCACCCAATCCCACTCATATACATGTCCAACCCACGCTTGAAACAATGGAGGGACCCCACCTCCACCACGTTACGCGGCAATTGGTTCCACAAATCAACGACCCTGTTACCGAATCAGACGATAAAGTAGATAAAGATAAAGGTAGATAAAGTAGTTGGAAGAAGGCTAGTGTAACAGCGATATACAAGACGTGCAGGCGGACCGTTGCATTAGGAAGTAATGTGGTGGAGGCTGACTCCATACACAGTTTCAAGTGTAGATATGATAGAGCCCAATAGGCTCAGGAACCTGTACACCTGTTGATTGACGGTTGAGAGGCGAGACCAAAGAGCCAGAGCTCAACCCCCGCAAGCACAACTAGGTGAGTACAACTAGGTGAGTACTAACATGATCCTACTCTACCAACGATGCTTCGGTACCTGATCAATGTTGTCAACAGCTTCGGATGTTGATACCTGATCAACCAGGCTGTGACTCATACGTTAGGCTGCGAGCAGCCGCGTCCAACAGCCTGGTTGATCAGTCCAGCAACCAGGGGCCAGATTCACGAAAGCACTTACGCCAGCACTTACGAACCTCCACATCTTTTCTCAATCTTTGGCGGCTTTGTTTACAATTATTAAACAGTTAATGAGCTCCGAAGCACCAGGAGGCTGTTTATAACAATAACAACAGTTGATTGGGCAAATTTTCATTCTTGTAAACTGTTTAATAAATGTAACCAAAGTCGTCAAAGATTGTGGAAAGATGTCCACGTTCGTAAGTACTTTCGTAACTGCTTCGTGAATCTGGCCCCAGGAGGCCTGGTTGACGACCGGGCCGCGGGGACGCTAAGCCCCGGAAGCACCTCAAGGTAACCTCAAGGTAGGTCGGTGAAGGAGACTTCTACCAGTTGTAGTTTCGTCTGGCCTCCCTCGACCCTGGGTGCAGGGAGCATCAATACAGAGAAGGGCCAAGACTGGCCACCCTCGACCCTGGGTGCAGGGAGCATCACTACAGAGAAGGGCCAAGACTGGCCTCCCTCGACCCTGGGTGCAGGGAGCATCACTACAGAGAAGGGCCAAGACTGGCCTCCCTCGACCCTGGGTGCAGGGAGCATCACTACAGAGAAGGGCCAAGACTGGCCTCCCTCGACCCTGGGTGCAGGGAGCATCACTACAGAGAAGGGCCAAGACTGGCCTCCCTCGACCCTGGGTGCAGGGAGCATCAATACAGAGAAGGGCCAAGACTGGCCTCCCTCGACCCTGGGTGCAGG
>NC_091159.1:48076180-48081180 GCF_040958095.1 Procambarus clarkii | reverse complement strand
GGGCGGCGGACGCTGCTGCTCTCCTGACACACCTTGCCTGTGACCAGGCAGACACGACAACTCCGGTGACCGCTGATGACCGCTCGTGACTACTCCAACTACCATTTGGCTAGTCAAGCTTCCTCTCTAACACACAGGTCTCCTGATCCATATAAGAGTCTGCAGAAGTAAACAGGCTCACCATGGCATCCATCTCTGTGGGGTAAGACACTCAGTATTCAGGACACTAAACTATTTTGTGTTCAATTAGCGATAAACAAAACAAACTCGGCGTCAACTACGATGATTTGCACTGCCAAGAGAAAATGGGAAGCATTTTGCTGGCCCCAAAGGCCTGCTTCTGGTGTCCAGGTCTCTTGAAACCTTCAGGAGATATTATGTAACCTCTTTTAAATAAATAAATCAATGTTTAGTGGTCTCCCAAGTGTCAGTTTTATCAACAATACTCTCATGATTCTCAGAGTATCGAACCACGCGCCGCCTGGACAACAACCATAATGCTGGTCTGTGTCTCACATACACTGACAGTGAGTTGCGCCCTGGCAGCCGTGGAGTGTAGATGTGTTGCCTGCTCTCTCCGGTAGTTGGTGTTGTTTGCCGCTTTAGTCGCCAGGGGGTGTGGGCGTCTGTGCCCTCCCTGCATTTGCTGTTTGGCTACGTGTTGACGTGGCGAGTTTGCGATGGGAGGCCATCTTCCCCCTGTTGTTTGAGTGAACTCCGTGGGCCTGGAGTTCACTGGACGTGCTGGATACCCGGAAGTCGAGACTGTTATGTGTGACATGCTCCGTGTCCCAGTGATGGCCATCTACGGTGTGGAGCTTGTAACTGCTCACTGGGTGATTCTCAAGTTCGTGGGGGAGGAGGAATACCATGACTTCCTCCGACGATATGAGGGGCGTTCGTTGCCAGTGCCGGGTGGTGCTGGCTCTGTGTCCATTACGGACCGTAGTGGTGCCCTGACGTATGTCAGTGTGCATTGGGCGCCTCTGGAGTTTCCAGAAGACTTACTCCGACGTTACTTCCAGAGGTTTGGGGCTGTAGTCATTGAGCGGGTGAACACGGTCTCCTCGGGGAAGTATGCGGGTTTGAGGACGAACATTCGTACCCTGGGGATGCGCATGCGGTTGGATATTCCATCTTTATCCTGCTGATGGGGTACTACGTCCGAGTGTACTGTGCCCGGCAGCCCCATACATGTTTCTGGTGTGGCCTGTTGGGGCATCAGGCTGCCGGGTGCACTGGGGCTGCGGTTGCTCCCATCAACTTGTTCCAGGAAGAGGATTTCCTGCCGCTCCCTCTGGAGGAGGACTCTGGGGGTGAGGACGTGAGCGTCTCGTTAGCTGATGCAGCTCCCCCTGCGTCGCCCGACATTCCTCCGGTTGTTGTGGACCCTACTCCGGGAGTTGCAGTTCCGTCAGTTTATGTTCCTGCTACTGTCGCTGTCCCGGCTGCTCACGTGGGCCTTCCTGGTGGTCAATGCGAGGCGTCGCTGTCTTCCTCTCCCTCGTCTTCTGCTACTGCGCCTGGCCCTGCGTCCTTGCCTCGTGTCCCGGCTGTGCTGGGTGCTGGGGTGGATACTGCGCCTCATCCTGTGCCTGGCTGGTTCCCCATGTTGCTGAAGATGCTGCCGTTCTACGACGAGCGTCGGTTCACCTGGTTTGTGTTGCGGGTGTCTCTGAGTCAG
The DNA here is from genome assembly GCF_040958095.1 of Procambarus clarkii. Classification (NCBI taxonomy): domain Eukaryota; kingdom Metazoa; phylum Arthropoda; class Malacostraca; order Decapoda; family Cambaridae; genus Procambarus; species Procambarus clarkii. Next base: position 48,079,496 of record NC_091159.1, on the reverse strand, counting down.
CCTCCGGTTCTGATGATGTGCGGCCGGAGCCTAAGCGCTCTTGTCGTTCTTCTGCTGCATGGGCTGATGTTGGCGAGTTCAGCGACTGTGGATCTTCCGGCGACGGCGGGATGACTCCGGTTGCGTTGCAATCTACGGTGGTGGCAGAGGTGCATTTGCCTGCGGCTGCCGGTGCCGGTGTTTCGGCCTCCCCTTCTTGTGGGGTGTTTGCAGGTCCTGATTTGGGTGTGTCGCCTATGTGGGATGGTTCTAGTTCTTCGTGGGGGTGTGGTTCTGCCTACTGAGGTTCGTGGTGTGCGTAGTGACCTGGTGGTGGTGTTGAAAAAGGCTGCTCGCTCTGGGGGTCCGTGCCCCCTATCCCTGTTTCGTCGTCGGCGGCCTTGTCGCCTCTTCCGTCTCCAGCTGTCTCTTCTGTAGCTCCTGCAGTACCGGTGGAGGTGTTACCATCACGTCAACTGTCACCTTCTTCTGTGCGTTCGGCGGCATGGCCGTCTCGGCGGCCTACGTACGCTTCTTCGGTGTCTTCTGCTTCTCAGAAGGGGAGTGTTTCGTGCTCATCTGCCTCGTTATGCGACTCGCGTCAGTGAGCTTCGGAAGTGGCCGTTTCCGCCTGATTTGGTGATTCCTGAGTTTATGCAGACCCCACGGCGGATGGGGGATCGACTCCCTACTGACTTGAAGTATTTGATTTGGGAGGCCTATAAGAAAAGGTATCCATGGGATGAGTTCCCTGAGAAGTTTGAGCCTGCCTCTGGGAGTTCTGTTCATGCCCCGTGATTCCTTTGTTTGGCTGTATCTTGTGGGTTGTTTTCCGTTTGTGTGCGTGGTTGTGGGGTGCGGGTTGTGTGTACTCACCTATTTGCTTGCGGGGGTTGAGCTTTGGCTCTTTGGTCCCGCCTCTCAACTGTGTGTGTGTGTGTGTGGGGCGGGTTTGTTTTCCCGGTTCTTGCGTGCTCCGGTGTTAGTTTTGTATTATGTATTGCGATTCTGCAGTTCTTTTGTTTCTATAGTGTATTTGTGATTTCCTTTAGTGTTGTATTTATTATCATTTTGTCTTGGTGCCTCTCCGTGTGTGGTTACGGTGCCGGAAGACTTGTTCTCTATAATTATGTTCTGGTGTTTGGGTTGTTGGGTGCGGGTTTGGGTTGCTGGGTGCGGGTTTGGGTTGTTGGGTGCGGGTTTGGGTTGCTGGGTGCGGGTTTGGGTTGTTGGGTGCGGGTTTGGGTTGTTGGGTGCGGGTTTGGGTTGTTGGGTGCGGGTTTGGGTTGTTGGGTGCGGGTGTGGGTTGTTGGGTGCGGGTTTGGGTACCGTGTGTTGTATTGCTGTCGTTTCTGTACTGTATTCCCCCCCCCCTGTGTTTGAATATTTTGTTGTTTTTGTGGTCGGCCCTTCAGGCTGGTGTTTTGTGGTTGAGTACCTTTGTTCTTCTGTACCTTTGTGAGTTTGTGCTCTGTTTTGTTCTAATTTGCTTTTATTGTATTTATTGTATTTCTTCGCATGCATGCATGTTAAAATAAAAAAAATATACACTGAGAGTACTCATCACCTTCCAATATAATCTATATCAACCCATCGTCATCTTTAAGGAAGTACTAATAGTAACGATGAGAAACCATCGTATATATATATATATATATATATATATATATATATATATATATATATATATATATATATATATATATATATATATATATATATATATATATACTGCCCTGACAGGTACAAGAGGAGTGTTGTTAACGCATACGTCGACCGTGCTCTCAGCCACAGCTCAGAATGGAAGCAAGTCGACGAAGAACTCTGTAGGGTAAGGCAGGTCCTAGTCAATAACGGCTTCTCCAATGGTTTCATCGAAGACATCATAAGAAGGAAGGTGAAAAGCCATGCAACCTCTGAAGAGACAACTAACACAACACCTATACCCCCTATTAGACTATTTTACAGGAACTTCTTTTCCACAGCTCATAAAACGGAGGAAAGGGTCCTGAAAGATATTGTTAATAGAAACGTTATCCCTACAGACAAAAATCAGAGGATACAACTGACGATTTACTATAAAACCAGAAAAACGGCCAGCCTACTCATGAGAAACTCTCCAGACACAAAACAGAACGCTTTAAAAGAGACTAATGTCGTCTATGCCTTCAAATGCCCACTTGGGGACTGTAAGCTCCAAAAAACCCAGTATATAGGCAAGACAACAACATCTCTTTCTAGGCGTTTAACGATGCATAAGCAACAGGGCTCCATTAAGGAACATATAATCTCTTCCCATAACCAAACCATCGCCAGAGAAATCCTAGTAAACAACACAGAAATCATCGATAGATACAGCGATAGCAGGCGGCTTGACGTTTGCGAGGCACTACACATCAAGAAGTCAACACCAGCAATCAACAGCCAATTATTGCACAACTATATTCTACCCACCTCAAGACTCCGCTCCAATATAGAAGCATCAAGAAATATGGACCAATAGGCTTTCTACAAACACTTCTATTCAATACCCATTGTTTCTGTTCTGTCTTGTGTTGATACTTTTAATACCCTATTAATATCCCCTCCTGTTCTGTCTTGTGTTAATGCCACATCACCCTTCCCACCTCACTCAAATGTAGATATAAAATCAGAGATACGTTCTAATCAGTTGTGTATTTGTGAAGTCTTTGAAAATGTAATAAGTTTTACGAAACGCGCCCGTGTCGCGTCAGACTAGAAATAAAAATGAATTTTGGAGAAGTGATTTTTGATTTACCTCCAACAGTGAAGCGTAATGTACGAAAGATTGAGAAAATTCGTGTTAGAATTATTAATCTTACTTTTTCGGTCATATTTAATAATATATGTCTACAGGAAAGACTGCTACCAAAATATACTAATATATATATATATATATATATATATATATATATATATATATATATATATATATATATATATATATATATATATATATATATATATATATATATTTTGACGTAAAAGGCAATTCGAAGGCAGAAATTGGTACTATTGAAATTGGACAAACTAGAAATGGTTTTCTACAGATGTTGCAAAGGAAATTTAACCTAACCTTCCTAGGCCTAATAATCGCTCTCTGAAGCCTAATATAGTACATATATGTGCTATACTAGGCCTAGGAATATTTAAGTTAGGGGGGTTTTAGCTTTATATTTTCGGACTCTATAAAGTGAATAGTACCAAAATTCTACTGTCTAATTGTTCACTACGTCTGTACTCACCTATTTGTGCTTGCGGGGGTTGAGCTTTGGCTCTTTGGTCCCGCCTCTCAACCGTCAATCAACTGGTGTAC
>NC_091159.1:48045943-48075680 GCF_040958095.1 Procambarus clarkii | reverse complement strand
GTCTTCCTGTCACACTCGGTGTTCATCCTTCTCTCCTCCCTCTCTACCTGTTCCATCCCTCCCACTCATCCTACTGAACCCCCTCTCCCACACCCCCCCCCCTGCCTCCTTCCTCCACACGCCCCCCCCCTCCCTAGGCAGCCTACTTAGACGTGCGTGAAAATTTTGGAAAAAAATTCTTTCGCATTCGCCCGATTGGTGTTGATACTTTTTATCTGCGAGGCTGGGGAAGGGGGGGGGGGATGGTACCCCCTTGGGGGGGGGTTTGGGGCCCCTGAGGGGGGGTTAGGGCTCTCCTCCTCCTCCTCTTCCTCTGTCTCCTGTTGCTGTCTTTTCTCCTAAATTTTTCATTGTTTCTCATTACTGTCTGGTTCCCATCCGTTTGGTAACGCGATATCAGCCCCTCGATCTGATCTTGTGTGACAGGGGCAGGTGTGTGACACCTGTGTGTGACAGGGCAGGTGTGTGACACCTGTGTGGCAGGGGCAAGGTGTGTCAAGCACCACGAACCACCAGCAGATGTCCGTAGAGGTGTGTGTTCTGAGCTCAGAGTACTGGGGAATCGAACTTTCATATAGAAGCTCTGAACTTCCATGAACGTTCAACTCACGGGAGCTGAATGCTCCCTTCCCCCCTCCCCTTTTTTTAGCGTCTAAAGCTCTATGTTGCCCCTTTTTAGAGTGCCCACCCAACACCCCCTAATGTTCTCTAACTGTAGCAGGGGGGAGTAAACTGTTCTCCAACACCCCCTAATGTTCTCTAACTGTAGCAGGGGGAGTAAACTGTTCTCCAACACCCCCTAATGTTCTCTTAACTGTAGCAGGGGGAGTAAACTGTTCTCCAACACCCCCTAATGTTCTCTAACTGTAGCAGGGGGGGGAGTAAACTGTTCTCCAACACCCCCTAATGTTCTTCACCTCACCAGGAGGAGGAGGAGGAAGGTGCCCCACTCCCCCCTAATTAATCGTCCAGGCCGAAGGTTCTTAAGGTAATCACAGGTGCCTCCCGGGAGTGCTGGTTCCACAAGTTCCTCTCTTAATTACTCTTCTCTGTTTTATACTGAAGGAGAGATAAAGTAAATGGCAAATGTGGGGTAAAGGTGTGTGTGTGTGTGTGTGTGTGTGTGTGTGTGTGTGTGTGTGTGTGTGTGTGTGTGTGTGTGTGTGTGTGTGTGTGTGTGTGTGTGTGTGTGTGTGTTTTTAGTGCTTGCGTCCTTTCTTTATTTATATAAAAAGAAGTTCTTACATTCTTGTACAGCCAGTAGCACGCATAGCGTTTCGGGCAGGTTCTTAATCCTAATATTCCTGGAATACGACCCGCCGAATTGTATAGCAACCAGGTACCCATTTTACTGTTGGGTAAACAGAGGCTACAGTTAAGGATTGGCGCCTAGTCAATCCTTCCCTGCCATGTTATGAACCCAGGTCAAAGTGCTTGCGAAATGTAAGGTGAGTGTCTTATCACTATACCACTGGGACTACTTTGTGATGTATATGTAATATATATTTTCTCAAAAATGCAATATATATATATATATATATATATATATATATATATATATATATATATATATATATATATATATATATATATATATATATTCACGACCAGACCACACTCTAGAAGGTGAAGGGACGACGACGTTTCAGTCCGCCCTGGACCATTAACTCGATTGTGATTCTCACAATCCATTCTCCATTCTCACAATCGACTTGAGAATGGTCAACATACTTTAGCCACGTTATTGTGACTCATCGCCTGCATATATATATTCACTGGGTTCATCTACTTTATTTGACAGTCCATCAGCATTGGTGCACCAGATCTTCCGAGTCCTCTGGGCGCACAGAATGTAGCTGTGTTCTCTGTGCAAAGTTATTCTCCCCCCAGCATGCACAAGGTGTTCTCTACTTGCTACCTGAGTGTGTCTCCTCATATCTCCGGCTCAGCTGTTCCTGCGGCCTCATCTTCTCCTCATCTTTACCCGGAGCAATCGGTCTCTACCTGATTTGTTGTGTTTTCCATTTTATTCCTCTAAATCATATTTCTCTGGGTCTTCTGCAGCCTAGTTTCAGCTGTTTAGCTTCTTACTGAAGACGTGACTTGTATAACAGGGCGCTTCCCAGTCTCACGCCCCAGGTTATGAGAGCACTTACACATATGTTGTAGTATACCCAAGCATACTCTCCAATCTACTGTAGTTTCCCTTAAATCACTCCCCAATCTGCTGCAGTCTACCTTAAAACAATCTCCGTGGTGTAGTGGTAAGACACTCGCCTGGCGTTCCGCGAGCGCTATGTCATGGGTTCGTATCCTGGCCGGGGAGGATTTACTGGGCGCAATTCCTTAACTGTAGCCTCTGTTTAACGCAACAGTAAAATGTGTACTTGGATGAAAAAACGATTCTTCGCGGCGGGAGATCGTATTCCAGGGACCATAGGATTAAGGACTTGCCCGAAACGCTACGCGTACTAGTGGCTGTACAAGAATGTAACAACTCTTGTATATATCTCAAAAAAACAAAAAAAAATCTCCAATCTGCCGCAGTCCCCCTTAAAACACTCCCCAATCTACCGCAGTCCCCCATGCAGGTTCCCCTACAGGTTCCTGGGGGGACAAACCACTCTGCGAGGTACGATACGTAACATATTTGGCACTTGTGGACGTATAATTCAAGGTAACCATGTAAATGTTATTATTACAAAATAACATGATTGGGATAGAGACCTCGGAGGTCCTCCTGCAGGACTCCCCTCACCAAGCGAGTCTGGGAGCTGTGAGTGACACTTACACTCACACTCACACTCACACTCACAGCTCTCACGTCCAAGAAGCTAATTTTTGAGTCAGATTAAGTACTATTTTTACATTTATTAACGCCACTAATCAGCCAATTCCTGTGGCTGTGTAATAACTCACAGCGACAGAGCTCTCTGCGCTTACACCCTTAGTCTCACGACTCACAAGCTTGCTGCTGCTGCTGCTGCTGCTGCTACTGCTGCTGCTACTGCTGCTGCTGCTGTTGTTGCTGCTGCTGCTGCTGCTGCTACTGCTGCTGCTACTGCTGCTGCTGCTGCTGCTGCTACTGCTGCTGCTACTGCTGCTGCTGCTGCTGCTGCTGCTGCTGCTGCTGCTACTGCTGCTGCTACTACTGCTGCTGCTGCTGCTGCTGCTGATCCTGCTGCTGCTACTGCTGCTGCTCCTACTGCTGCTACTGCTGCTGCTGGTGCTGCTGCTGCTGCTGCTGCTGCTGGTGCTGCTGCTGCTGCTGCTGCTGCTGCTGCTGATCCTGCTGCTGCTACTGCTGCTGCTCCTACTGCTGCTACTGCTGCTGCTGCTACTGCGCTGCTGCTGCTGCTACTGCTGCTGCTGCTGCTGCTGCTGCTCCTGCTGCTGCTACTGCTGCTGCTCCTACTGCTGCTACTGCTGCTGCTGCTCCTGCTGCTGCTACTGCTCCTGCTGCTGCTACTGCTCCTGCTGCTGCTACTGCTGCTGCTACTGCTGCTGCTGCTCCTGCTGCTGCTACTGCTCCTGCTGCTGCTACTGCTGCTGCTGCTGCTGCTGCTGCTCCTGCTGCTGCTGCTGCTGCTGCTCCTACTGCTGCTACTGCTGCTGCTGCTGCTGCTGCTGCTGCTGCTGCTGCTGCTGCTGCTTGGCCAGCAGCTTCTCGCTCACACAACTGAGGCTTAACTGCGCACTCAGTCACGTTCATATTTAGCATTGCTTCTCACCTCCCTCATTCGGACCAATGGGAGAGTGAGTGATTACCTCACACGGTAACACCATTCAGATGATTGTTAAATTGTTAGGTAATCACTGACTAATGAATTAATCACCTAAAAAGTAATCGGTAATGGGTAACCTAAATAGGCTACCTAATTGGTCATAGATAACGTAAATAGGTTAGGTAAAAAATCACTTAACTTACATTCACGTAATTGTGTTCCCGCGGGTTGAGCTCTGGCTCTTTGGTCCCGCCTCTCAACTGTCAATCAACTGGTGTACAGATTCCTGAGCCTACTGGGCTCTATCATATCTACATTTGAAACTGTGTATGGAGTCAGCCTCCACCACATCACTGCCTAATGCATTCCATCTGTTAACTACTCTGACACTGAAAAAATTATTTCTAACGTCCCTGTGGGTCATTTGGGCACTCAGCTTCGACCTGTGTCCCCTTAGTTCAGTGTTCCACGCGTGATAATTAGTCTGCCTTAATCTGCCCCTGTCAATTCCCCTGAGAATTTTGTATGTGGTGACCATGTCTTCCCTAATTCCTCTGAACTCCAGCGACGTGAGGTGCAATTCACGTTGTCGTTTCTGACTTTGTCCCTAGTCTGTCTGTCTGTATTTCTATGTTCATCTGTCACTCTGTCTGGAAGTCTGTCTGACTCTCTTTGTGTCCCTGTTGCTGTCTTGGACACTGTATCTAGCTGCCTCTGTCGTTTTGTCTGTCTGTATGTCTCTCTGTCTCACTCTCTGACTCTTTCTGCCTGTCTGTCTGTCTCTCTATCTGACTCTTTCTGCTTGTCTGTCTGTCTGTCTGTCTAACTCTGCCTCTCTCTTTTTCTCTTATTTTGTTTTTTATTTTTGTTTTCCATAGGTGGGTGGAGGAGCAGAGGCCTCGCTGACCCCTGCTTGACCTGCTTGATACCTGCTTGATGGGGTTCTGGGAGTTCTTCTACTCCCCAAGCCCGGCCCGAGGCCAGACTCGACAAGGACTCCTGAAAGCAGGCGAGGGTTTTCCTTCACCTAACTCATGGTAGGCCTAACTCTACTAAATGTTCACTGGAACACGACCCGTCAATCGGTTTTACTCCCAGGTCGTCATTTAATACTGGGTGAAGAGAGACGAATACTTATGGATGGGTTCCCAGTCAATCCCTCCCGGGGTTCTGTCGCTGAGGGAGTGAATGTGTGTACTGGCCTAGTTGTGCTTGCGGGGGTTGAGCGCTGCTCTTTCGGCCCGCCTCTCAATTGTCAATCAATCAAGTGTTTCTAACTACTAAATTTTTTTTCTAAACACACACACACACAGGAAGCAGCCCGTAACAGCTGTCTAACTCCCAGGTACCTATTTACTGCTAGGTGAACAGCGGCAAGAGGTAAAAAAAATGCTACCAAATTGTTTCCATTCTAGCCATGATTCGAACCCAGACCCTACGTCTGTCTCTGTCTCTGTCTTTCTTTCCTAGTACCAGTCTGTAAGCTGCGTGGACATGTTCGCAGCGTCGGAGGTGTTTGAGTGGAGGAATGACACATAGGACTCATTGGGTGGATGGAGTATGACATCATAAATACATATTGCAAGCAAATATCCATATTATCAGTCTATTGCAGTCTATTGTATAATATATATTTTTTTTACAGATATTGCATAATAAAAAAAGTCATTCAGATTCATCGTGGGGGTCCCATTGTCACAGTGTCCAGTGGCACTTGCTTCATTTATGCCAACCCCCCCAATCTAATCATATTGATAACGTTCCTAACAACAATTATTGGTCTAAATTGGGTAAGGGTTCTTATTCCAACCTCTGACAGACATCCTAATTTATAAATATAGATATTCTAAAATGCGAGAAACGAAGAAATTAATATTAAATCAGTGTTCTCGTACATTAACAATGACAATATTTTTAACCCATCATCAAAGTGTTGAGAATTCTGGGAAATTTATGAGATTCGAGCGCATCAACAGAAAATGGGGTTCGGCTAACAAAGCTGTCAGAGGGAAATAATAGTTTTACCTGTGTTTATCATAGTTTGGAGTCGCTGCGTTTTTACTTTCATTGTTTAATTTTTGTGTGTGTGTGAGTCTATCATCGGCGGTGATAGATTAAACATCAGTTTTCTGACAATGCTTTGAAAAGGCCTGGGTGATGGTTGATGGGTCAGCCACTCCTGGGTGATGGTTGATGGGTCATCCACTCAGAGTCGTGGGATTTGATTTTAATCTGTCATGATGTTTGTCTAGTACAGGTGTGTGTGTGTGTGTGTGTGTGTGTGTGTGTGTGTGTGTGTGTGTGTGTGTGTGTGTGTGTGTGTGTGTGTGTGTGTGTACTCACCTAGTTGTGTTTGCGGGGGTTGAGCTCTGGCTCTTTGGTCCCGATTCTCAACCCTCAATCAACAGGTGTACAGATTCCTGAGCCTATTGGGCTCTATCATATCTACACTTGAAACTGTGTATGGAGTCAGCCTCCACCACATCACTTCCTAATGCATTCCATTTGTCAACCACTCTGACACTAAAAAAGTTCTTTCTAATATCTCTGTGGCTCATTTGGGCACTCAGTTTCCACCTGTGTCCCCTTGTGCGTGTTCCCCTTGTGTTAAATAGACTGTCTTTATCTACCCTATCAATCCCCTTCAGAATCTTGAATGTGGTGATCATGTCCCCCCTAACTCTTCTGTCTTCCAGCGAAGTGAGGTTTAATTCCCGTAGTCTCTCCTCGTAGCTCATACCTCTCAGCTCGGGTACTAGTCTGGTGGCAAACCTTTGAACCTTTTCCAGTTTAGTCTTATCCTTGACTAGATATGAACTCCATGCTGGGGCTGCATACTCCAGGATTGGCCTGACATATGTGGTATACAAAGTTCTGAATGATTCTTTACACAAGTTTCTGAATGCCGTTCGTATGTTGGCCAGCCTGGCATATGCCGCTGATGTTATCCGCTTGATATGTGCTGCAGGAGACAGGTCTGGCGTGATATCAACCCCCAGGTCTTTGTGTGTGTGTGTGTGTGTTTACTAGTTGTGTGTTTACTAGTTGTGTTTTTACGGGGGTTGAACTTTGCTCTTTCGGCCCGCCTCTCAACTGTCAATCAACTGTTTACTAACTACTTTTTTTTTTTTTTTTTTTTTTTTTTTTTTTTTTTTTCCCACACCACACACACACACACACACACCCCAGGAAGCAGCCCGTGACAGCTGACTAACTCCCAGGTACCTATTTACTGCTAGGTAACAGGGGCATTCAGGGTGAAAGAAACTTTGCCCATTTGTTTCTGCCTCGTGCGGGAATCGAACCCGCGCCACAGAATTACGAATCCTGCGCGCTATCCACCAGGCTACGAGGCCCCTACCTCGTAGGGGTAGGGGCCCCTACCTACCTTGTGTGTGTGTGTGTGTGTGTGTGTGTGTTTGTGTGTGTGTGTGTGTGTGTGTGTGTGTGTGTGTGTGTGTGTGTGTGTGTGTGTGTGTGTGTGTGTGTGTTCCCGCCCCCACAGTACACTTGACGATACACAAGCTTAACATCTGTTGCTTTGCGGAAAGACTTTTTTATTCAGAGAAGAAAATGCATTTCCTTCCTCTTGTGTAGTTGGCGGCCCATTGAGCGGAAGAATGCTATATTCCCAGAGACGGAAGACGAGAGAGAGAGTTTTCCCATCTAAGAGTATCTTCCCTCCTGCCTTGAAGACTCCCAGGAATGCGGCAAGAGATATTTGTCCAATTGTATATAAAAGGAGCCTTGTCGAGTCCTGCGGATGTTGCGTGTCTGCTCAAGGGGGTGGCGCAGACCGCCAGCTACAGCAGACCGTTGCTAGGACGTAGTCCCAGCTAGGATAGAGCCCCCAGCTAGGATAGAGCCCCTAGCTAGGATAGAGCCCCAAGCTAGGATAGAGCCCCCAGCTAGGATAGAGCCCTCAGCTAGGATAGAGCCCCCAGCTAGGATAGAGCCCCTAGCTAGGATAGAGCCCCCAGCTAGGATAGAGCCCCCAGCTAGGATAGAGCCCCCAGCTAGGATAGAGCCCCAAGCTAGGATAGAGCCCCTAGCTAGGATAGAGCCCCTAGCTAGGATAGAGCCCCTAGCTAGGACACCCATATTTAGGGACAGACCTGTTTCTTGAGCCGAACTGCAGCTGGGGACAGATCTGCCCTTGAATGTGTTGATATTGATCAACGAAACGCATTTCTTAGCGTTTGGACCGGGTTCGAATCCTTCAGGGGGGTCAAGACTTTTATATATAGTATATACATGATATATATACATGATATATATACATGATATGATTGAGAGCATCAACTGGAACAAGCAGGAATACCTTTAGCAGGAATGGTAGTAGCAGTAGAAGTAGACGTAGTAGAAGTAGACGTAGAAGAAGTAGACGTAGAAGCAGCCGTCGTAACCATCGTAGAGGCAGCAGGAGTAACAACTCTGGCCCATTATTGATGAGCCTGTTAACACACACACTAATTACGACCAATAAATCATCCAGCCACTGGGAGGACCCAATTACAATGTTTATTTAATGTTTGGTTTAAGGCGGTGGACAATAATTGCTCAAATATTTCAGTCGTTGACAACTCCATTACCATCTCGCCTCCTTGTAATGAGACAGTTTGTCTGTCTGTCTCTTACTCGGGTACCCGGCGCTGCTCGAGGGGAAAAACAGAGGTCACATATGTAATAAAAGCAATCTTCACCCCCCCCCCCGAACTCTCCCTCACTGCCTGTGATCCGCATCACTCAAGCTTCCATGCAAAGTTTGGTTATAGTCAGTTCAGCAGCGTCCGAATGCATGACACACAGATAGGCAGTCGTTCGGATTCATAGTCGTAAATAAATCATATATAAACTCTCGCCCTACCTGATTATTTCACTCAATAGGTCAAAAGTTAGACCCCTCGCCTCTCATTTAGGAATTCGAACAGGGGGGTCTAGGGGTCCTTGACCCCCTCTACAGCGGCCACAAACCCTCCTACAGCGGCCACAGATGAGGCCGTCATCGGGCGGACTTCTCAGTGCGGATGAACGCAGTAAACTGGGAATCCATTTCAGCGGCGGCAAAGCATGAATCATTAAGCCCGTGATCCTTGAAGTGTTGTTCCCTGAGCGTGTAGATGGTGCACCCGTGGTGTTGTGACACTGAAGATGGAGGACCTGGCGGACGACACCTCCAGCACACGAGCAGTGACATAATGACTGACGTAAACAAGAAAGCAACAGGGGGCGCAAGAGGCGAGTAAGGAGGGCGGCCAAACAGGCTGGAATGGATAGTTTGAAGCGCTGTTCGGTAATTATCAGTCCCAACGTCTAGGTCTGGTGTTAGCTTTAAGGTCTAATAACCTCTGGAAGGTTTCCAAGAACACTACAATAGCTTACTGACCAATCAGCATGAATAATTGATTAATGTAAACTTTCATTGCACATACACTGAGAATGCCGATACACCTCTCAGTGTATACACACAGTGTAGCGGGATACACCTGTCAGTGTATATAGTCCCTGTCTGTGGTGACAGGGACTGTCACCTCAGTCCCAAAGACAGAGGGAAGAATGTACAGTAAAAAGTATATCCCGCTTGAAAGCCAATTCATCAAAGAAAACGGAGGAGGAGTAACGAGAAAATAAATGAAGAGAAATCTCCCAGGAGGCGGAGGAAGAATGAGACTCTTGTCATTTGAGGATTATCACGGAGACACTGGCTCTTGTTAGTGGTGTGTGTGAGGGTCGTGACCTGCAGGCCTCCACTCTTGTTACTCTCAGCCTCGTCGTGTCCTAATACTCACCTTCACGGTGAGTCTTCATGAGCTCTGGGTGAGTTACTGCTTGTCTGTGGCTCGGGCTCTTGGGCTCCGCCTCCACTAGTTCCTCTCCTTGTGTATGAGTGTGTTCCAATCCGCACTGTTCTCAGACTTATAGGGAGTTTTGTTAGTATTGACTCACTCTCGTGTTAGTCCTGGACTCTGCTCAATCAAACAGCATCTCTATATGTCCCTTGCACATGGCCGTATGTATTCGGTATGCTGCGAACATGTCCTCTCAACGTTTTTGTTCAGGTAGATGACATGACTCCAGCACCAGATAACCAGACGATAACCAGACTATAATAAAGACGAATATGTCAACACGCTTAATGATAGCTTATGTTCAGAACCGAACTAAGAAGAAATGTAGCTGATAATGAAAGCCGAAATGAGATAAGAAGCGTCAAAAGGCGATAGAAGCAAAGATAAATCCCCAAGAGTTCTTCCAGATGCATCAAGTCTTGGAGAGAGAGTTCTAGGAGTTCTCTCTAGGAGAGAGAACCTAGTCGTAAAAAACAATCAGTTCTCTACGAGAGAGAGAACTAGACCATACAATCAGTTAAGGTATCTAGGAGAGTGAAGTGGGACACAGGGAAGAGTCAGCTAGTGTTATAGAGGGCGCTAGGAGACATAAAACAGTGCGGAACTCTGAGACAACTGGGACTTAGAAACCTGTGAGGTGTATATGTAACTGGGAGAACTGGGACATAGAACTGGGACATAGAACTGGGACATAGAACTAACTGGGACAAGTTAATAAATAAAAGCTAACTTGACTCTACCCTTCAGGGATATGGAGACTTCAATGGCGTGTTGCAAGAGGGAAGTTGGGCCACGTCTTGTGCAATCATCGCACCAGGCTGGAGTTAATCTTGGAGACGCGTAGAAAGGAGAGGAGCACCTCGGAGGAGCAGTGCTGATCGCCCCTTAGACGAGGTGATCCGACTGAGGCGGTATTTACACAGGCTTCCCTTTAATCAACTCAACAAATGCGGCGAAGAGCAGTGTGTGTGTGTGGAGGTGTATCCATGCACGCTGGGGGAGGCGAGACAGTGCCTCGTGAGTGCCATCCTTCAAGGCTGGCACTCCTGAGGATGAAGTGTCATCCTTGGGAGACGTCGCCCTTAAAGACGACGTCCTGGGGCCTCTCCGCCCCTGATCTCAATGTTGCAGCAGCTTGGCACACATGGAAAAAGGTGCCAGAGACTTCTCAGTGTTGCATGGTGCGTGTAATATCAGTCTTCAGGCATTGTGGGAAGCCGAGTTATCACTCAAGTGTTAATGAATACCCCGGCGTCTTTATTCAGTAATTCCCTGCATATTGCATACGTTAAATCATGGCTTCAAGGCCCTCATTTGGCTTCTGCAGGTGGGTTACTCAGTGGGGCTTCACTGTGATGTAAAGGTTCAGCAGGTGGTGCCTGGGAGTGCATGCCTCCCCTCACTCTCCCTTCCTCTCACACTCTTACCCCTCACTTCCTCTCACACTCTCACCCCTCACTTCCTCTCACGCTCACTCCCTTACTTCCTCTCGCCCCTCACCTTCACTACCTCACTCCTCACTCCTCAGCCTCACCTCTCGTGCCTCAGTCAGGTGATCCGAGTAGATCCCAGATCCCTTCTGTTCTCAGAGCTCCCCCTCGACGGCTTGGTAGTGGAGTCCCTCGTCTGTTTATCTCCTGCTGCAGGTGGTGATGGATGCTGCAGGTGGTGATGGATGCTGCAGGTGGTGATGGATGCTGTAGGTGGTGATGGATGCTGTAGGTGATGATGGATGCTGCAGGTGGTGATGGATGCTGTAGGTGGTGATGGATGCTGTAGGTGGTGATGGATGCTGTAGGTGATGATGGATGCTGCAGGTGGTGATGGATGCTGTAGGTGGTGATGGATGCTGTAGGTGGTGATGGATGCTGTAGGTGGTGATGGATGCTGTAGGTGATGATGGATGCTGTAGGTGGTGATGGATGCTGTAGGTGGTGATGGATGCTGCAGGTGGTGATGGATGCTGTAGGTGATGATGGATGCTGCAGGTGGTGATGGATGCTGTAGGTGGTGATGGATGCTGTAGGTGGTGATGGATGCTGTAGGTGGTGATGGATGCTGCAGGTGGTGATGGATGCTGCAGGTGGTGATGGATGCTGTAGGTGGTGATGGATGCTGCAGGTGGTGATGGATGCTGCAGGTGGTGATGGATGCTGTAGGTGGTGATGGATGCTGTAGGTGATGATGGATGCTGTATGTGGTGATGGATGCTGCAGGTGGTGATGGATGCTGCAGGTGGTGATGGATGCTGTAGGTGGTGATGGATGCTGCAGGTGGTGATGGATGCTGTAGGTGGTGATGGATGCTGCAGGTGGTGATGGATGCTGCAGGTGGTGATGGATGCTGTAGGTGGTGATGGATGCTGCAGGTGGTGATGGATGCTGTAGGTGGTGATGGATGCTGTAGGTGGTGATGGATGCTGTAGGTGGTGATGGATGCTGCAGGTGGTGATGGATGCTGTAGGTGGTGATGGATGCTGTAGGTGATGATGGATGCTGCAGGTGGTGATGGATGCTGTAGGTGGTGATGGATGCTGTAGGTGGTGATGGATGCTGCAGGTGGTGATGGATGCTGTAGGTAGTGATGGATGCTGCAGGTGGTGATGGATGCTGTAGGTGGTGATGGATGCTGTAGGTGATGATGGATGCTGCAGGTGGTGATGGATGCTGCAGGTGGTGATGGATGCTGCAGGTGGTGATGGATGCTGTAGGTGGTGATGGATGCTGCAGGTGGTGATGGATGCTGTAGGTGGTGATGGATGCTGCAGGTGGTGATGGATGCTGTAGGTGATGATGGATGCTGTAGGTGATGATGGATGCTGTAGGTGGTGATGGATGCTGTAGGTGATGATGGATGCTGCAAGTGGTGATGGATGCTGTAGGTGGTGATGGATGCTGTAGGTGGTGATGGATGCTGTAGGTGGTGATGGATGCTGTAGGTGGTGATGGATGCTGTAGGTGGTGATGGATGCTGTAGGTGATGATGGATGCTGCAAGTGGTGATGGATGCTGTAGGTGGTGATGGATGCTGTAGGTGATGATGGATGCTGCAAGTGGTGATGGATGCTGTAGGTGGTGATGGATGCTGTAGGTGATGATGGATGCTGTAGGTGGTGATGGATGCTGCAGGTGGTGATGGATGCTGCAGGTGGTGATGGATGCTGTAGGTGGTGATGGATGCTGCAGGTGGTGATGGATGCTGAAGGTGGTGATGGATGCTGTAGGTGATGATGGATGCTGTAGGTGATGATGGATGCTGTAGGTGGTGATGGATGCTGCAGGTGGTGATGGATGCTGCAGGTGGTGATGGATGCTGCAGGTGGTGATGGATGCTGTAGGTGATGATGGATGCTGTAGGTGGTGATGGATGCTGCAGGTGGTGATGGATGCTGTAGGTGATGATGGATGCTGCAGGTGGTGATGGATGCTGCAGGTGATGGATGCTGTAGGTGGTGATGGATGCTGCAGGTGGTGATGGATGCTGCAGGTGGTGATGGATGCTGTAGGTGGTGATGGATGCTGCAGGTGGTGATGGATGCTGTAGGTGGTGATGGATGCTGTAGGTGGTGATGGATGCTGTAGGTGATGATGGATGCTGTAGGTGGTGATGGATGCTGCAGGTGGTGATGGATGCTGCAGGTGATGGATGCTGTAGGTGGTGATGGATGCTGCAGGTGGTGATGGATGCTGCAGGTGGTGATGGATGCTGTAGGTGGTGATGGATGCTGTAGGTGGTGATGGATGCTGGTGAGGGATGATGCAGGTGATGATGGATGCTGGTGATGGATGCTGAAGGTGGTGATGGATGCTGGTGATGGATGCTGCAGGTGGTGATGGATGCTGTAGGTGGTGATGGATGCTGTAGGTTATCTTGAGGTTATCTTGAGATGATTTCGGGGCTTTTTAGTGTCCCAGCGGCCCGGTCCTCGACCAGGCCTCCACCCCCAGGAAGCAGCCCGTGACAGCTGACTAACACCCAGGTACCTATTTTACTGCTAGGTAACAGGGGCATAGGGTGAAAGAAACTTTGCCCATTGTTTCTCGCCGGCGCCTGGGATCGAACCCAGGACCACAGGATCACAAGTCCCGCGTGCTGTCCGCTCGGCCGACCGGATCGGCTGTGTGAGAAGCAATAACACTATCCCATCATCTTCACCATCACCATCCCAGCATCTTCACCGTCGACCACCATCACCATCCCAGCATCCCGGACTCATCCAAGCGAGATGAGACAAGCTCAGCATCTTGAACAGATGCGAGATACTTCTCAGGGATTATCATCGCATCAAATCAAACTGTACTTGTGTTTCCTATCGTCGCTGGTACCAGAAGCTGGGTGGTGAGCCCCATACCCATCCTGTAGGTGGTGGTGAGCCCCATACCCATCCTGTAGGTGGTGGTGAGCCCCATACCCATCCTGTAGGTGGTGGTGAGCCCCATACCCATCCTGTAGGTGGTGGTGAGCCCCATACCCATCCTGTAGGTGGTGGTGCACCCCATACCCATCCTGTAGGTGGTGGTGGTGAGCCCCATACCCATCCTGTATTTGGTGGTGCACCCCATACCCATCCTGTAGGTGGTGGTGGTGAGCCCCATACCCATCCTGTAGGTGGTGGTGCACCCCATACCCATCCTGTAGGTGGTGGTGCACCCCATACCCATCCTGTAGGTGGTGGTGCACCCCATACCCATCCTGTAGGTGGTGGTGCACCCCATACCCATCCTGTAGGTGGTGGTGCACCCCATACCCATCCTGTAGGTGGTGGTGCACCCCATACCCATCCTGTAGGTGGTGGTGCACCCCATACCCATCCTGTAGGTGGTGGTGCACCCCATACCCATCCTGTAGGTGGTGGTGCACCCCATACCCATCCTGTAGGTGGCACAGGTGAATAAACAAGAAATAGAAATCAAGGAAAACAATCAGAATAAAAAGAAAATGGGGAGGTGGGTTTCACCCCCCGCCCCCCCGCCCCCCCGCCCCCCCGCCCCCATCCCGACGTGGGTAGCGGGGGTGTGTGAGGGGGTGTGGGGGGGGGGAGTGCCCCAGCACGGTGCCACAGGGAGGGACGACCTCATTACTGTAAGATGCAGGATCAAGTAATACGGTCGTTACGGGGGAGCACCGTGTACTGGCTCCCTCAGCCTCCCACGTCATTGTCTCACAATCTAATCACAGTAAAATGCATTATCGGGGTTATTGCCGGAGAGGGAGAGGAGGGGGGGGGGGGGGGGGTTGTGAGGGGGGGGGGGTTGTGAGGGGGGAGGGGAGGATTTTGGGGGTTGGTTTGGTGGGGTAGGAGGGGTTGGGAAGAGGCAGAAATGGTGGTATACTGATGTTTGAAGGGGCTAGGAATTTGGTGGGGATGGGATGATTTAGTGGGATGTTTTTGAGGTGAGGGAGTGTTTAGGGGGGGGGGGAGAGTTGAGAAGGGGGAGTGTTGAGGTTGGGGGAGTGTTATGGTATCAACACCCAACCCGTTCTCGCAAATTTAATAAGTCAATATTGACTTATTAAATATGTGCATAGGTGACATACTTAACATAATAGTTTCCCTTGAAAAGCTTCATAGAAAACACCGACCTTACCTAACCTACTTAGTATGTTAAGATAAGCATCTTATTGCTTCGTAATTACAATTATTACCTAACCTATACCTATACTAGGTTAAGTAACAATTGTAATTACAAAGCTATAAGATGCTTATTTTAACATACTAAGTAGGTTAGGTAAGGTCGGTGTTTTCTATGAAGCTTTTCAAGGGAAACTATTATGTTTAGTATGTCACCTATGCACGCAACTAATAAATCAATATTGACTTATTAAATTTGCGTGAAAGGGTTGCAACACCGTAGCTGGAGTGGGAAGTGTCGATTTCAGTGCCATCTATGGACCTGCACTCCAACTCCAAGGTATTAGGTGATACGCAGACAACGCCATCTGTTGGCGGTGGTGTGGCGTCGGTGAAAGGTCCCTGTTTCATACCTCAGTTAGGAGGTGAGGTCGATGATGATGACCTCTGGTGAGTGGCATAACGATATCAACGCCATCTAGGTGGTGCAAGCAATTATAATTTCAGTTCCTCGGTGGAAGGGTGTTATCCTAAGGCCACCCAGTATAGTTTCTGTCTAGCTAATGACTTTTATGTTCAAAGAAGTGAGGTGAGGAGACGATTGCACTGAGGAAGGCAGTTCATCTTGGGCAGCGGAACTCCTGACTTGGTCCTGTGAGAGGACAAAGTGGCTGCCGTCGATAGCAGCAGTGTTAGTTGCTGGATTTATGTAGTGTTGTATGGACCGACGTACCCGGGACTTGACCATGAGGAGTTACAAGACGACAGTAGTGTCCATCTACTGAGAAGTGCTTGTGTGTTGCTAGAGACTTCTGCCAGGGTGTTAGCCACCCCTGTACGTGATTATTTGAGACCCGTCAGCGTGTTGCTGAAGCCCTCTGCCAGTGTGTTTCTGGAGGATGGATGTGGGGTATTGGGACATCGTGACGATACAGTGTGTGGACTGACCCATGGTCGGGAGCCGGTCGGCCGAGCGGACAGCACGCTGGACTTGTGATCCTGTGGTCCTGGGTTCGATCCCAGGCGCCGGCGAGAAACAATGGGCAGAGTTTCTTTCACCCTATGCTCCTGTTACCTAGCAGTAAAATAGGTACCTGGGTGTTAGTCAGCTGTCACGGGCTGCTTCCTGGGGGGTGGAGGCCTGGTCGAGGACCGGGCCGCGGGGACACTAAAGCTCCGAAATCGTCTCAAGATAACCTCAAGATGCTGAGGAAGGTGACCTCGCCGGTGATTACCATTGAGCGTGGACGACGTATATGTGAAGGTAGTAGACTCGCCGTGATTTGATGAACACTGCAGATCTATTGAGTGTCCTGGGTGAAGAATGCAGATCTATTGAGTGTCCTGGGTGAAAGCGACACAGTGTAAATGTGTGTAGTTATACTAAGATATATAATATATATTGGTAAAGATGGAATTGAAGGTGATAATGTATTGTGATGGTGTAATTGCATCTTGTTTAACCCCCTTTATTCCTTGCACTGTTCCTTGCCACCGCAAGTAAGTTCTCAAGTAATTCTTGAGAACTTGCCATTGACTTGGGGTGGGATCATAAAAGAGAAGAGAACTATCAGGAGAAAGCGCCAAGCCATTACAAGACTATATAGCACTTGGAAGGGATCAGGATAAGGATTTTGGATGGGACGGGGGGAGTGAATAGTGCCCAAGCACTTGGACAGTCGGGGATTGAACGCCGACCTGCGTTAAGTGAGACCGTCGCTCTACCGTCCACCCTAAGTAGTTGGGTTGGAGGTGGG
The DNA here is from genome assembly GCF_040958095.1 of Procambarus clarkii. NCBI lineage: Eukaryota > Metazoa > Arthropoda > Malacostraca > Decapoda > Cambaridae > Procambarus > Procambarus clarkii. The sequence continues at coordinate 48,058,777 of NC_091159.1, read as the reverse complement.
GGAGGTAATGATTTAATTGTTGTCGTTTAAGATTCGCTACTTGGAACAAAAAGTTCCAAGTAGCACGGGCTATGGTGAGCCCGTAAATGATTTGATAACATTTTGTCACGCATAGAAAATGGGATATTGCCTGTTTTCCACAGTCTCCCAACAAGACTTATTATTACGATCTCTAAGATAAAAATGCGTTATCCTCCAATGTTACTAACATAAATATTATTTAGATACTAAAGTAATATTAAAAAATGTCCTGACAATTCTCTTTGAGGCTAATTTACCACACACATTTTAGCAGAGAGTTGAACCCAAACGCTTGATTCTGTTTAAAGGAAATATCATTAAAGAGAATTTTATGGAGAGTTACTGCGGTCTCCGGGGTGCTGTTGTCGGTGTTATAAAAGCCGAAGCTGTTGTGTCCGGACCATTAAAGCAAAGTTGCTGACACTTTTGCCTCATCGGGTAACTGCCGAGTGATTGGGTTAATGACGGAAGTTTGAAGGGAATTTTTATCTGGTGAAATGCTTGTCTATAACTGTCCCTGGAGGAGTGTGTTGCTGCTGGTTCGTGGAAGACAATAGTCGTAAACCAGGCAATATATTCACCGAGATGTGTACCTCACTTCTCGGTGTACACGCACACAGTTTACCTTAGTCCTGGACGATGTTCACTACTGTATACTTGCTGAGTTTCAGTAAGCTTCTGTGGTGACCTTAACAACCCTCCAGAGGTTGATATAGGTCTTAAACTCCACACCAAATTTTCATTTATGTATTTACAAAAGTTCTTACATTCTTGTGCAGCCACTAAGACACACAGCGTATCGGGCAGGTCCTTAATCTTAATTTTCCCCTGAATACGACCCGCCAAATCGTTTAACAACCAGGTGCTCATTTTACTGTTGGGTAAACAGAGGATACAGTTAAGGATTGGCCCCCAGTCAATCCTCCCTGGCCAGGATACGAACCCAGATCAAAGTGCTCGCGAAACTCCAGGCGAGTGTTTTACCACTACGCCACGGGAACTGCATCAAAATTGGTGCGGGAAAATCAAAACCAGGTGCTTGTCAGGGCTGAACCAGCCACTCCACACTGTGCAGGGGCATCGCGTCTAGCTGTGTGGGTGCCCCGGCTACCCCACGCAGTATAGGGGCATCCCATACCCGTCTTGTGAAAGATATAGTCCATTAGAGGGAGGGGGGGGGATATTAGACATTAGAGCATGCTGTTGGCATGCAAATAAAAAAGAATGTGTGAACAGTAAGAGTGGAGTTTGGCACTAGTGGTTTACAATACTGTGTTTACAGTTAGTGTTGTGATGTAAACAAATGAGTCTTACAGGTCATGAGAGTACACACGCACCCTTGTACACTGTCTACAGCAGGTAAACTCGGGGAACTTAACTAAGGTTTTGCATAATAAGTATTCCCTTATTAAATATTTGAGTCTTCTGTTAAATTCTTGGACTTTCTTGACACTGAGTTACATAGTGAAGTAAGGTTTGTATATAGTTCTCCGGACACAGTTTACATTTGATCAGACCTATTATGGCAGGTAGTGTATACCCCCAGAGGTACTTGTAGCCGAGCCTCGAGCAGGCACTGGTGCCATCTAACAGCGTGCTGGCACTCTTATCATTCCTGCGCAGTATGACCCATGCGTGGACCCTCCTGCGCAGACGTAGGGTGACAACAATCTATCTTTCAAAAATGATAGAACGTGGATATATATACACCGAGAGGTTTACCCCGCTTCTTGGTATATATACATTGTCTCGGACTGAGATAAAGTATTACTAAGCATGATTGATGTAAGTTTGCTGATGGCCAGTAAGGAACTGGCCACCAGAATATGGATTGTTGTAACCACAATATACTAAGTTTTGTACTCATGGAATACGAGAGGACAGATTATGTATAATGTTAGCCTATTGTGTTATAGGTCTCGTAGGCTGTTCTCGGTTAAACATACACAATCTTAAGCCTAATTTAGTACATATATGTACAAGACTTGGATACAGTTAAGTTTGTGGCCATCTTTCTCGGGGCATTGAGAAAGTTATGGAAAACTTGGTTTAGTGGGTCGACCCGTGCTTAGAGCAGCGGTCGTTCCTCCGTGGTGGGTCGGGTGATGGTTGGCAGGTCCAACCATCCAACCATTGGTTGGAGATGGAGAGCACCACCTTCCCTCTCCACCATCACCACCTGTCTCCCAGCATCAACACCACCGCCACCCCCCCCCCCTACCTCCTCAGCCTCCAGGTCCTCGGGATGGATGATGCCGTTCTTACCCTGGTTCTTACCCCGCTCCTGATCCTCAGTCATTTGTCGACTAGTATTGTTCCTGCGCTCGCTGTTAGCGTGGGAGTGGTGGTGGTGCGTGGGCGTGGTGGTGCGTGGGCGTGGTGGTGCGTGGTGGTGCGTGGGCGTGGTGGTGCGTGGGCGTGGTGGTGCGTGGGCGGGGTAGTGCGTGGGCGTGGTGGTGCGTGGGCGTGGTGGTGCGTGGGCGTGTTAGTGTACTCACCTAGTTGTGTTTGCGGGGGTTGAGCTCTGGCTTTTTGGTCCCGCCTCTCAACCGTCAATCAACAGGTGTACAGATTCCTGAGCCTATCGGGCTCTGTCATATCTACACTTGAAACTGTGTATGGAGTCAGCCTCCACCACATCACCCCCTAATGCATTCCATTTGTCAACCACTCTGACACTAAAAAAGTTCTTTCTAATATCTCTGTGGCTCATTTGGGCACTCAGTTTCCACCTGTGTCCCCTTGTGCGTGTTCCCCTTGTGTTAAATAGACTGTCTTTATCTACCCTATCAATCCCCTTCAGAATCTTGAATGTGGTGATCATGTCCCCCCTAACTCTTCTGTCTTCCAGCGAAGTGAGGTTTAATTCCCGTAGTCTCTCCTCGTAGCTCATACCTCTCAGCTCGGGTACTAGTCTGGTGGCAAACCTTTGAACCTTTTCCAGTTTAGTCTTATCCTTGACTAGATATGGACTCCATGCTGGGGCTGCATACTCCAGGATTGGCCTGACATATGTGGTATACAAAGTTCTGAATGATTCTTTACACAAGTTTCTGAATGCCGTTCGTATGTTGGCCAGCCTGGCATATGCCGCTGATGTTATCCGCTTGATATGTGCTGCAGGAGACAGGCCTGGCGTGATATCAACCCCCAAGTCTTTTTCCTTCTCTGACTCCTGAAGAATTTCCTCTCCCAGATGATACCTTGTATCTGGCCTCCTGCTCCCTACACCTATCTTCATTACATTACATTTGGTTGGGTTAAACTCTAACAACCATTTGTTCGACCATTCCTTCAGCTTGTCTAGGTCTTCTTGAAGCCTCAAACAGTCCTCTTCTGTTTTAATCCTTCTCATAATTTTAGCATCGTCCGCAAACATTGAGAGAAATGAATCGATACCCTCCGGGAGATCATTTACATATATCAGAAACAAGATAGGACCGAGTACAGAGCCCTGTGGGACTCCACTGGTGACTTCACGCCAATCGGAGGTCTCACCCCTCACCGTAACTCTCTGCTTCCTATTGCTTAGATACTCCCTTATCCACTGGAGCACCTTACCAGCTACACCTGCCTGTCTCTCCAGCTTATGTACCAGCCTCTTATGCGGTACTGTGTCAAAGGCTTTCCGACAATCCAAGAAAATGCAGTCCGCCCAGCCCTCTCTTTCTTGCTTAATCTGTGTCACCTGATCGTAGAATTCTATCAAGCCTGTAAGGCAAGATTTACCCTCCCAAGTGCAAGATTTACCCACGCAAGTGTGTGTGCGTGGTGGTGCGTGGGCGTGTTAGTGTGTGGGCGTGGTGGTGCAGGGGTGTGGTGGAGAAGCTCACCTCATGGGAAGCTTGGAGAGTGTGTTGTCGACGGGGGGGGGAAAGGGGGGGAGTGAGGCTCCTCCGTCCCTCACCATCTCCCCAGGAAACATTAGTTCCATCAAGCGCTCAAGCAATCCCTCAAACCAGATTTAAGAAACGGGAAGAGCGAATTCGCTGTCAAGTGATCATGTGTCGTGATGAATAGTGTGTTGGTGTGAGCGTTAGCGTGTACTCGCCTAGTTGTGCTTGCGGGGGTTGAGCTTCTCAACCCCCGCCTCTCTACCGTTAATCTACTGATATACAGGTTCCTGAGCTTCTCGAGCTCTATCATATCTACATTTGAAACTGTGTATGGAGTCGGTCTCCACCACATCACTGGCTAATACATTCCATTTATTAACTACTCTGACACTGAAAAAAAGTCTTTCTAACGTCTCTGTGGCTCATCTGGGTACTAAGTTTCCACCTGTGTCCCTTTGTTCGTGTTCCACCCGTGCTAAAGTGTTTGTCTTTGTCCACCCCTGTCAATTCCCCTCAGAATTTTGTAGGTGGTTATCATGTCTCCCCTTACTCTTCTGTTTTCCAAGGACGTGAGGTTCAGCTCCCTTAGTCTTCCTCGTAGCTCATACCTCTCAGTTCCGGGACCAGTCTGGTGGCATACTTCTGAATCTTCTCTAACTTTGTCTGGTGTTTAATTAGGTATGGACTCCAGGCTAGAGCTGCATATTCCAGGACTGGTCTGACATAAGTGGTATACAGAGTCCTGAACGATTCATAACATCGTACTGGCACGCACGCACGCACGCACCCCTTCTGCTACTGACTTACCAGTCAGATCCTGTCACATGTCATGTTTACCTTCCATGCTTACTCGCCTGTCATCCTCACTCTCCCCACTCATCAACAACAATTCACAGCTGTAATGGGATGATAATTAGTCGAAGATCGTCCAATTATCTCGCTCCAGTATCTCTTTGTCGTCAGACTACAAAGTCCATCAAGGCGGGAGCGGTCTGTGTAGCCCCGCACTGACAGGTGGTGAGGAGCGAGACAGGTGGTGGGGGCCGAGACAGGTGGTGGGGGCCGAGACAGGTGGTGGGGGCCGAGACAGGTGGTGGGGGCCGAGACAGGTGGTGGGGGCCGAGACAGGTGGTTGGGGCCGAGACAGGTGGTGGGGGCCGAGACAGGTGGCGAGGGCCGAGACAGGTGGTGGGGGCCGAGACAGGTGGTGGGGGCCGAGACAGGTGGTGGGGGCCGAGACAGGTGGTGGGGGCCGAGACAGGTGGTGGGGGCCGAGACAGGTGGTGGGGGCCGAGACAGGTGGTGGGGGCCGAGACAGGTGGTGGGGGCCGAGACAGGTGGTGGGGGCCGAGACAGGTGGTGGGGGCCGAGACAGGTGGTGGGGGCCGAGACAGGTGGTTGGGGCCGAGACAGGTGGTGGGGGCCGAGACAGGTGGCGAGGGCCGAGACAGGTGGTGGGGGCCGAGACAGGTGGTGGGGGCCGAGACAGGTGGTGGGGGCCGAGACAGGTGGTGGGGGCCGAGACAGGTGGTGGGGGCCGAGACAGGTGGTGGGGGCCGAGACAGGTGGTGGGGGCCGAGACAGGTGGTGGGGGCCGAGACAGGTGGTGGGGGCCGAGACAGGTGGTGGGGGCCGAGACAGGTGGTGGGGGCCGAGACAGGTGGTGGGGGCCGAGACAGGTGGTGGGAAGCAACGTATGAGCATCACTGCACCATCGCTGACAGCGAAGAGATCGACAGGGATGAGTCCCGCAACTCTGCATAGACCTTACTGTTGATTTAGCGTGTGGTTGCCTCGGGACCGGTCTTTTATCTTGAAAAACATTCCGGTGACATTTGCTGAAGACTTCACCAACGGTGCTCACTGGAGGCAGGTCCTGGAGACGCTGTGGTGGTCGTGTCTCAATCCTCTCTATCCAGTATGGTGTGTCTCAAGTCAGTATCATATCGAGAATTTCTTAACTGGCAAACTTTCCCGTTAAATGGATGGTCATTTCAATGCCTCAGGGGCGTGGATGGTCGTTCAGTGTCCCTTGGGAGTAGATAGTTGTTCAAAGCTTCTAGGGAGTAAGTGGTCGTTCAAAGCTACCATCTACTAAGAAGTAGATGGTCACCCAGTGCTCCTGAAGGGAGTGTTGGATTGTCGTCAAATGCCCTCAGGGAGGTGATAGGTTGAACTAAGTACCCTTCCATCTCACTCTTCGAGTTTCTCCCGAAGACAGCGAGCTTGACGGAGACCGCTCATATTCGCTGAGATTTACCCAAAAAGGAACAAAATATCCTCCACGACATAATTTCCTGAACCTTCGAACACTTCGCCAAGTCCCTCATCATTGTGCCATGGAGAGTGCGAATTAATTCGGCCAGAGGAGGGCGTTGCAGAGCTGCAGATGTCTGCAACAACTTACAGGCTGAGGGGATGGCTGGCCGAAGACCTCCAAGGTGGGGGCTTCACGCAAGACATTCACGCACTTCGAGTCGGTTCAGAGGGTCGAAGTCCCTTGCGGCCCGGTCTTGAGTTTGAACCGGAGTCTTCTCTGTATTTCAGTTTGACCAGACCTGCATAATAGAAATTTGTGGAGATCAAAAGTTCATTGTTTCTCAGTCTGACTGTCTGTCTGTCACCCTGTCTTCGTGTCTTTGTCTGTCACCCTGTCTTCGTGTCTCTGTCTGTCACCCTGTCTTCGTGTCTCTGTCTGTCACCCTGTCTTCGTGTCTCTGTCTGTCACCCTGTCTTCGTGTCTCTGTCTGTCACCCTGTCTTCGTGTCTCTGTCTGTCACCCTGTCTTCGTGTCTCTGTCTGTCACCCTGCCTTTGTGTCTTTGTCATCCTGTGTCCGTGTGCCTCAATCTATCTGTATCCCTGTCAACATGACAGAATTCATGTGTTTCCCTGTCTATAACCAAGCCTAGCAGTTATTATGTTATTATGTTACTCTGTCTACCAATCTATCTGTATTTCTGTCTTGTTTTCCCCCGTCCACTTACTCTTTTCCCCTGTTTACATCTGTCAATCAAACATGATGACGAGTTTAAGATGAATTAAATGGGATTGACAGTATGAGGAGCATGAGGAAGTGTTTTGACAGGTGATGATGCAGCTGTACCGTGAGGTACTATACGGTCGTGTACCGTATGGAGGCACGTTCCGTGTGGAGGCACGTACCGTGTGGAGGCACGTACCGTGTGGAGGCACGTACCGTGTGGAGGCACGTACTGTGTGGAGGCACGTATCGTGTGGAGGCACGTACTGTGTGGAGGCACGTACCGTGTGGAGGCACGTACTGTGTGGAGGCACGTATCGTGTGGAGGCACGTACTGTGTGGAGGCACGTACTGTGTGGAGGCACGTACTGTGTGGAGGCACGTACCGTGTGGAGGCACGTACTGTGTGGAGGCACGTACTGTGTGGAGGCACGTACTGTGTGGAGGCACGTACTGTGTGGAGGCACGTACTGTGTGGAGGCACGTACCGTGTGGAGGCACGTACCGTGTGGAGGCACGTACTGTGTGGAGGCACGTACTGTGTGGAGGCACGTACTGTGTGGAGGCACGTACTGTGTGGAGGCACGTACTGTGTGGAGGCACGTACCGTGTGGAGGCACGTACCGTGTGGAGGCACGTACTGTGTGGAGGCACGTACTGTGTGGAGGCACGTACTGTGTGGAGGCACGTACTGTGTGGAGGCACGTACTGTGTGGAGGCGTACCATATACACATAAAACAACAGCTAGGGGGGGGGGGGTATATTAACCCTTCACCCACACGGAGTTATCATAAACACTTTTAAAAACTTTATCTTTATCTTTAATTTCCCGACGGCGAGCACTCCCAGCACTCTCTCCCTCCCCCTCTCCCCTTGTCCCCCTCTCCCTCTTCCCCTCTCTCTCCCTCTCCCTCTCTCTCTCCCTCTCCCTCTCTCTCTCCCTCCCCCTCTCCCTTTCACTCTCCCTCTCCCTCCCCTTCCTACGGAGAAAAGTTTCCACACGTCTTTGAGGGAGATAAACTAATGTGTAGTGTCTGCTGTTGGTGTGTGAGGGGGCTTGGTTAGTCACTACTTGAACTAAAGTTAGGCATTATTAGGAATGTCAATGCAGACCACAGTGAAGCTGCAAGCACGAGCTGTTATCCTACATCAGTTCATCTGGAACCACCACCTAGAAGACCATCTATTTTATGAGCTTATTTGTTGAATACATTAGCAGTAATGTTGACTGTTAGTTAAGGAATAGGATGAGCCAGGAGCCAGCTGTGTGTCGGAGACTTCATTCGGTGGATTGATTTTATTTCCAGTTTATCGACGTGTGGAGCGAACGCGTTCCACATACTTTAATCAGCCTAGGAATGATCGGTGACGGAGTGGTGTTCTTGAGGAAGGCAGGCCCAGCATGAGACTGTTAAAGGCTTGGCACATTGTGATTCTAGCACTAACGTCTGGTTGTCCACGAAGTTGGGCTAGGTGAGGAACTTTGAGTTTATTGGCCTTATACAAAACAGTAAGTCGACCAACATCAGGCCGGGAGGATGCTGTGATGTTCAGACTACACCAGCCAGGACGGGTTAGGACTAAAGATACACATACTCGCATCATTTTCCATCTAATTCAAAATTCTTTGATCTGGGGTCCAGGCCGTCCAGGAGACGGGTGCATACTCAAGATGGGAGCAAACGTGCGCTTCATGTGAGATTTGACAACTCTCCGTGTCAAGGAAATGTGTCACGGGGGAGTAAATATCCTGGCTGCCTTATTTGCTAGATTAAGCACGTGGCTTTTCATGGCCACTGAAGAGCTGAATTTGATCGACATCCATTGTTACTTCTGACCTTTCTTCCTGCAACCAGCATGACTCCCAGTGGGGGGAGGGGGTGTCTCTATGCTGGTTCTATTGTGAAGACTTCCTGAAATTTTTTGTGTATTTCCTCACTTACTTCCTTATAGTTTTCTGCGAGAATTCTCTCTTGTCTCCTCAATCTTAATCTTAGTGCATGGTTTCTCACCATTTTTATATGTTTATATAACAGCTTTGGTTGGTCCTTTGCTTCTGTTGACGTCCTTTTTAAATTGCCTCTCAGCTTCCCTCCTAACTCGGATGTATTCATTTCTGGTTCACTGTGATGTCTCGTTATTGTCCTCCGTTCCTACTTCTCTATACTTCTTCCAGGCTTTTTTTGTCTTTCCTTTAGCTTCCCTGCCTTGTGTAGTGAACCAAGGGCCTACTACTTTCATCCAACTCCTCCTTGAGTGGTAGGAACTGGGCCGTTGCATGATCATAGTTCCCAGCAATCAAATTCATCATCTCATTTGCTATCTTCCTCTCCAGTTCTCTGTCACATTAGAGTTCAAGTAGGACGTCCCTCACCTTACTGTGCTCCCACGCATGTAGCCTCATGTTCTCAACGGGTGTCTTGGTCTAGCCAACACCTCCTGTTGACCAGACCACACACTAGAAGTTGAAGGGACGACGACGTTTCGGTCCGTCCTGGACCATTCTCAAGTCGATTGTCCTGCTTCACTATCCACTCGAGGACGATGATGTAGTGGTCTCTGCTGGCTGCTAGAGGCATCTACTACTCTATTTTCTCAACTTCTGCCTCATTAGGCAAGCACCAGTCCTCTCTTGATACTCTTGGTCTGTAATATGCTGCTCCAAGAAGTGTTTATCTGCCATCTCTACTAGTTTTGCTCTCCATGTCTCCTCATCTTCCCTCTGGGAGTCATTATTTATCCAGGTTATTTCCATGTGGTTAAAGTCCCCTAGTATCAGAGGGTTTAGCTCTTGCTACTCTTGCATCTTAGGCAACTTTTCCATTACCTTTGGATAATCTTCGTTGCATCTATTGCATTCTCCTCCCTTGATGGAGACTGTGCAACACGGCCCCCACAATCTTCATGTCTCTTACTGTCCCTGTTGCTAGTATGAAGTCTTCCTTGTCGCTGGGATAATTTAGCTGCGTCAAAGCTCCAATGTTGCTGTTACAACAGAGCTGCTACTCCTTACCCCTCTGTTCACCCTATCTTTCCTTATTACTTGATGTCCTGGAGGCAATATTGCATTTCTTGCAACACTTGGTCAGTTTCGCGTCCGTTATTGCAGTCATGTGTGGTTGTGTTGGAGTGGGTGAACCAGTGTTGGAGAGGTTGAGCCAGTGTTGGAGAGAGTGAAGCAGTGTTGGAGAGAGTGAACCACTATTGGAGAGAGTGAACCACTATTAGAGAGAGTGAACCACTATTGGAGAGAGTGAACCACTATTGGAGAGAGTGAACCACTATTGGAGAGAGTGAACCACTATTAGAGAGAGTGAACCACTATTGGAGAGAGTGAACCACTATTAGAGAGAGTGAACCACTATTGTAGAGCACTTAAACACTATCATCCGGAAACTCTTGAGAGTGAGACAACATGAGCAATGACAGTGAGGGATCAGCAAGGAAAAATAGTGTGAAATATATTGGCCAGGTAGGGAGCCCAGCTAGGTTATTAGTGAAGGTGAGGGAGATATTCTCTCTCTCTCTCTCTCTCTCTCTCTCTCTCTCTCTCTCTCTCTCTCTCTCTCTCTCTCTCTCTCTCTCTCTCTCTCTCTCTCTCTCTCTCTCTCTCTCTCTCTCTCTCTCTCTCTCTCTCTCTCTCTCTCTCTCTCTCTCTCTCTCTCTCTCTCTCTCTCTCTCTCACAGCTGGTACACCTGCTCAGTACCGCTCGACCACACTCCTCCACACCTGCCAATACCTTCCCTGTATTATTAAACGAGAAACGAGCCCAGGTAATTAGGAGTTAAAGGTCACATGTGAGATAAAGTTAACTTTATCTTCCAGATGAAACACAGACTTGATTTTTTTTGGCCTTCTGTTTGGTTTAATAAAAGTTAGCCCCTGCACCTTGCGTGTTATGGATGAGTCCTGCCCCAGGGCGATATGTATGTGCTATGCCACAGGGGAATATGAATGTGCTATGCCACAGGGGAATATGAATGTGCTATGTCCCACAACAATATGAATGTGCTATGTCCCACAACAATATGAATGTGCTATGTCCCACAACAATATGAATGTGCTATGTCCCACAACAATATGAATGTGCTATGCCACAGGGGAATATGAATGTGCTATGCCACAGGGGAATATGAATGTGCTATGTCCCACAACAATATGAATGTGCTATGTCCCACAACAATATGAATGTGCTATGCCACAGGGGAATATGAATGTGCTATGCCACAGGGGAATATGAATGTGCTATGTCCCACAACAATATGAATGTGCTATGTCCCACAACAATATGAATGTGCTATGCCACAGGGGAATATGAATGTGCTATGCCACAGGGGAATATGAATGTGCTATGTCCCACAACAATATGAATGTGCTATGCCCTCAAGGGGAATATGAATCCTGCCAGAGAGATTAATCAAATGGATTTATTGAAAGACTTTTAAACCGAGGGATTAGTAAGGTGGGAAGACTGATTTGTTAGTTTCGTGTTGTGTTGTTAAGTTGGAATTGTTAAATTTACCTTAGGGGTTGAGATTCAGCTCCTGGGTTCTGTCTCTCCAACTGTGGGACCTGGAGGTAGATTCTACTTCTTCCCTATCAACTTTCTTTCACTGTTTGCTTGTCCTGTGCTTGTTCTTGCTTGCTTGTTCTCACCCGGTTGTTCATTCCAGTGTTCACACGAACGAGAGGAACTAGGAGGAGTATGGTACTCTTGTTCTGTGTTCTTGTGTTCTGTTTTGTCCTCTTGTGAACACCTTTCTTGCCTTTATGTTTGATTTCTTGACGTGAGTATATTCATTCTTTCTCTCTCTCTCTCTCTCTCTCTCTCTCTCTCTCTCTCTCTCTCTCTCTCTCTCTCTCTCTCTCTCTCTCTCTCTCTCTCTCTCTCTCTCTCTCTCTCTCTCTGTCTCTCTCTGTCTCTCTCTCTCTCTGTCTCTCTCTCTCTCTCTCTCTCTCTCTCTCTCTCTCTCTCTCTCTCTCTCTCTCTCTCTCTCTCTCTCTCTCTGTCTGTCTCTGTCTCTGTCTCTGTCTCTGTCTCTGTCTCTGTCTCTGTGTCTCTGTCTCTGTCTCTGTCTCTGTCTCTGTCTCTGTCTCTCTCTCTCTCTCTCTCTCTCTCTCTCTCTCTCTCTCTCTCTCTCTCTCTCTCTCTCTCTCTCTCTCTCTCTCTCTCTCTCTCTCTCTCTCCTGCCTTTGTCCTGCCTCAGTGTTCCAGCTCCCTTTGTTACTGTCACCTTCTCTTGCCTCCCCTCTGCTATGCTGTTTTTTGTTTTAATTATTGTCTTCTACCTCTCTTCCTCCTTCTTTACTTCTTTATCCTGTTTTTCCTTTTTATCATTTATTCTTGTCTCTTATCTATCTTTGTCTCTTTCTCTGCTTTTGTCATTCTTTCTGTGTTTTTATGTGTTAGCTTATCTATCTGTGTCTCTCTCTCTCTCTCTCTCTCTCTCTCTCTCTCTCTCTCTCTCTCTCTCTCTCTCTCTCTCTCTCTCTCTCTCTCTCTCTCTCGCACGCTCTCTCTCTCTCTCTCTCTCTCTCTCTCTCTCTCTCTCTCTCTCTCTCTCTCTCTCTCTCTCTCTCTCTCTCTCTCTCTCTCTCTCTCTCCCCCCTGTCTCTAACTAAGCATTTGGAAGCTTGTCGCTAAAAACTATGGTATCTCATGTGTATGTATAAGTGTATTTTAAAATAATAAAAATGTATATTTTATTATGTATAAACGTGTATATTTTTTCTTATTTACTGTTGTCGAACATTTTTCACATGACCCCATAGATTCTAGTTTCTAATTGTGATAATATAATATATACTGGAGAGGTTGTTTATGGAGTAATATACGAGATGTTAAATTTCACAACTCACAGGTTATTATTGTTGTAAAGAGTTCGTCGATTGTATTATACATGTAAACAAAGATTCATTGACTAAGGCAAGATCAATAGGTGTTGCTAGAGCTTGCATGACTCTTGGCCCCTGATCAGTCAGACTGTTACAGG
>NC_091159.1:47930943-48043443 GCF_040958095.1 Procambarus clarkii | reverse complement strand
AGGCTGACTCCATACACAGTTTCAAGTGTAGATATGATAGAGCCCAATAGGCTCAGGAATCTGTACACCTGTTGATTGACAGTTGAGAGGCGGGACCAAAGAGCCAGAGCTCAACCCCCGCAAACACAACTAGGTGAGTACAACTAGGTAAGCACACACACACACACACACACACACACACACACACACACATGTAGCGCAGGGAGAGAGAAGGAGCGCAGGGAGAGAGAAGGAAATCAGAGTACCACAACCCAGAACCCTACAATCCCAGAGGGAAGTGGAGAACCCTCCTCAAACAGTGCAACAGCCACAGGGATTGGGGCACCACCCCCAAATTCTACCCAACAGACACCCAACCTGCCCCATCCCCTGTCAGCCCCCCACTAAGTACCCACCTAGGGCACCCTCCCCCCACCCACCCCCCTCCCCCCACTCACCCCCCTTCTCCCCCTCACCCCTCTCCCCAGGACCTCCCTTCTCCCCCATCCCCCATGCCCTCCCTTCTCCCACATGCCTTCCCGTCTCTCCCACCCCCATGCCCTCCCTTCTCCCCCTCCCCCCTAAGCCCCCCACTCTCCCCCACCCCACCTAAGTCTTCCCCTCTCCCCCACTCCCCTAAACCCTCCCCTCTTCCTCACCCACCTCAGCCCTCCCTTTTCCCCCACGCCCCCCAAGCCCTCCACCCTTTTCTCTCCCCCCAAGCCCCCCCATCTCCCCTATCCCCCACAGCCTCTCCTCCCCCCATGCTTCCCCAACCCTCCCTCTCTTACCCACCCCCTGTACCCTCCCCCTCTTATCCACCCCCTGTACCCTCCCCCTCTTATCCACCCCCTGTACCCTCCCCCTCTTATCCACCCCCTGTACCCTCCCCCTCTCCCCCACCACCCCAAGCCCTCCCTCCTCCACCAATCCCCCCGTGCCAGGTCCCCCCAGCTCCCACTCACCCCAGATCCCAAAGGTCCCCCCCAGAAAAGAAGCAGAAGAGAGTCAGTTTCAGGGTGATGTACTCGAACATAGATGGGATCACAAGCAAGACAAGTGAACTAAGGGAAAGAGCACAAGAAGTTAACCCAGATGTAATCGGACTCACTGAAACAAAACTCTCTGGAATCATAACGAATGCCGTGTTTCCCCAGGAGTATACAGTAATAAGGAAAGAGAGGGAAGGTAGAGGAGGAGGCGGAGTGGCCCTACTCATGAGAAGGGAATGGAGTTTTAAGGAGATGGCCATCCCGGGCTGTGAGGAGTTCAGAGACTACATAGCAGGCACCATAACAATGGGAGGACCAAGAATAGTAGTAGCAGTAATATACAACCCTCCACCAAATGACAGGAGACCCAGTCAAGAGTATGAAAACAACAACAAGGCAGTTAACACAATAATTGAGAGGGCAGCCTCTGCTGCCTGTAGAAATAGATCCCACCTGCTCATCATGGGCGACTTCAATCACGGAAAGATTGACTGGGAGAACAAGGAACCGCATGGAGGCGAGGATACGTGGAGAGCCAAACTATTGGAGGTGGTGACAAGCAACTTTTTAACGCAGCATGTCGGAGAACCCACAAGGATGAGAGGCAATGACGAACCAGCGAGACTCGACCTAGTCTTCACTCTGAACGACTCCGACATAAGAGAAATCGGTTTTGAGGACCCAGTAGGAATGAGCGACCACAGTGTACTGGTGTTTGAGTACTTGATTGAAGAAGGGTTATTGAACTCGAGGAGGGATACCGAAACCAAAAGGTTAGCATACCGAAAGGGAAACTATGAGGGGATAAGAAAATTCCTAACAGATATAGCATGGGAAACAGAGCTCAGGGGAAAGACGGCCCAAGATATGATGGATTACATCACGCAGAAGTGCAAGGACGCAGCAAACAAGTTTGTCCCAGTCCAAAAGGAAAACAGAGAAATGAAGATGAGAAACCCATGGTTTAATCAAAGATGTAGGCTAGCTAAGCAGCAAAGTAAAAGGGCATGGAGAAACTATAGGAATAACAGGACACTGGAGAGCAGAGAAAGATACCAGAATGCCAGGAATGAATATGTCAGGATGAGAAGAGAGGCAGAAAGACAATACGAAAATGACATCGCAAGCAAGGCAAAGACTCAGCCTAAATTGTTGCATAGCCACATTAGGAGAAAAACAACAGTAAAGGAACAGGTTATGAGATTAAGGATAGGGGCGGAAGGATTCACTACAAATGACAAGGAAGTGTGTGAGGAATTGAATAAGAAATTCCAGGAGGTCTTCACCTTAGAACAAGGAGAAATTCCAGAGGTAAGTGAGGGAATAGCTAACCAGGAACCACTGGAAGAGTTTGAGATTACCAGTGGGGAAGTAAGGAAGTGTTTACTAGAGTTGGACGTGACGAAGGCTATAGGCCCAGATGGAATCTCCCCTTGGGTTCTAAAGGAAGGAGCAAGAGAACTGAGCCTACCACTCTCCATAGTGTATAACAAATCACTGGCAACAGGGGAACTGCCAGATACTTGGAAAGCAGCTAACGTAGTCCCGATATACAAGAAAGGGGATAGACAGGAGGCACTGAACTACAGGCCAGTGTCCCTAACCTGCATACCATGCAAGCTGATGGAGAAGATTGTGCGAAAAAAACTAGTGGAGCATCTGGAGCGAAGGAACTTTGTAACACAGCATCAACATGGGTTCAGGGATGGCAGGTCCTGCCTCACAGGGTTACTTGAATTCTACGACCAGGCAACAAAAATAAGGCAAGAAAGAGAAGGGTGGGCAGACTGCATATTTTTGGATTGTCAGAAAGCCTTTGATACAGTGCCACACAAGAGGCTAGTGCGAAAGTTGGAGATGCAGGCTGGAGTGAGAGGGAAGGTACTCCGGTGGATAGAGGAATACCTAAGCAACAGGAGACAACGAGTCTGTGTGAGGGGTGAGGTCTCAGATTGGCGAGACGTCACAAGTGGAGTCCCGCAGGGGTCAGTCCTTGGACCTATACTGTTTCTGGTATATGTAAATGATCTCCCAGAGGGTATAGATTCGTTCCTCTCAATGTTTGCCGACGATGCAAAAATTATGAGGAGGATTGAAACAGAGGATGATAGTAGGAGGCTACAAGATGACCTGGATAGACTGAGTGAATGGTCCAACAAATGGCTGTTGAAGTTCAACCCGAGTAAATGCAAAGTAATGAAACTAGGCAGTGGAAACAGGAGGCCAGGCACAGGATACAGAATAGGAGATGAAGTACTTAATGAAACAGACAGAGAGAAAGATCTAGGAGTTGATATCACACCAAACCTGTCTCCTGAAGCCCACATAAAGAGAATAACGTCTGCGGCATATGCGAGGCTGGCTAACATCAGAACGGCGTTCAGGAACCTGTGTAAGGAATCATTCAGAATCTTGTACACCACATATGTAAGACCAATCCTGGAGTATGCGGCCCCAGCATGGAGCCCGTACCTTGTCAAGCACAAGACGAAGCTGGAAAAAGTCCAAAGGTATGCTACTAGACTAGTCCCAGAACTAAGAGGCATGAGTTATGAGGAAAGGCTGCGGGAAATGCACCTCACGACACTGGAAGACAGAAGAGTAAGGGGGGACATGATCACAACCTACAAAATCCTCAGGGGAATCGACCGGGTAAACAAGGACGAACTTTTCAACACTGGTGGGACGCGAACAAGGGGACACAGGTGGAAGCTGAGTACCCAAATGAGCCACAGAGACGTTAGAAAGAACTTTTTCAGTGTCAGAGTAGTTAGCAAATGGAATGCATTAGGAAGTGATGTGGTGGAGGCTGACTCCATTCACAGTTTCAAATGTAGATATGATAGAGCCCAATAGGCTCAGGAATCTGTACACCAGTTGATTGACGGTTGAGAGGCGGGACCAAAGAGCCAGAGCTCAACCCCCGCAAGCACAATTAGGTGAGTACAATTAGGTGAGTACACACACACACACACACACACACACACACATACAAACTTGGCATGTGAGCACGAGGGGAGTGCCAGCACGGAGCCACCGGCGGATGTTGGGTGCCAGGACATATCTATGAATCCATAAACATAATGTCGAAAGAAAACGATAAATGAAATAGGTAGAAAGAGGAAGGAAGTAGTGTTGTGTTACTCACCTAGTTGTGCTTGCGGGGGTTGAGCTCTGGCTCTTTGGTCCCGCCTCTCAACTGTCAATCAACTGTTTCTACTACTATTACTATTTTTTTTCACACCACATACACACACACACACCACCCCCAGGAAGCAGCCCATGACACCTGACTAACTCCCAGGTACCTATTTACTGCTAGGTAACAGGGGCATAGGGTGAAAGAAACTCTGCCCATTGTTCTTGTCGGCGCCTGGGATCTAACCCGCGACCACATTATCACGTGTCCAGCGTGCTGTCCGCTCGGCCGACCGGCTGCTAAAGGTATATATATATCTTCTCGACTCCATTGGTATATTTTTCTTTGAGGCAGATACTTGTTCTAATATCTCTGTGGTTCTCTCTAGTTTTCAATTGTGTCCGCTTGTTTCCCCGAGTATTTTATATGACGAGATCATGTCTTCTTTTCGTTGTATTATTTCAAATGACGGGCGTTATTTTCCTAAGCTTTCTTCATAGCTCATACCTCTCAGCTCCAGTGACACTCCAGTAAGCTTACACCAGCTTGGTGCTGTACTCACCTACTTGTACTTGCAGGGGGTTGAGCTCTAGCTCTTTGGTCCCGCCTCTCAACCGTCAATGAACTGATGTACCGATTCCTGAGCCTATTGGGCTCAGGAATGAGCCTGTGTTCGACGAGACGTGTATTTCACACTGGAGATGCACATGCCAGAACTGGTCTGACATACGTAATATGCAGGGACCTCAACGACTCATTGTTCACATTTATACCGGGAGTTGTAGCGTTGATGTTGTTGTTGTTGTGCATGCAACAGGGAGCCGGTCGGCCGAGCGGACAGCACGCTGGACTTGTGATCCTGTGGTCCTGGGTTCGATCCCGGGCGCCGGCGAGAAACAATGGGCAGAGTTTCTTTCACCCTATGCCCCTGTTACCTAGCAGTAAATAGGTATCTGGGTGCTAGTCAGCTGTCACGGGCTGCTTTCTGGGGGTGGAGGCCTGGTCGAGGACCGGGCCGCGGGGACACTAAAGCCCCGAAATCATCTTAAGATAACCTCAAGATAACCTCAAGATAACATGGTTAATAAAACAGCCTCGATGTGATATTAAATTCTTGGTCATTTTCTATATCTGACTTTAGGAGAACTTCCTTATGTCCTGCCTATTGTTGCTAGCACCCAGCTTCATTACATTACACTTGCTCCAGTTAAACCCTATTAACCACTTCTTAGACCATAAGTTTTGTCCGGGTCCAACTGTAGTTTGTTGGAGAACGTGTGTGTGTGTGTGTGTGTGTGTGTGTGTGTGTGTGTGTGTGTGTGTGTGTGTGTGTGTGTGTGTGTGTGTGTGTGTGTGTGTGTGTGTGTGTGTGGGTGTGTGTGTGTGGGTGTGTGATTTGATGTGAACGTATTAAGATATGTACTTCAACTCCTGGGCTCTGCATTTTCAATTGTCTGGTGCCTGATGCACTCCCTCTCTCTCCGCTCATTTATCTTATCTAATCTTGCAAGTGTGTTTGGTGTTCGTCTCCACTATCTCCTGATCTAGTCCATTACGACTACTTCCACACACCACGTGTGCGTGTGCGTGTGCGTGTGTGTGTGTGTGTGTGCGTGTGCGTGTGCGTGTGCGTGTCTGTTTGTGTGTGCGTGTGCGTGTCTGTTTGTGTGTGTGTGTTTGTGTGTTTATGTATGTGTGAGTGCTCACATAGTTGTATTCTCCTCTTTGTGCTTGCGGTGGTTGAGCTTTGGCTCTTTGGTCCCGCCTCTCAACTGTCAATCAACAGGTGTACAGATTCCTGAGCCTATTGGGCTCTATCATATCTACACTTGAAACTGTGTATGGAGTCAGCCTCCACCACATCACTTCCTAATGCATTCCATTTGTCAACCACTCTGACACTAAAAAAGTTCTTTCTAATATCTCTGTGGCTCATTTGGGCACTCAGTTTCCACCTGTGTCCCCTTGTGCGTGTTCCCCTTGTGTTAAATAACCTGTCTTTATCTACCCTATCAATTCCCTTCAGAATCTTGAATGTGGTGATCATGTCCCCCCTGTGTGTGTGTGTGTGTGTGTGTGTGTGTGTGTGTGTGTGTGTGTGTGTGTGTGTGTGTGTACAACAGTTTACGCTAAAGAGGAAACGTTTGAAAGCGCCCTCCGCTAACTTGGACGTCGTTCCTGGTTGGCTCAAACACAGACACACGATCACAACTACACCTCCTGTGTGTGTGTGGATGTACATATATATGTGAGTCCTACATATGTGTGTACTGAACTAATGACCGCGTCTTACAGTGTGGTAATTGAAGGAAGCGAGTCCTTGAACTTTCTCTACACACACATCAACAAATTCTCTTCCAAAATATATTTTCTCAGGAAAAGTTCTGAAGTTCATAATTATCCTATGGCTTCCAGGCAGACATCTCTGGAGCAGACACAAGAGTCTTTTTGCGAGGCTAATCTTTAAAGTCTCGGAGGAGGACTTTTAGGCAAGTAAAGGCTGATGTTGCAAGTTTCAATGGGTGATCTTTCTGGCAAGCCAGGCTTAGTCTTTAAAGACTCAGAGCAGGACGTTCAGGCAAGTAAGGCTTGTAGTTTACGTGTCAGTTACTGACTTCAGAGGAAGCAAGTCTGACGATTCCAGTGTCAGTATGTGGGACGTTTTGGGCATCATCCAGATGTTTCAACCTGTAACATGGGACGTTAGGGAGGGGTGGGGGGGGGGGGGAGGAGAAAAGATGTCGCAAACTTGAACAGAGGAAGTTAATGCAAGAGTCAACATAGCACATTGAGGGGACTTAGAGACCCGCCCGTGACACCGTGCTGGGGTGTGCCAACATCCCTCCTCCCCCCCCCCCCCCACCACCCCGGCACCACAACGCTCTCTCTTGCCTCTTCTAAACTAAGTTAAGATACTTCTTAAGCGAAACCGTATTCTCCGGTGGCTCGGATAACTGAGGCGGGGCCGGGAGTCCGGATGTCAACCGGCTCCAGCCGGCTTGCTGTTGCTTCCTTGCTGTTCTTGGCCAGCTGTTGCCTTGCTACTGCTGCTGCTGGCTCTGTGCAGCTGTTATTGCTATGTTAGGGAGCCGGTCGGCCGAGCGGACAGTACACTGGACTTGTGATCCTGTGGTCCTGGGTTCGATCCCAGGCGCCGACGAGAAACAATGGGCAGAGTTTCTTTCACCCTATGCCCCTGTTACCTAGCAGTAAAATAGGTACCTGGGTGTTAGTCAGCTGTCACGGGCTGCTGCCTGGGGGTGGAGGCCTGGTCGAGGACCGGGTCGCGGGAACACTAAAAAGCCCCGAAATCATCTCAAGATAACCTCAAGATATGTTGTTTGGCGGTCATTCTCTTGGTGCCATGTGTCTCACAGACCCGGAGATGCCCGGGGTCAACACTCCGGGGTCATCATCTCCCCTATACACACTATGGTCATCACTGTACCACCTTCTCTGTTAACAACAATGTTCTCAATTCCTACAACCCACGAAGCCCTGGCATTATTCAGAGTACATCTTGAGTGTTGAGGATGTTCGCGCCTGTTGTACACCCACTTACTGCTCTGGCATCGCGTCCTCCTTGTCCTTATAGCCAGAAAGGTGAGGAAACAGGTCACCCTGGACCCTCCCAGAGAGCCATGGCTAGGATAGGGGATGCTATGGGGGCTAGACCCGTCCGCCTGAAGTGGTGGTGGTTCTTGTAACTGAAGCCAGAAGTAGCAATATATATTAATGGAGCTCCAGTTAGGAGCTTTTCTATACCTTTTTTTGTATAGATTCCGGAATAAAATTAGAGCTATGAACCAAATTTAAATATTCCTCGGAATAGTATAGCACATATATGTACTATATTACGACTCGGATAACGTGTATTAAGCCTAGGATGGTTAGATTCATTTTTATTAACATAAATATATAAAAAACTCTTGCTGATTGGCCAAAGTTATTATTACAAAAGTCAACTTTCTGGTGACAAGTTCAAATATTCGCGACATATTTGTGTTTTCAGCCACAGCGTTAGTATGAGTACTTTCATTTTAGGAGGATGGGGCGAGAGGCTGGACCATCCTAGGCCGCTATAACTAAGTCATCTAGGTGCATGAGGTGCAAGGAGACACTCACGTACACACACACAAGGACTCACTCACATACACACACACAAGGACTCACTCACGTACACACACACAAGGACTCACTCACGTACACACACACAAGGACTCACTCACGTACACACACACAAGGACTCACTCACGTACACACACACACATGCATTAGGCAGTGATGTGGTGGAGGCTGACTCCATACACAGTCTTAAATGTAGATATGATAGAGCCCAATAGGCTCAATAACCTGTACAACAGTTGATTGGCAGTTGAGAGGCGGGATCAAAGAGCCAAAGCTCAACCCCCACAAGCACAAATAGACGAGTACACGGTGCTGAAGCTGAATTAATAACAGTAAAGGCAGCATTTGTGTTTTGAAACGGAACTGTCTAATGTTTCAATTCGTGTCTGAATTATTATTAAGTCCTAAATTAGTTCTGTTCATTTTGTTTCATGTTTTATTTGCCGCTATTAAAATTATGATCGGCAAAGTAAGCTTTATTTTAAACCAATTAATGTTTTAAAATATGTAAAATCATTGTTATGAGTGAAGTTGATGGAGATTTTTCTGACACAAGTGGAAAATGACTGAAAATTTTAGGAACCCCCAACCCTGCAGGTACTATATTGTCATGCTCCACCAGGTGTGTGGAGCCACCAGGTGTGTGGAGCCACCAGGTGTGTGGAGCCACCAGGTGTGTGGGGCTCCACCAGGTGTGTGGAGCCACCAGGTGTGTGGAGCCACCAGGTGTGTGGAGCCACCAGGTGTGTGGAGCCACCAGGTGTGTGGAGCCACCAGGTGTGTGGAACCACCAGGTGTGTGGGGCTCCACCAGGTGTGTGGAGCCACCAGGTGTGTGGAGCCACCAGGTGTGTGGGGCTCCCAGGTGTGTGGAGCCACCAGGTGTGTGGGGCTCCACCAGGTGTGTGGAGCCACCAGGTGTGTGGAGCCACCAGGTGTGTGGGGCTCCCAGGTGTCTGGAGCCACCAGGTGTGTGGGGCTCCCAGGTGTGTGGAGCCACCAGGTGTGTGGAGCCACCAGGTGTGTGGGGCTCCCAGGTGTCTGGAGCCACCAGGTGTGTGGGGCTCCCAGGTGTGTGGAGCCACCAGGTGTGTGGAGCCACCAGGTGTGTGGGGCTCCCCAGGTGTGTGGGAGCCACCAGGTGTGTGGAGCTCCACCAGGTGTGTGGGGCTCCACCAGGTGTGTGGAGCCACCAGGTGTGTGGGGCTCCCAGGTGTGTGGAGCCACCAGGTGTGTGGGGCTCCACCAGGTGTGTGGAGCCACCAGGTGTGTGGAACCACCAGGTGTGTGGATCCACCAGGTGTGTGGAGCCACCAGGTGTGAGGAACCACCAGGTGTGAGCTGGAGCCACCAGGTGTGGGGAGCCACCAGGTGTGTGGATCCACCAGGTGTGTGGAGCCACCAGGTGTGTGAACCACCAGGTGGAAGGACCCACCAGATGTGAGAATCCACCAGGTGTGGGCTCCACCAGGTGTGAGGAGCCACCAGGTGTGGAGAACCACCAGGTGTGTGGAGAACCACCAGGTGTGTGGAGAACCACCAGGTGTGTGGAGAACCACCAGGTGTGAGGAGCCACCAGGTGTGGAGAACCACCAGGTGTGTGGAGAACCACCAGGTGTATGGAGAACCACCAGGTGTGTGGAGAACCACCAGGTGTATGGAGAACCACCAGGTGTGTGGAGAACCACCAGGTGTGAGGAGCCACCAGGTGTGAGGAGCCACCAGGTGTGAGGAGCCACCAGGTGTGGAGAACCACCAGGTGTGTGGAGAACCACCAGGTGTGTGGAGAACCACCAGGTGTGTGGAGAACCACCAGGTGTGAGGAGCCACCAGGTGTGTGAGGAACCACCAGGTGTGTGAGGAACCACCAGGTGTGTGGAACCACCAGGTGTGTGAGGAACCACCAGGTGTGTGAGGAACCACCAGGTGTGTGGAGAACCACCAGGTGTGTGGAGAACCACCAGGTGTGTGGAGAACCACCAGGTGTGTGGAGAACCACCAGGTGTGTGAGGAACCACCAGGTGTGTGAGGAACCACCAGGTGTGTGAGGAACCACCAGGTGTGTGGAGAACCACCAGGTGTGTGAGGAACCACCAGGTGTGTGGCTCTACCACAAGACAAACTCCACAAACTACAGGTAAACATCCTGGAAAGCTTTTAAAACTACTTCATAAAAGTCCAACAAGAGGTTTCGGCTAATGGCTCAGGGCCACAAGTTGTAGAAAAAAAAAGATGTTTAAGGCATTGTAGCTTACTTCAGTGTCTGCTGGAGCAGATTCTGCGGTCACTCTCAGGGGAATCACCCACTCAGCCCCGGCTTTTAACCCTTTGGTGGCGCGGGACGTATTTTTGTTGGCAATAGGACCTCTAAGACGATAAGAACATTAAGTGGGAAGCATTGTCAGAGCCCAATTGGCCCATTCAAGACGTGTTATAAACTTAGGGGTGTTCTGTTTTATAATTAGTAATCTTTCGGGTTTTGCTTTCAGGAATACGTTTTGGTGGTTCGCGTTATTGGTAGACGTGACTTGTCACTTAATTGGTTCTGTTGTTCTTCAGGAGTCAAGCAGTTTTAGGGGGGGTTGTTAGGTCTTAGTTAAGGGTTGTTTAGTGTTTAATCGTCGAAAGGACTCGTTAGCTAGAATGGGCAGTAGTATTCTAGCTCGGATGATTCAGAGTGATATTGGAATGAATCAGTGATGCTGGGACGAATCACTGACGCTACGATGAATCAGAGAGATGGTGGGGATGAATCAGTGTGATGTTAGGTAGGATAATAGGGGGAATGAATCGGACTGACGCCAGAGTGTAAATGACAACTTTGGGAACTCTTAAGAACGTATGTTGCTATAGGCTGCCTCTTCCCACCATATTAACACCACCATTATCGTAATTTAAGTCAAACCACACCACACATACCGCCATACACAATGTCAGTTCAGTAACGATTGAGCATAAATCCTAACATAATGTCCTTGACATTATTTTACGACGCATTCGTTAACATTCGCTGAGGTGTAGCTGAAGTGTGGAATGATATTTAATGAACAGGGAACGAATGGAGTGTTAAGAGAACTCTGAGGTCTGGCGGGGAGGAAGATGTTCATCCTTCGCGTCACGTCTCTGAGATGGCCAGATACGACACGTCCACGTGGACCAATGAGAGAGAGTGTTGGGTCCTGTCAGCCAATGGGGGTGTCTACCTGCTGATAAAGACGGTCCAGTTTGCATGGGGAGGAAGACCCGCCAATGGGGGCACCGCGATACTCTAGAACATCATCCACCACGGGCAGATCACGTGTCAGAGGTCCACAACAGCAGGTGAGGTGCCCGGGAGGGTTCCGGAACAGCTGGCAGCTCTAGTAAATCCCGTCAAGAGGGAGGGAATCCCTTAGGGCACTGGAAGTGTGGTTGTGACCCCGCGGTGCCTAGTTCAGTGCACTCCGATGATACGAGGGAGATGGTCCTTTGGACGGGACCCGTCGGGCATATGGAAGTGGGCCTAGAGGCTCCCCCTAAGGCACCCTGGTGACCAGGAAGATACACAGCTAACACTCCTCCAGGGGGCCTGAGTGTCGGAGTGGCACTTGAGCTCAGAACACATTACAAGTGCCAGTCATCACGACCAGGAACTCGACGGGGCTGCGCCAGGGAATATAAGTGTATCAGCACGTACTGGAGAGGAGACGGTAGAGAGCGTTAAAGTCTACGGATGGACGTTGCCGTGTTTAACTATCTAATGAGTCTCGTTACTGCAACTAATTTTGGTACTAGAGAAATCCCACTGCTTAGAATTAGTGCCTGGCATTACCACTGTAGGTTTCCAGACTACCAGATTGTGATGAGTTGTTGAAACTCCGAAGCGATTGTAAAAACTCTGTCAAATAATATTTAGTTGTATCTTCAGTTTATCTTGAGATGATTTCGGGGCTTTTAGTGTCCCCGCGGCCCGGTCCTCGACCAGGCCTCCACCCCCAGGAAGCAGCCCGTAACAGCTGACTAACACCCAGGTACCTATTTTACTGCTAGGTGACAGGGGCATAGGGTGAAAGAAACTCTGCCCAATGTTTCTCGCCGGCGCCTGGGATCGAACCCAGGACCACAGGATCACAAGTCCAGCGTGCTGTCCGCTCGGCTGACCGGCTCCCTCTGTAAAAGTACTTTGAGGACCTATAATGCTTAGAATGTTGTGGGTGTGTAGTGTGACTACCAGCATAATCCTCACTCTACGATACATTCCTCTGCTCATACCGTGCCAAGATTCTCAACAAATCGTGGCGTCTTTTGATCAACGGCGCCAGGTTTCAACCACTTGAGTGGTTGCTCTTGTGTTGGTGTCCGATGGCCATTGGAAAGCTGACAGTAAGAATGACGGGCGTGTGGACGGGTCCGGTGTGGACGGGTCCGGTGTGGACGGGTCCGGTGTGGACGGGTCCGGTGTGGCCGTCAGTGTGAGACGGTCAGGAGACAGCAGCTCACTACACGACGCTGTCACAATAGCGGCCGTAAGCCGCCACAACAGCTGGTAATGGCTCACTACAAAAGGCAACTTGCAAAAGGCGTAAGAACACAGCTAAATATCCCGGAGTTGACTGACATGTGGCTGACGGCCCACTCTGGCTCTGGCTTCTGTCACATGTTAAAAGTCATGTGTGTGTGACATCTGCTGCTGCCTCACAATGCTCCCAGCTCTCTACACGTGCAACTCTGTACAAAAAAAAAAGGCTTAGCCATAAACGCTTGAACTTGAACGCTTAAATCAACCCACTTAATTTATATTGGTTGATGCGTAGATTACGTCAACATTACGATGGTTTAGTTTGTATTAAATCGTCGCATTTTTAACGGTTTGGTTAATTCCGCATTAGATGCGATATACTGACTGGAAGAGTTACGGGAATATTATTATTATTGTTAACCCTAACCGGACCGGTGCCTAATAGTCCCACCACACACTGCCCAGTACTCGAACCCAGGTCCGCTCGCTTACGAGGCGAGTGTGCTACCTACTACACAATCTAAAGTCCCTTTTAACTATCCTCAAGACTTCAAAACAGGAGTTAAGCTTACTTCAGCCTAGAGAGTCCATGCAAGGACTGTACAGCTTGTGCTGCTCCACACACACAAGGGGACACAGGTACATCAATATTGATATATTTGCAACTCGGGGTCATGCAGACAAAAGCAACGCTTGCCACTTACATCAACAAACAGGCTACATCGGCGATGTTGAACAGCCATCGCAGCGGTAACTCTAAAGGGGGCGGGTCATAAGTTCCGTGATTCACTGACAAAAGAGTAAAAGAGAATTCAGAAAACAAAAAAGACTCGGGCGCCCAACCTAACCTAACCTAACCTAACCTAAACTAACCTAACCTAACCTAACCTAACTTAACTTATCCCCTTCTCTTCTAATGAAATTAAATCTTTCATAATTTACGCCACACCAAACTTTCTCAATCCTTTCCTAACTAAACCTAACCTATCGTCACCTAACCAAATCTAGACCATCCTTACCTTAACAATTCTAACATCAATGCACCATAACATTCAGACACACCAAATAATGTAAAATCACGCATCATTCTATTTAAAATGGTAGAAACAAATGAACAACAGTTTACACAAACAAATGACTGTCATGATACAGGTGACAGTGACATGATGACAACGATACAGGTGACAGTGACATGATGACAACGATACAGGTGACAGTGACATGATGACAATGATACAGGTGACAGTGACATGATGCCAACGATCCCGTCCAGCGATGTCATGGTATTACCAGTAATATATATCGTAGTTAATAATAATAAATGCTCTTTATAAAAAATACATTTGAAAGCCGATATAGTGGAGTATGTGTAGGTATTTAGTATACATTATATGAACTCACTTATAAGCTGAGAGGGGGGGGGGGGTATAATTTATGGTACGGGAACTATTTATGTCTATGAATCAGCACGAAGGTCTATTGAATCAACACGAAGGTCTATTGAATCAGCACGGAGGTCTATTGAATCAGCACGGAGGTCTATTGAATCAACACGAAGGTCTATTGAATCAGCACGAAGGTCTATTGAATCAGCACGAAGGTCTATTGAATCAGCACGAAGGTCTATTGAATCTGCACGAAGGTCTATTGAATCAGCACGAAGGTCTATTGAATCAGCACGAAGGTCTATTGAATCAGGACGGAGGTCTATTGAATCAGCACGGAGGTCTATTGAATCAGCACGGAGGTCTATTGAATCAACACGAAGGTCTATTGAATCAGCACGAAGGTCTATTGAATCAACACGGAGGTCTATTGAATGAACACGAAGGTCTATTGAATCAGCACGAAGGTCTATTGAATCAACACGGAGGTCTATTGAATGAACACGAAGGTCTATTGAATCAGCACGAAGGTCTATTGAATCAGCACGAAGGTCTATTGAATCAACACGGAGGTCTATTGAATCAGCACGAATACCCATTGAATCAGCACGAATACCCATTGAATCAGCACGAATACCCATTGAATCAGCACGAATACCCATTGAATCAGCACGAATACCCATTGAATCACCACGGAACACACAGAAGCACATTAGGTACAACGTTCAGTTCCCATACTTCC
Source organism: Procambarus clarkii (assembly GCF_040958095.1). NCBI lineage: Eukaryota > Metazoa > Arthropoda > Malacostraca > Decapoda > Cambaridae > Procambarus > Procambarus clarkii. The sequence goes on along the minus strand of NC_091159.1, from coordinate 48,028,581 downwards.
TAACCAGAGCTTGCAATGCAACAGAAATATATTAATGCAACAGAAATATATTAATTTCGGCCATTTAGATTTACCGTCATCTATCTTGCACACATTCCACTAATGCCACATTCCACAGGTTACATAAATACGTCCACAATTTCCAATAGTTCTGTGAACTTTCAGCTAAAATATTTGTTTTAAAATCGTGTTGTGTTAAAGTTTACTTTTTGTAAATGGGAAATTTGTGTTTGTGGTGTATATACACTGAGAGGTGTATACCCCAGCTTCTTGGTGTATATACACTGAGAGGTGTATACCCCAGCTTCTTGGTGTATATACACTGAGAGGTGTATACCCCAGCTTCTTGGTGTATATACACTGAGAGGTGTATACCCCAGCTTCTTGGTGTATATACACTGAGAGGTGTATACCGCAACTTCTTAGTGTATATACACTGAGAGGTGTATACCCCAGCTTCTTAGTGTATATACACTGAGAGGTGTATACCACAGCTTCTTGGTGTATATACACTGAGAGGTGTATACCCCAGCTTCTTGGTGTATATACACTGAGAGGTGTATACCCCAGATTCTTGGTGTATATACACTGAGAGGTGTATACCGCAGCTTCTTGGTGTATATACACTGAGAGGTGTAGCCAGCTTCTTGGTGTATATACACTGAGAGGTGTATACCCCAGCTTCTTGGTGTATATACACTGAGAGGTGTATACCCCAGCTTCTTGGTGTATATACACTGAGAGGTGTATACCCCAGCTTCTTGGTGTATATACACTGAGAGGTGTATACCCCAGCTTCTTGGTGTATATACACTGAGAGGTGTATACCCCAGCTTCTTGGTGTATATACACTGAGAGGCGTAGACAGCTTCTTGGTGTATATACACTGAGAGGTGTACCCTGCTTCTTGGTGTATATACACTGAGAGGTGTAGCCAGCTTCTTGGTGTATATACACTGAGAGGTGTAGCCAGCTTCTTGGTGTATATACACTGAGAGGTGTACCCAGCTTCTTGGTGTATATACACTGAGAGGTGTACCCAGCTCAAATATATATATATATATATATATATATATATATATATATATATATATATATATATATATATATATATATATATATATATATATATATATATATATATATATATATATATATATATATATATATTATTAAATATGACCGAAAAAGTAAGATTAATAATTCTAACACGAATTTTCTCAATCTTTCGTACATTACGCTTCACTGTTGGAGGTAAATCAAAAATCACTTCTCCAAAATTCATTTTTATTTCTAGTCTGACGCGACACGGGCGCGTTTCGTAAAACTTATTACATTTTCAAAGACTTCACAAATACACAACTGATTAGAACGTATCTCTGATTTTATATCTACATTTGAGTGAGGTGGTAAGGGTGATGTGGCATTAACACAAGACAGAACAGGAGGGGATATTAATAGGGTATTAAAAGTATCAACACAAGACAGAACAGAAACAATGGGTATTGAATAGAAGTGTTTGTAGAAAGCCTATTGGTCCATATTTCTTGATGCTTCTATATTGGAGCGGAGTCTTGAGGTGGGTAGAATATAGTTGTGCAATAATTGGCTCTTGATTGCTGGTGTTGACTTCTTGATGTGTAGTGCCTCGCAAACGTCAAGCCGCCTGCTATCGCTGTATCTATCGATGATTTCTGTGTTGTTTACTAGGATTTCTCTGGCGATGGTTTGGTTATGGGAAGAGATTATATGTTCCTTAATGGAGCCCTGTTGCTTATGCATCGTTAAACGCCTAGAAAGAGATGTTGTTGTCTTGCCTATATACTGGGTTTTTTGGAGCTTACAGTCCCCAAGTGGGCATTTGAAGGCATAGACGACATTAGTCTCTTTTAAAGCGTTCTGTTTTGTGTCTGGAGAGTTTCTCATGAGTAGGCTGGCCGTTTTTCTGGTTTTATAGTAAATCGTCAGTTGTATCCTCTGATTTTTGTCTGTAGGGATAACGTTTCTATTAACAATATCTTTCAGGACCCTTTCCTCCGTTTTATGAGCTGTGGAAAAGAAGAGGAAAGAAGGAGAAAAGAATCGAGGCAACTACAGAAGCACCATACTGTCCCCCGAGCTTAAAGCGGCAGCTAAAAGCCTTCGTGAGAACAAGGAGATAGTTGTCAGGAGAGGTGACAAGTCGCCAATATATGTCATTCTTAAAAAAGACGAATATCTGGCGAAAATGAACATCATACTCTCTGACCAAACTAAGTTCCAAAGGGTAACGAAGGACACTACAGCCGAATTAAAAGCAAAGGTCAACAAACTGATCGAAACTGTAAACGCCAAGAAATCCGGACTCCACCTGCCAAAGATCATTGGGGAATATAAACCTGGATATGCTTATGGAAATGTCAAGACGCACAAGCCTGGAAACCCACTTCGGCCAATCATTAGCCAGATACCCACACCCACGTACAGACTGGCAAAGCGACTCAACGGCCTGCTGACTCCTTATGTTCCTTGCGCCTTCAGCCTGAAGTCTCCAAAGGAATTTGTGGACTTACTGCGGGGCACACGGGCCACAGGGATAAGAGCCTCGTTGGACGTAGAATCGCTGTTTACCAACGTACCTGTGGACGAGACAATCGGAATGATAGCCGACAGAGTGTATCGTGATCCAGCCTGTACTCCTCTTGACATGCCAGAAAGTATTCTGAGGAAACTACTCCAAGCTTGTACTAAAGAGGCACCCTTCTTGAGCCCGGATGGGCACATGTATAAGCAAGTAGATGGGGTCGCCATGGGTTCTCCCCTAGGTGTCCTGTTTGCAAACTTCTACATGGGTACCATCGAGCAAAAAGTCTTAGTCGACATGAACTTGAAACCGGCCATATACTGCAGGTATGTTGACGACATTTTTACACAGGTATCCTGATGTCAGACATCTGCAGAAGCTGAAGGAGGCATTTGAGCAGAGTTCCGTGCTGCGTTTCACTTACGAGACGGAAAAGGATGGGAAGCTGCCTTTTCTAGATGTAACAGTCATGGAAAAGGGCGGAGGTTTCCACACTGCAGTCTACACTAAGGAAACAAACATAGGAATGTGCCTAAATGCCAACAGCGACTGCCCTGACAGGTACAAGAGGAGTGTTGTTAACGCATACGTCGACCGTGCTCTCAGCCACAGTTCAGAATGGAAGCAAGTCGACGAAGAACTCTGTAGGGTAAGGCAGGTCCTAGTCAATAACGGCTTCTCCAATGGTTTCATCGAAGACATCATAAGAAGGAAAGTGAAAAGCCATGCAACCTCTGAAGAGACAACTAACACAACACCTATACCCCCTATTAGACTATTTTACAGGAACTTCTTTTCCACAGCTCATAAAACGGAGGAAAGGGTCCTGAAAGATATTGTTAATAGAAACGTTATCCCTACAGACAAAAATCAGAGGATACAACTGACGATTTACTATAAAACCAGAAAAACGGCCAGCCTACTCATGAGAAACTCTCCAGACACAAAACAGAACGCTTTAAAAGAGACTAATGTCGTCTATGCCTTCAAATGCCCACTTGGGGACTGTAAGCTCCAAAAAACCCAGTATATAGGCAAGACAACAACATCTCTTTCTAGGCGTTTAACGATGCATAAGCAACAGGGCTCCATTAAGGAACATATAATCTCTTCCCATAACCAAACCATCGCCAGAGAAATCCTAGTAAACAACACAGAAATCATCGATAGATACAGCGATAGCAGGCGGCTTGACGTTTGCGAGGCACTACACATCAAGAAGTCAACACCAGCAATCAAGAGCCAATTATTGCACAACTATATTCTACCCACCTCAAGACTCCGCTCCAATATAGAAGCATCAAGAAATATGGACCAATAGGCTTTCTACAAACACTTCTATTCAATACCCATTGTTTCTGTTCTGTCTTGTGTTGATACTTTTAATACCCTATTAATATCCCCTCCTGTTCTGTCTTGTGTTAATGCCACATCACCCTTACCACCTCACTCAAATGTAGATATAAAATCAGAGATACGTTCTAATCAGTTGTGTATTTGTGAAGTCTTTGAAAATGTAATAAGTTTTACGAAACGCGCCCGTGTCGCGTCAGACTAGAAATAAAAATGAATTTTGGAGAAGTGATTTTTGATTTACCTCCAACAGTGAAGCGTAATGTACGAAAGATTGAGAAAATTCGTGTTAGAATTATTAATCTTACTTTTTCGGTCATATTTAATAATATATGTCTACAGGAAAGACTGCTACCAAAATATACTAATATTAAAGCGCACGACCCAGCAGCAAGGAATCAAGCCTTCACGATAAAATATCGCCAGGATCTGATTCGTGATCAGATATACAAGGCAGAGAATGAAATCAAAGACAACAAAACGCAACTACTTCATGCTACAAACGAGTGGAGAAATAGCAACATCGACAATAGTATCCGTACCCGCATTGAACAACACCTCGACATCCTCACAGACCAACATCACCTCAGCACTGAAACAAGGATTATCAAGAAACTAACAACATTATATGGAGGACCTATGGCAATTCCACGACCAAGAGATGGCTTCCTGAACCTTGCAGGAATTAACCTCACTGAGGACCAAGTCACTCTCCTAAATCTGGGCATAAACTGTCATGTTATGTCCAGACCGAGTGAGATGGCCCGGAAAGTAGAGTTGGAAATTCTGTTGGACGACATATTCGACCTCGAGACACAAAAGAAGGTCACTACCAAAGATACCTTACAAGCAGAACTTATTGCAGAAGGAGGAAAGAATCGAGGCAACTACAGAAGCACCATACTGTCCCCCGAGCTTAAAGCGGCAGCTAAAAGCCTTCGTGAGAACAAGGAGATAGTTGTCAGGAGAGGTGACAAGTCGCCAATATATGTCATTCTTAAAAAAGACGAATATCTGGCGAAAATGAACATCATACTCTCTGACCAAACTAAGTTCCAAAGGGTAACGAAGGACACTACAGCCGAATTAAAAGCAAAGGTCAACAAACTGATCGAAACTGTAAACGCCAAGAAATCCGGACTCCACCTGCCAAAGATCATTGGGGAATATAAACCTGGATATGCGTATGGAAATGTCAAGACGCACAAGCCTGGAAACCCACTTCGGCCAATCATTAGCCAGATACCCACACCCACGTACAGACTGGCAAAGCGACTCAACGGCCTGCTGACTCCTTATGTTTCTTGCGCCTTCAGCCTGAAGTCTCCAAAGGAATTTGTGGACTTACTGCGGGGCACACGGGCCACAGGGATAAGAGCCTCGTTGGACGTAGAATCGCTGTTTACCAACGTACCTGTGGACGAGACAATCGGAATGATAGCCGACAGAGTGTATCGTGATCCAGCCTGTACTCCTCTTGACATGCCAGAAAGTATTCTGAGGAAACTACTCCAAGCTTGTACTAAAGAGGCACCCTTCTTGAGCCCGGATGGGCACATGTATAAGCAAGTAGATGGGGTCGCCATGGGTTCTCCCCTAGGTGTCCTGTTTGCAAACTTCTACATGGGTACCATCGAGCAAAAAGTCTTAGTCGACATGAACTTGAAACCGGCCATATACTGCAGGTATGTTGACGACATTTTTACACAGGTACCTGATGTCAGACATCTGCAGAAGCTGAAGGAGGCATTTGAGCAGAGTTCCGTGCTGCGTTTCACTTACGAGACGGAAAAGGATGGGAAGCTGCCTTTTCTAGATGTAACAGTCATGGAAAAGGGCGGAGGTTTCCACACTGCAGTCTACACTAAGGAAACAAACATAGGAATGTGCCTAAATGCCAACAGCGACTGCCCTGACAGGTACAAGAGGAGTGTTGTTAACGCATACGTCGACCGTGCTCTCAGCCACAGCTCAGAATGGAAGCAAGTCGACGAAGAACTCTGTAGGGTAAGGCAGGTCCTAGTCAATAACGGCTTCTCCAATGGTTTCATCGAAGACATCATAAGAAGGAAAGTGAAAAGCCATGCAACCTCTGAAGAGACAACTAACACAACACCTATACCCCCTATTAGACTATTTTACAGGAACTTCTTTTCCACAGCTCATAAAACGGAGGAAAGGGTCCTGAAAGATATTGTTAATAGAAACGTTATCCCTACAGACAAAAATCAGAGGATACAACTGACGATTTACTATAAAACCAGAAAAACGGCCAGCCTACTCATGAGAAACTCTCCAGACACAAAACAGAACGCTTTAAAAGAGACTAATGTCGTCTATGCCTTCAAATGCCCACTTGGGGACTGTAAGCTCCAAAAAACCCAGTATATAGGCAAGACAACAACATCTCTTTCTAGGCGTTTAACGATGCATAAGCAACAGGGCTCCATTAAGGAACATATAATCTCTTCCCATAACCAAACCATCGCCAGAGAAATCCTAGTAAACAACACAGAAATCATCGATAGATACAGCGATAGCAGGCGGCTTGACGTTTGCGAGGCACTACACATCAAGAAGTCAACACCAGCAATCAAGAGCCAATTATTGCACAACTATATTCTACCCACCTCAAGACTCCGCTCCAATATAGAAGCATCAAGAAATATGGACCAATAGGCTTTCTACAAACACTTCTATTCAATACCCATTGTTTCTGTTCTGTCTTGTGTTGATACTTTTAATACCCTATTAATATCCCCTCCTGTTCTGTCTTGTGTTAATGCCACATCACCCTTACCACCTCACTCAAATGTAGATATAAAATCAGAGATACGTTCTAATCAGTTGTGTATTTGTGAAGTCTTTGAAAATGTAATAAGTTTTACGAAACGCGCCCGTGTCGCGTCAGACTAGAAATAAAAATGAATTTTGGAGAAGTGATTTTTGATTTACCTCCAACAGTGAATCGTAATGTACGAAAGATTGAGAAAATTCGTGTTAGAATTATTAATCTTACTTTTTCGGTCATATTTAATAATATATGTCTACAGGAAAGACTGCTACCAAAATATACTAATATTAAAGCGCACGACCCAGCAGCAAGGAATCAAGCCTTCACGATAAAATATCGCCAGGATCTGATTCGTGATCAGATATACAAGGCAGAGAATGAAATCAAAGACAACAAAACGCAACTACTTCATGCTACAAACGAGTGGAGAAATAGCAACATCGACAATAGTATCCGTACCCGCATTGAACAACACCTCGACATCCTCACAGACCAACATCACCTCAGCACTGAAACAAGGATTATCAAGAAACTAACAACATTATATGGAGGACCTATGGCAATTCCACGACCAAGAGATGGCTTCCTGAACCTTGCAGGAATTAACCTCACTGAGGACCAAGTCACTCTCCTAAATCTGGGCATAAACTGTCATGTTATGTCCAGACCGAGTGAGATGGCCCGGAAAGTAGAGTTGGAAATTCTGTTGGACGACATATTCGACCTCGAGACACAAAAGAAGGTCACTACCAAAGATACCTTACAAGCAGAACTTATTGCAGAAGGAGGAAAGAATCGAGGCAACTACAGAAGCACCATACTGTCCCCCGAGCTTAAAGCGGCAGCTAAAAGCCTTCGTGAGAACAAGGAGATAGTTGTCAGGAGAGGTGACAAGTCGCCAATATATGTCATTCTTAAAAAAGACGAATATCTGGCGAAAATGAACATCATACTCTCTGACCAAACTAAGTTCCAAAGGGTAACGAAGGACACTACAGCCGAATTAAAAGCAAAGGTCAACAAACTGATCGAAACTGTAAACGCCAAGAAATCCGGACTCCACCTGCCAAAGATCATTGGGGAATATAAACCTGGATATGCGTATGGAAATGTCAAGACGCACAAGCCTGGAAACCCACTTCGGCCAATCATTAGCCAGATACCCACACCCACGTACAGACTGGCAAAGCGACTCAACGGCCTGCTGACTCCTTATGTTTCTTGCGCCTTCAGCCTGAAGTCTCCAAAGGAATTTGTGGACTTACTGCGGGGCACACGGGCCACAGGGATAAGAGCCTCGTTGGACGTAGAATCGCTGTTTACCAACGTACCTGTGGACGAGACAATCGGAATGATAGCCGACAGAGTGTATCGTGATCCAGCCTGTACTCCTCTTGACATGCCAGAAAGTATTCTGAGGAAACTACTCCAAGCTTGTACTAAAGAGGCACCCTTCTTGAGCCCGGATGGGCACATGTATAAGCAAGTAGATGGGGTCGCCATGGGTTCTCCCCTAGGTGTCCTGTTTGCAAACTTCTACATGGGTACCATCGAGCAAAAAGTCTTAGTCGACATGAACTTGAAACCGGCCATATACTGCAGGTATGTTGACGACATTTTTACACAGGTACCTGATGTCAGACATCTGCAGAAGCTGAAGGAGGCATTTGAGCAGAGTTCCGTGCTGCGTTTCACTTACGAGACGGAAAAGGATGGGAAGCTGCCTTTTCTAGATGTAACAGTCATGGAAAAGGGCGGAGGTTTCCACACTGCAGTCTACACTAAGGAAACAAACATAGGAATGTGCCTAAATGCCAACAGCGACTGCCCTGACAGGTACAAGAGGAGTGTTGTTAACGCATACGTCGACCGTGCTCTCAGCCACAGCTCAGAATGGAAGCAAGTCGACGAAGAACTCTGTAGGGTAAGGCAGGTCCTAGTCAATAACGGCTTCTCCAATGGTTTCATCGAAGACATCATAAGAAGGAAAGTGAAAAGCCATGCAACCTCTGAAGAGACAACTAACACAACACCTATACCCCCTATTAGACTATTTTACAGGAACTTCTTTTCCACAGCTCATAAAACGGAGGAAAGGGTCCTGAAAGATATTGTTAATAGAAACGTTATCCCTACAGACAAAAATCAGAGGATACAACTGACGATTTACTATAAAACCAGAAAAACGGCCAGCCTACTCATGAGAAACTCTCCAGACACAGAACAGAACGCTTTAAAAGAGACTAATGTCGTCTATGCCTTCAAATGCCCACTTGGGGACTGTAAGCTCCAAAAAACCCAGTATATAGGCAAGACAACAACATCTCTTTCTAGGCGTTTAACGATGCATAAGCAACAGGGCTCCATTAAGGAACATATAATCTCTTCCCATAACCAAACCATCGCCAGAGAAATCCTAGTAAACAACACAGAAATCATCGATAGATACAGCGATAGCAGGCGGCTTGACGTTTGCGAGGCACTACACATCAAGAAGTCAACACCAGCAATCAAGAGCCAATTATTGCACAACTATATTCTACCCACCTCAAGACTCCGCTCCAATATAGAAGCATCAAGAAATATGGACCAATAGGCTTTCTACAAAGACTTCTATTCAATACCCATTGTTTCTGTTCTGTCTTGTGTTGATACTTTTAATACCCTATTAATATCCCCTCCTGTTCTGTCTTGTGTTAATGCCACATCACCCTTACCACCTCACTCAAATGTAGATATAAAATCAGAGATACGTTCTAATCAGTTGTGTATTTGTGAAGTCTTTGAAAATGTAATAAGTTTTACGAAACGCGCCCGTGTCGCGTCAGACTAGAAATAAAAATGAATTTTGGAGAAGTGATTTTTGATTTACCTCCAACAGTGAAGCGTAATGTACGAAAGATTGAGAAAATTCGTGTTAGAATTATTAATCTTACTTTTTCGGTCATATTTAATAATATATGTCTACAGGAAAGACTGCTACCAAAATATACTAATATATATATTATATATATATATATATATATATATATAACACCCACACACACACCCAGCAAGCAAGCCTGGTATCAGTTGTCTAGCTCCCAGGTACCTATTTACTACAAGATAAACACCTGCATCAGATAATCCCCCAAAATCGCAAATCTAGAAATCACACGGTAAATTATGCATACTATCTATATCTAAATTTAAAGTTGCCTTGGGCCGTCTGGTATGTTTATTAAGGGATAAGTATGACTCTTGAGAGCAGGAAGAGTGTTAATAACTTGGCACTCTTAACACACACACACACACACACACACACACACACACACACACACACACACACACACACACACACACACACACACACACACACACACACACACACACACACACACACACACACACCGCATAAGAGGCTGGTACATAAGCTGGAGAGACAGGCAGGTGTAGCTGGTAAGGTGCTCCAGTGGATAAGGGAGTATCTAAGCAATAGGAAGCAGAGAGTTACGGTGAGGGGTGAGACCTCCGATTGGCGTGAAGTCACCAGTGGAGTCCCACAGGGCTCTGTACTCGGTCCTATCTTGTTTCTGATATATGTAAATGATCTCCCGGAGGGTATCGATTCATTTCTCTCAATGTTTGCAGACGATGCTAAAATTATGAGAAGGATTAAAACAGAAGAGGACTGTTTGAGGCTTCAAGAAGACCTAGACAAGCTGAAGGAATGGTCGAACAAATGGTTGTTAGAGTTTAACCCAACCAAATGTAATGTAATGAAGATAGGTGTAGGGAGCAGGAGGCCAGATACAAGGTATCATCTGGGAGAGGAAATTCTTCAGGAGTCAGAGAAGGAAAAAGACTTGGGGGTTGATATCACGCCAGACCTGTCTCCTGCAGCACATATCAAGCGGATAACATCAGCGGCATATGCCAGGCTGGCCAACATACGAACGGCATTCAGAAACTTGTGTAAAGAATCATTCAGAACTTTGTATACCACATATGTCAGGCCAATCCTGGAGTATGCATCCCCAGCATGGAGTCCATATCTAGTCAAGGATAAGACTAAACTGGAAAAGGTTCAAAGGTTTGCCACCAGACTAGTACCCGAGCTGAGAGGTATGAGCTACGAGGAGAGACTACGGGAATTAAACCTCACTTCGCTGGAAGACAGAAGAGTTAGCGGGGATATGATCACCACATTCAAGATTCTCAAGGGAATTGATAGGGTAGATAAAGACAGGCTATTTAACACAAGGGGTACACGCACAAGGGGACACAGGTGGAAACTGAGTGCCCAAATGAGCCACAGAGATATTAGAAAGAACTTTTTTAGTGTCAGAGTGGTTGACAAATGGAATGCATTAGGGGGTGATGTGGTGGAGGCTGACTCCATACACAGTTTCAAGTGTAGATATGACAGAGCCCGATAGGCTCAGGAATCTGTACACCTGTTGATTGACGGTTGAGAGGCGGGACCAAAGAGCCAGAGCTCAACCCCCGCAAACACAACTAGGTGAGTACACACACACACACACACACACACACAGGCTATGACTATGCCAGGTTGGCTAACATAAGAACGGCCTTTAGAAACTTGTGTAAGGAATCTTTCAGAATATTATATACCACATATGTCAGACCAATCCTGGAGTATGCGGCACCAGCATGGAGTTCATATCTAGTCAAGCATAAGACTAAAATGGAAAAGGTTCAAAGGTTTGCCACCAGACTAGTACCCGAGCTGAGAGGTATGAGCTACGAGGAGAGACTACGGGAATTAAACCTCACTTCGTTGGAAGACAGAAGAGTTAGGGGGGACATGATCACTACATTCAAGATCTTCAAGGGAATTGACAGGGTTGATAAAGACAGGCTGTTTAACACAAGGGGCACACGCACTAGGGGACACAGGTGGAAACTGAGTGCCCAAATGAGCCACAGAGATATTAGAAAGAACTTTTTTAGTGTCATAGTGGTTGACAAATGGAATGCATTAGGCAGTGATGTGGTGGAGGCTGACTCCATACACAGTTTCAAGTGTAGATATGATAGAGCCCAATAGGCTCAGGAACCTGTACACCTGTTGATTGACGGTTGAGAGGCGGGACCAAAGAGGCAGAGCTCAACCCCCGCAAGCACAACTAGGTGAGTACAACTAGGTGAGTACACACACACACACACACACACACACACACACACACACACACAGCCCCCCACTAAGTACCCACCTAGGGCACCCTCCCCCCACCCACCCCCCTCCCCCCACTCACCCCCCTTCTCCCCCTCACCCCTCTCCCCAGGACCTCCCTTCTCCCCCATCCCCCATGCCCTCCCTTCTCCCACATGCCTTCCCGTCTCTCCCACCCCCATGCCCTCCCTTCTCCCCCTCCCCCCTAAGCCCCCCACTCTCCCCCACCCCACCTAAGTCTTCCCCTCTCCCCCACTCCCCTAAACCCTCCCCTCTTCCTCACCCACCTCAGCCCTCCCTTTTCCCCCACGCCCCCCAAGCCCTCCACCCTTTTCTCTCCCCCCAAGCCCCCCCATCTCCCCAATCCCCCACAGCCTCTCCTCCCCCCATGCTTCCCCAACCCTCCCTCTCTTACCCACCCCCTGTACCCTCCCCCTCTTATCCACCCCCTGTACCCTCCCCCTCTTATCCACCCCCTGTACCCTCCCCCTCTTATCCACCCCCTGTACCCTCCCCCTCTCCCCCACCACCCCAAGCCCTCCCTCCTCCACCAATCCCCCCGTGCCAGGTCCCCCCAGCTCCCACTCACCCCAGATCCCAAAGGTCCCCCCCAGAAAAGAAGCAGAAGAGAGTCAGTTTCAGGGTGATGTACTCAAACATAGATGGGATCACAAGCAAGACAAGTGAACTAAGGGAAAGAGCACAAGAAGTTAACCCAGATGTAATCGGACTCACTGAAACAAAACTCTCTGGAATCATAACGAATGCCGTGTTTCCCCAGGAGTATACAGTAATAAGGAAAGAGAGGGAAGGTAGAGGAGGAGGCGGAGTGGCCCTACTCATGAGAAGGGAATGGAGTTTTAAGGAGATGGCCATCCCGGGCTGTGAGGAGTTCAGAGACTACATAGCAGGCACCATAACAATGGGAGGACCAAGAATAGTAGTAGCAGTAATATACAACCCTCCACCAAATGACAGGAGACCCAGTCAAGAGTATGAAAACAACAACAAGGCAGTTAACACTATAATTGAGAGGGCAGCCTCTGCTGCCTGTAGAAATAGATCCCACCTGCTCATCATGGGCGACTTCAATCACGGAAAGATTGACTGGGAGAACAAGGAACCGCATGGAGGCGAGGATACGTGGAGAGCCAAACTATTGGAGGTGGTGACAAGCAACTTTTTAACGCAGCATGTCGGAGAACCCACAAGGATGAGAGGCAATGACGAACCAGCGAGACTCGACCTAGTCTTCACTCTGAACGACTCCGACATAAGAGAAATCGGTTTTGAGGACCCAGTAGGAATGAGCGACCACAGTGTACTGGTGTTTGAGTACTTGATTGAAGAAGGGTTATTGAACTCGAGGAGGGATACCGAAACCAAAAGGTTAGCATACCGAAAGGGAAACTATGAGGGGATAAGAAAATTCCTAACAGATATAGCATGGGAAACAGAGCTCAGGGGAAAGACGGCCCAAGATATGATGGATTACATCACGCAGAAGTGCAAGGACGCAGCAAACAAGTTTGTCCCAGTCCAAAAGGAAAACAGAGAAATGAAGATGAGAAACCCATGGTTTAATCAAAGATGTAGGCTAGCTAAGCAGCAAAGTAAAAGGGCATGGAGAAACTATAGGAATAACAGGACACTGGAGAGCAGAGAAAGATACCAGAATGCCAGGAATGAATATGTCAGGATGAGAAGAGAGGCAGAAAGACAATACGAAAATGACATCGCAAGCAAGGCAAAGACTCAGCCTAAATTGTTGCATAGCCACATTAGGAGAAAAACAACAGTAAAGGAACAGGTTATGAGATTAAGGATAGGGGCGGAAGGATTCACTACAAATGACAAGGAAGTGTGTGAGGAATTGAATAAGAAATTCCAGGAGGTCTTCACCTTAGAACAAGGAGAAATTCCAGAGGTAAGTGAGGGAATAGCTAACCAGGAACCACTGGAAGAGTTTGAGATTATCAGTGGGGAAGTAAGGAAGTGTTTACTAGAGTTGGACGTGACGAAGGCTATAGGCCCAGATGGAATCTCCCCTTGGGTTCTAAAGGAAGGAGCAAGAGAACTGAGCCTACCACTCTCCATAGTGTATAACAAATCACTGGCAACAGGGGAACTGCCAGATATTTGGAAAGCAGCTAACGTAGTCCCGATATACAAGAAAGGGGATAGACAGGAGGCACTGAACTACAGGCCAGTATCCCTAACCTGCATACCATGCAAGCTGATGGAGAAGATTGTGCGAAAAAAACTAGTGGAGCATCTGGAGCGAAGGAACTTTGTAACACAGCATCAACATGGGTTCAGGGATGGCAGGTCCTGCCTCACAGGGTTACTTGAATTCTACGACCAGGCAACAAAAATAAGGCAAGAAAGAGAAGGGTGGGCAGACTGCATATTTTTGGATTGTCAGAAAGCCTTTGATACAGTGCCACACAAGAGGCTAGTGCGAAAGTTGGAGATGCAGGCTGGAGTGAGAGGGAAGGTACTCCGGTGGATAGAGGAATACCTAAGCAACAGGAGACAACGAGTCTGTGTGAGGGGTGAAGTCTCAGATTGGCGAGACGTCACAAGTGGAGTCCCGCAGGGGTCAGTCCTCGGACCTATACTGTTTCTGGTATATGTAAATGATCTCCCAGAGGGTATAGATTCGTTCCTCTCAATGTTTGCCGACGATGCAAAAATTATGAGGAGGATTGAAACAGAGGATGATAGTAGGAGGCTACAAGATGACCTGGATAGACTGAGTGAATGGTCCAACAAATGGCTGTTGAAGTTCAACCCGAGTAAATGCAAAGTAATGAAACTAGGCAGTGGAAACAGGAGGCCAGGCACAGGATACAGAATAGGAGATGAAGTACTTATTGAAACAGACAGAGAGAAAGATCTAGGAGTTGATATCACACCAAACCTGTCTCCTGAAGCCCACATAAAGAGAATAACGTCTGCGGCATATGCGAGGCTGGCTAACATCAGAACGGCGTTCAGGAACCTGTGTAAGGAATCATTCAGAATATTGTACACCACATATGTAAGACCAATCCTGGAGTATGCGGCCCCAGCATGGAGCCCGTACCTTGTCAAGCACAAGACGAAGCTGGAAAAAGTCCAAAGGTATGCTACTAGACTAGTCCCAGAACTAAGAGGCATGAGTTATGAGGAAAGGCTGCGGGAAATGCACCTCACGACACTGGAAGACAGAAGAGTAAGGGGAGACATGATCACAACCTACAAAATCCTCAGGGGAATCGACCGGGTAAACAAGGACGAACTTTTCAACACTGGTGGGACGCGAACAAGGGGACACAGGTGGAAGCTGAGTACCCAAATGAGCCACAGAGACGTTAGAAAGAACTTTTTCAGTGTCAGAGTAGTTAGCAAATGGAATGCATTAGGAAGTGATGTGGTGGAGGCTGACTCCATTCACAGTTTCAAATGTAGATATGATAGAGCCCAATAGGCTCAGGAATCTGTACACCAGTTGATTGACGGTTGAGAGGCGGGACCAAAGAGCCAGAGCTCAACCCCCGCAAGCACAATTAGGTGAATTAGGTGAGTACACACACACACACACACACAACACAACACACACACAACACAACACAACACAAACAAACCAACACCGTAAACAGGCGCCCTTCCCACAACCAGTAAAACCACAAATAATTGAATGCCAGTTGCCAGGAGCAAGATTTAAAACCCGGTTCAGAACAATATAATGCGAGTATGGTGGAGGCGGCGCTGGGGAGGTGCCCACTGCGGTGCCATCCCGACTCACAATATTAATAAAAGAGCTTCGGAATTCCGTTTAATTAGTTACAAGGTTGGGCGGAAGCGTGACATAGAGTAACGTGGCTTCTGTGGGTGTTCCGGGCAGTCTTTTGTACACCTGAGAGTAAGAGCGAGTGTCTGTGGTAGTGACTGGGTGTGTGCGGCAGTGACTGGGTGTGTGTGTGGCAGTGACTGGGTGTCTGTGGTAGTGACTGGGTGTGTGCGGCAGTGACTGGGTGTCTGTGGTAGTAACTGGGTGTGTGCGGCAGTGACTAGGTGTGTGTGGCAGTGACTGGGTGTGTGTGGCAGTGACTGGGTGTGTGTGGCAGTGACTGGGTGTGTGTGGCAGTGACTGGGTGTGTGTGGCAGTGACTGGGTGTGTGCGGCAGTGACTGGGTGTGTGTGGCAGTGACTGGGTGTGTGTGGCAGTGACTGGGTGTGTGTGGCAGTGACTGGGTGTGTGTGGCAGTGACTGGGTGTGTGTGGCAGTGACTGGGTGTGTGTGGCAGTGACTGGGTGTGTGTGGCAGTGACTGGGTGTGAGTGGCAGTGACTGGGATGTGTGTGGCAGTGACTGGGTGTGTGTGGCAGTGACTGGGTGTGTGTGGCAGTGACTGGGTGTGTGTGGCACTGCCTGGGTGTGTGTGGCAGTGACTGGGTGTGTGTGGCACTGCCTGGGTGTGTGTGGCAGTGACTGGGTGTGTGTGGCAGTGACTGGGTGTGTGTGGCACTGACTGGGTGTGTATGGCAGTGACTGGGTGTGTGTGGCAGTGACTGGGTGTGTGTGGCACTGACTGGGTGTGTATGGCAGTGACTGGGTGTGTGTGGCAGTGACTGGGTGTGTGTGGCAGTGACTGGGTGTGTGTGGCACTGACTGGGTGTGTGTGGCAGTGACTGGGTGTGTGTGGCAGTGACTGGGTGTGTGTGGCACTGACTGGGTGTGTGTGGCACTGACTGGGTGTGTGTGGCACTGACTGGGTGTGTGTGGCACTGACTGGGTATGTGTGGCACTGACTGGGTGTGTGTGGCAGTGGCTGGGTATGTGTGGCACTGACTGGGTGTGTGTGGCAGTGACTGGGTGTGTGTGGCAGTGGCTGGGTATGTGTGGCACTGACTGGGTGTGTGTGGCAGTGACTGGGTGTGTGTGGCAGTGACTGGGTGTGTGTGGCAGTGACTGGGTGTGTGGCACTGACTGGGTGTGTGTGGCAGTGACTGGGTGTGTGTGGCAGTGGCTGGGTATGTGTGGCACTGACTGGGTGTGTGTGGCACTGACTGGGTGTGTGTGGCAGTGACTGGGTGTGTGGCACTGACTGGGTGTGTGTGGCAGTGACTGGGTGTGTGTGGCAGTGACTGGGTGTGTGTGGCAGTGACTGGGTGTGTGTGGCAGTGACTGGGTGTGTGGCACTGACTGGGTGTGTGTGGCAGTGACTGGGTGTGTGTGGCAGTGGCTGGGTATGTGTGGCACTGACTGGGTGTGTGTGGCACTGACTGGGTGTGTGTGGCACTGACTGGGTGTGTGGCACTGGTTGAATGACACCGTCTGGGTGCATGACACTTGGTGCATGACACTGTCGGCTCATGACACACAGTGTAGGATACTGACTAGATGGACTACTAATGACTGGGTGTAAGAGTGAGTGAGTGAAGAGTGAGAGTGAATTACGACACTAACTGGGTGTTAACTGGATCTCTACAAAGAAATCTCAGACGTTTAAACAGTTTGAAATTATTATAAATAACTTGAACACAGCCGCCAAAGAATGATTACAAGTCAACACCAAATCTAAAAATTTTCAGAAAGCAAAAGTTTGATAAAGAGTGTTGACCAGACCACACACTAGAAGGTGAAGGGACGACGACGTTTCGGTCCGTCCTGGACCGTTCTCAATCGACTTGAGAATGGTCCAGGACGGACCGAAACGTCGTCGTCCCTTCACCTTCCAGTGTGTGGTCTGGTCAACACTCTTCAGTTATTGCGACTCATCGCCTTTATAAAGAGTCGTTTCATCTTGTTGATTTGCAATCAATCTTGACGACAATCTTCAAATTATTTATAATAACTTAAAACAGTTTCAATTGTTGCTAATCTGTTGTTTGTAAAACTGTTTCAACTGTTTCCTTCAAACTAACTTATGGGAGTATAAAGATAATGAGCTTGTTGGTGCACATCTGACTCTATAGGGTCAAAGTACTACGTCAATTCAACGTAGAACTAACGTTAGTGTTGTGGCCAGTGGGTAGTGTGGCAGCGACTCCGTAGCCACGTCTGTAAGACAGTGTTGCGTCTCCTGTGAGGCATGAGGTGAAAGGAAACTTGCCTAGCTATTTCTGTCCCTTCTGGGAATTGAACCCGTGATCCCCGAGTGTAAATCCAGAACGAAGGCAACTGTACTACAAGACCCTAATGCTTGTCACACGAAACTGACAATAATGTTACAATGACATGATAATGACATCATAATGACCAATAAAGTGACAATGTCAAGCTAATGAAATGTCACAGAAAATCAGAAGAAACATTGACACCTTAGCTAAGTCCTCCCCCCTGATAGAGACCCATGACACAGCGCAAGCATGTGTCAATACACAATATTTAGTCTCCGTGGTGTAGTGGTAAGACACTCGCCTGGCGTTCCGCGAGCGCTATGTCATGGGTTCGTATCCTGGCCGGGGAGGATTTACTGGGCGCAATTCCTTAACTGTAGCCTCTGTTTAACGCAACAGTAAAATGTGTACTTGGATGAAAAAACGATTCTTCGCGGCAGGGGATCGTATTCCAGGGACCATAGGATTAAGGACTTGCCCGAAACGCTACGCGTACTAGTGGCTCTACAAGAATGTAACAACTCTTGTATATATCTCAAAAAACAAAAAAAAAATATCTCCCGCCTGCCACAGCGACATCATCAAGGAGCCTTTATATAGTCTCGGTGCATGGAGAATGGTAATGTGTAGCTACTTGGTGTATATACACTCATGAGAGGGCGTATGATTTGCATATTCCTGGTGGGAAGTGTATGGGGATATGTAGCTCGGGGAACAGCATAGATAACTACACAGATCTGGGGATATATGGTGCTTTCCATTGTTCTGGAACTGCATGAATAATAGTATAGTGATTATAAAATTATGGTGATTTGAGTACTAAGTATAACGATGGTGTCCCCTCGTTTGAGAGAAGCAGGAGTAGGAACTAGGGCACCGAAGCGTCCTTCCATTGGTTGGGATATTAATCCGTACATAGATGTGAATCTGCTGTTATAATGTAATCGTTCAGGAACAGAATAGAGTCCGTCGGTGCTACTTGACGATGGGCGAGCCATAGGTCAGTCACTGGTGCCCCTTGCATCATTGTCATATCTGGGAGCTAAACTATCATGACTACAAGAGTGCCACAAACGTTTCTGCCATAGTGATCAGTGCCATACTTTACTGCCAGAGTCATCAGGGTCTTGTCAAGCGTGCCAAAGATTAAAAAAAATGATTAATTGATGGTTTTAAAGGTTGTATGCCTCGCTTTTGTCGTGATGGCGGTGAGGGAGTCAGTGTGTCTCCCTGACGTTCCTGCCTGTCTGCCTGCCTGCCTGTCTGCCTGCCTGCCTGGCTGCCTGGCTGCCTGCCTGCCTGGCTGCCTGCCTGCCTGCCTGCCTGCCTGCCTGCCTGCCTGCCTGCCTGCCTCCCTGCCTGCCTGCCTCCCTGCCTCCCTGCCTGCCTGCCTGCCTGCCTGCCTGCCTGCCTGCCTGCCTCCCTGCCTCCCTGCCTGCCTGCCTCCCTGCCTGCCTCCCTGCCTGCCTGCCTGTCTCTCTGGCTGCCTGCCTACCTGCCTCCCTGCCTGCCTCCCTGCCTCCCTGCCTGCCTGCCTCCCTGCCTGCCTCCCTGCCTGCCTGCCTGCCTCTCTGGCTGCCTGCCTCCCTGCCTCCCTGCCTGCCTGCCTCCCTGCCTGCCTCCCTGCCTGCCTGCCTGCCTCTCTGGCTGCCTGCCTCCCTGCCTCCCTGCCTGCCTGCCTCCCTCCCTCCGTCCTTATCGCCCAGGGTCGCCAAAATTGGGTGAAGTATGGCATCTTGTGCATTAAGGAAGTGTCGAGTTAAAAGTGTATGATAAGTTGTCTGTGAGGGTCACACTCCGTCCCAGTCTGTCCTTCGCTGCAACTTTCTTACTCTGCAGTCTTTAATTGTTTCTTGCGTTGCAGAGGTCGTCTGCAACTTTATTTTGCAATGCTCCTTGTTTTCATTTATCAAGTCTTTTGTTGTGACTTTGACTGATCCCAGAAGAGTGATCCCAGAAGAGTGATCCCAGAAGAGTGATCCCAGAAGAGTGATCCCAGAAGAGTGATCCCAGAAGAGGCCTTTAAAGGAAGTTTTCATGAATATTGTTTGATTTTTTTCAAGAGCCTTTAATGACGTTTGGAACTGTGTACCAATTTTGTGTACTGAGGTACAGAGGTACAGAGGTATTTGTACCTCTATGTAACATCTCTATTGTTCTGCACCTCTTCTCTCGCCCAATGTGTGTATTCACCTAGTTGTATTCACTTAGATGTGCTTGCAGGGGTTGAGCTCTGCTCTTTCGACCCGCCTCTCAACTGTTACTAACTACTAACAATTTTTTTTTTCACACACACAAACACCCCCAGGAAGCAGCCCGTAGCAGCTGTCTAACTCCCAGGTACCTATTTACTGCTAGGTAACAGGGGCATCAGGGTGTAGGAAACTCTGCCCATTTTTTTTTCCACCGGCTGCCGGAATCGAACCCCTGTTCCTAGATCCACGAGTCTAGAGCGCTGTCCACTCTGCCAGCCAGCCCCCTCTGTCTGTGTGTGTGTTCTCACCTAATTGTGCTTGCGGGGGTTGAGCTCTGGCTCTTTGGTCCCGCCTCTCAACCGTCAATCAACTGGTGTACAGGTTCCAGAGCCTATTGGGCTCTATCACATTTACACTTGAAACTGTGCATGGAGTCAGCCTCCACCACATCACTGCCTAATGCATTCCATTTGTCTACTACTCTGAAACTGAAAAAGTTCTTTCTAATGTCTCTGTGGCTCATTTGGGTACTCAGCTTCCACCTGTGTCCTCTTATTCGTGTTCCACCCGTGTTAAATAACCTATCCTGGTCTACCCTGTCAATCCCCCTGAGGATTTTGTGTGTGATGATCATGTCTCCCCGAACAGAGGAGTGTATGCGAGCGCAAGTAATCTCCCCGTGAGAAAAAAAAATCAACATCCATCCGTTCATTCAACTGAATCGATCTCACAGCCCCATGTTTCCATCCGTCAGACTGAGGGCCACATCACCCACCTCCTCCCTGGCCACACTGGCCACACTGGCCACACTGGCCACACTGCTTCCGTTACCTCCCTTTGGTAAACATTGTAGCGTTAAGTTCCAGTCGCCGGGCCAATGTTTCCGCCAAATTTCACCCAGGTCGGTCATCATCTGTTTTTTCTGTTGGTGTGTTAAAAGATAGACAGACAGGCGCGAAGGAACGGAAGCACACGCCAACACGCGCAAAGAGACGGACTAGCAGTGATTGCTAGACTTTAATCTAAGCAAATGTAAGGTGATGCTTTAGATCCGGCAGATCTGAGGTGACGAGTGTGGCCACAGGCAGGTCTAGTACAGGTGTGTGGCCACAAGCAGGTCTAGTACAGGTGTGTGTGGCCACAGGCAGGTCTAGTACAGGTGTGTGTGGCCACAGGCAGGTCTAGTACAGGTGTGTGTTGCCACAGAGAGGTCTAGTACAGGTGTGTGGCCACAGGGAGGTCTAGTACAGGTGTGTGTGGCCACAGGGAGGTCTAGTACAGGTGTGTGGCCACAGGGAGGTCTAGTACAGGTGTGTGGCCACAGGCAGGTCTAGTACAGGTGTGTGTGGCCACAGGCAGGTCTAGTACAGGTGTGTGGCCACAGGGAGGTCTAGTACAGGTGTGTGTGGCCACAGGCAGGTCTAGTACAGGTGTGTGTTGCCACAGAGAGGTCTAGTACAGGTGTGTGTGGTCACAGGGAGGTCTAGTACAGGTGTGTGTGGCCACAGGGAGGTCTAGTACAGGTGTGTGGCCACAGGCAGGTCTAGTACAGGTGTGTGGCCACAGGCAGGTCTAGTACAGGTGTGTGGCCACAGGGAGGTCTAGTACAGGTGTGTGGCCACAGGGAGGTCTAGTACAGGTGTGTGTGGCCACAGGGAGGTCTAGTACAGGTGTGTGGTCACAGGGAGGTCTAGTACAGGTGTGTGGCCACAGGCAGGTCTAGTACAGGTGTGTGGCCACAGGGAGGTCTAGTACAGGTGTGTGTGGCCACAGGGAGGTCTAGTACAGGTGTGTGGTCACAGGGAGGTCTAGTACAGGTGTGTGGCCACAGGCAGGTCTAGTACAGGTGTGTGTGGCCACAGGGAGGTCTAGTACAGGTGTGTGGTCACAGGGAGGTCTAGTACAGGTGTGTGGCCACAGGCAGGTCTAGTACAGGTGTGTGTGGCCACAAGCAGGTCTAGTACAGGTATGTGGCCACAGGCAGGTCTAGTACAGGTGTGTGTGGCCACAAGCAGGTGTAGTACAGGTGTGTGTACGACCAACGACTGAAAGGTATAGATCAAAGATTGAAGCTCCTTCTGCAAGCATAGGTAGACAGGTACACACACACTCACTCTTTCTACATATACACCCGTAGCATAGACCTCCTGGTCTGATCACACTGTTGGTGGCGGCAGTTTGCACTCCGACGCAGGCACCACAGCTTGGATTCTTAGGGGTCTCTAGTGGAGGTGTTTATCAAGATCTCTCCCAGATATTTAGAGTGAAGGGATGGGATGCTGTCGACCCCTGTGTTGGGGTCCTTGTCTCCTGTATTAGTGTTCATCCTTAAAGTCCGCTATTTATCATATTCAACGATACTGCCTCTTCTTGAAAGGAATTATTTCAGTGTAGGTGTGGTGCCAGGTGTGGAGCCAGCAGGTGTGGAGCCAGCAGGTGTGGAGGCAGCCTTTGCTAGGTCTTGGCGGAGAGCAGCAAGTAACAGTAGTAGAACAGACTATTACTTAGTTTATGATAACAACAAGAGTACAATTAGCTAGTACTTGTGTACAAAGAGTCATCATCAGGTGTTGAATCAACCAGTCCTGGTTGACAGCTTCATCGGTCCGGTACACGAGACCACCACCATCACAACCACCACCACCACCACCACCACCACCACCATCACCACCACCACCATCACAACCACCATCACCACCACCACCATCACCACCACCACCACCACAACCACCATCACCACCACCACCACCACCACCACCACCACCACCACCACCACCACCACCACCACCACCACCACCATCACCACCACCACCACCACCATCACCACCACCATCACCACCACAACCACCACCACCACCACCACCACCACCACCACCATCACCACCACCACCACCACAACCACCACCACCACCACCACCACCACCACCACCATCACCACCACCACCACCACCATCACCACCACCACCACCACCACCATCACCACCACCACCACCACCATCACCACCACCACCACCACAACCACCATCACCACCATCACCACCACCACCACCACCACCACCACCACCACCACCACCACCACCACCACCATCACCACCACCACAACCACCACCACCACCACCACCACCACAACCACTACCACCACCACCACCACCACCACCACCATCACCACCACCACCACCACCATCACCACCACCACCACCACAACCACCATCACCACCATCACCACCACCACCACCACCACCACCACCACCACCACCACCACCACCATCACCACCACCACCACCACAACCACCATCACCACCATCACCACCACCACCACCACCATCACCACCACCACCACCACCACCACCACCACCACCACCACCACCACCACCACCACC
Source organism: Procambarus clarkii (assembly GCF_040958095.1). Classification (NCBI taxonomy): domain Eukaryota; kingdom Metazoa; phylum Arthropoda; class Malacostraca; order Decapoda; family Cambaridae; genus Procambarus; species Procambarus clarkii. The sequence goes on along the minus strand of NC_091159.1, from coordinate 48,005,013 downwards.
ACCACCACAACCACCACCACAACCACCACCACAACCACAACCACCACCACCATCACCACCACCACCACCACCACCACCATCACCACCACCACCATCACCACCACCACCACCACCACCACCACCACCACCACCACCACCACCACCACCACCACCACCACCACCACCACCACCACAACCACCACCACAACCACCACCACAACCACAACCACCACCACCATCACCACCACCACCACCACCATCACCACCACAACCACCACCACCATCACCACAACCACCACAACCACCACCATCACCACCACCACCACCACCATCAACAACCGTTTCATTAGAATAAACAAATTACTAACTCAAAAACGTCTACTCCAGAGCTTTAAGAGTCGCTGACCAAGAAATTTACTACCATTCTCAGGTTAAATTTCGCGTGAAGGACCTACAAATTACCAGAACTCACGCCCGTTGAGCGCCAGAACTCTTTCCATGGGCGTGTGAGAGCAGCAGGGCCAGGGTACACTGGATAGGACCTCTCCCAGGGGCGCGATAGGGCAGCAGGAATAGGCTACACTGGATAGGACCTCTCCCAGGGGCGCGATAAGGCAGCAGGAATAGGCTACACTGGATAGGACCTCTCCCAGGGGCGCGATAGGGCAGCAGGAATAGGCTACACTGGATAGGACCTCTCCCAGGGGCGCGATAAGGCAGCAGGAATAGGCTACACTGGATAGGACCTCTCCCAGGGGCGCGATAGGGCAGCAGGAATAGGCTACACTGGATAGGACCTCTCCCAGGGGCGCGATAAGGCAGCAGGAATAGGCTACACTGGATAGGACCACTCCCAGGGGCGCGATAAGGCAGCAGGAATAGGCTACACTGGATAGGACCACTCCCAGGGGCGCGATAAGGCAGCAGGAATAGGCTACACTGGATAGGACCTCTCCCAGGGGCGCGATAAGGCAGCAGGAATAGGCTACACTGGATAGGACCTCTCCCAGGGGCGCGATAGGGCAGCAGGAATAGGCTACACTGGATAGGACCTCTCCCAGGGGCGCGATAGGGCAGCAGGAATAGGCTACACTGGATAGGACCTCTCCCAGGGGCGCGATAAGGCAGCAGGAATAGGCTACACTGGATAGGACCTCTCCCAGGGGCGCGATAAGGCAGCAGGAATAGGCTACACTGGATAGGACCTCTCCCAGGGGCGCGATAGGGCAGCAGGAATAGGCTACACTGGATAGGACCTCTCCCAGGGGCGCGATAAGGCAGCAGGAATAGGCTACACTGGATAGGACCTCTCCCAGGGGCGCGATAGGGCAGCAGGAATAGGCTACACTGGATAGGACCTCTCCCAGGGGCGCGATAAGGCAGCAGGAATAGGCTACACTGGATAGGACCTCTCCCAGGGGCGCGATAGGGCAGCAGGAATAGGCTACACTGGATAGGACCTCTCCCAGGAAGGTTATAGGGTCTAGGGAACCTGGTGGTCTTACGAACGTGGCCGGACCTGACTCTGAGGTACAAGGAAGTTGTGAATCTTGGCTTTTGCTTCAAGACTATACATGTATGGGGTGAACCACCCGAGCGTTGAGGTAATTTACCCTAAGTAATCACTAGAGGTAACGAGTGGGGGAGCGGGGGAGGGTTACCCCAGCTGAGTTTATGCTTCACGAGGTCATCCACGATGCTACTTAACCCATAATGCTACTTAACATAACCCCAAATGCTACTTAACATAACCCACGATGCTACCTACTTAACATAACCGCCAATCACTCTGGGACTCCATACCCAAAGTATTAAGTTGAACATTCCATTAATAATTGAGAAAAAGAAGCGAGGGTGATGAAATGCCTCACCAGAAGTGAGGGGTGAGGAGTGAGGAGTGAGGAGTGAGGAGTGAGGGGTGAGGGGTGAGGAGTGAGGAGTGAGGAGTGAGGGGTGAGGGGTGAGGGGTGAGGGGTGAGGGGTGAGGAGTGAGGAGTGAGGGGTGAGGGGTGAGGGGTGAGGGGTGAGGAGTGAGGGGTGAGGGGTGAGGGGTGAGGGGTGAGGTAACGAGCACAGAGTCAACACGGAACAAGAGGCAGGAGGGTGTCCGGTGCTCCTGTCGCCACGGCTGACTGAGACAGTTTTATTTTCCACAGCAAACAAGTAAACTACCTTGTTTGGCCCGAGATGTTACCAAGTAAACTGTCCATTAGAAGGGAAAAATAATAGATTAGAATTCTCACAATTATTTGTATGTAAATAATCTATGTTGAATTTAATTTGGTAGTTAACGATTCTTTAACTTCTAAACAAGATTCAGGACAAGTTGTTTGTGACGTCAGAAGGCGTGTTGGGCGAATGGCCGTCGGCCAAGTAAACACCTGCCAGACACCCGCAGTCGGAAACACCTGCCAGACACCCGCAGTCGGAAACACCTGCCAGACACCCGCAGTCGGAAACACCTGCCAGATACCCGCAGTCGGAAACACCTGCCAGATACCCGCAGTCGGAAACACCTGCCAGATACCCGCAGTCGACGACACCAAATTCTAACTCACACACACACGATTTCCAGGTCCTGTTTGATATTTACTTTTAATATCACGGGATTCCTGCAGGGCGCAGAATGCCGCTAATATAACCCGGGGAGGAACGAGAGGCAGCAACGCCCCCACAGACAGACAGACAGGCCGGGCGAGCAGGCACATGTAGACCCGCCGGCGTCACACCGGAGAGACGCCACCACCATCACCCCTCTACTACCGGAAGGTTCGTAGCAACAACGGGAAAATATATATGTGTCTTGTGAAAAGGTTTGTGAGGTATTTTAAGGCGGGAAGAGAAAGGTAGCTTGGCGCTGAGTGGTCCACTTACAAGGTTTTAATTAATTTGCTAATTGTTTCCTTGTTTAATCATTAAATTGGAAACTTGTTAAAAAGCTCTTGTAGTTGATACATAGTTAACGTATTTTTGGAGAGTTTTTCTTAAGACATTATTTACATAAAAGCTATTTATAATTAAACAATATTGCATACAGGAATATAAAGGAATTAATTAAGACTTGAGTAACAATAATCATATTAGCAAAATACAAATTTGATGCTTGACATTATATAGCGATATATTTGAAGATAATAATAGATAAGTAGATACAATGTTGATGTAGGTCTGACGTTGGACTTAAGGCCTATCATCCACGCGAGGGGTTTTTAAGGCCACTACAATTGCTAACTAACCACCAGTTAACTAACCACCAAATACTCCAGTCCTGAACATAGTATACTACAGTCCTAGCCTATAAGTATATTTACACCCTGCGAGGTTCTCAAGTATACACATTGGTCTACGGCATTACATGCAATACGAGATATTATTTCATTGAAAACGGAATTATTAGTTTAAAGACATCAAATAATATGCGCAAATATTACTGCACTCGAAATATTATTATTGCAAAACACAAATATTGTTTTTTATCAATGCAAGGATAATTTATATTACATAAATTTATGTCGATTTTTATGGAGGGTATATATATATATATATATATATATATATATATATATATATATATATATATATATATATGTTAGGCTTATATCAAGATCCCCCCCCCCCGACCCAAGGCCGAATTACTGACCCCACTCAGGATACAACCCCATAACAACCTGACTAACTATTGGATACCTATTTACTGCTAGGTGAACAGGTGCATTAGGTGATAGGAAACTCGCCCAACCATTTTTATCCCACTCGGGATTCGAATCCGGATTCTGGATTGTAAGTCGAAAACGAACCCCACTGTACTACCGGGACCTCTTCACCAGACCGTATGGTCTTTCAGACCAGTAGTGGTCCGGTGTTGGGTTTAGGGCCTGTCAACCATTAGAAAGTTAACAGACCATTACAACTGCTTGTTGACTAGTCAGCGAGGATACTCAGTCATGAACATACAGCGAATATACTCAGGATTAACATACTGTAACCCACGTATGCATATACACCGAAAAAAAAGTAGTATACCTTATAATTTATCTCTACCGACTGAACTAATTTCCTTACCAATTTATTATCCTAAATGACTGCGGACATAAGTGTAAGTCCCGGAAATTGCTGATAAGTAACATTTAAGTTTTGTGTTTGGCAAGTGTTGCCACATAAGTGTGTTTTGTGTTGAGTTTATTTAGCCTTCAATATCCTAATGTAAAGTTAATTATGTAAGTAAGAATATTTGACTAAATAATAAAGAAGAGAAATCTGTATTATTGGTAATTTTCGACCTCGTAACTTGAGTTTCATGTCTAAGATCAAAATATGTTTACTAAAGACGGTTCGCATATTTGAGTACATTATGTTAATTTGGAGAAAAAGAGTGATATTGCCGCTATAGAAGACTTATGCTAAACTCAATTACTCTCTTATAAATAGATAATTTGGAAAAAATTTGCGTCGATGCATTTAATTATAAGATTTAATGATATAATAAGAAACTATTACCTGTATAGGACTGATATTTACTTGTCAGAATTTTTTTTTCGATGTATCCGCCAAATTTATGGTATTTTTAATCTATAGATTTATTAAATATTCCATAATTGTTGTAATATATATATATATATATATATATATATATATATATATATATATATATATATAAACAAGTTAGCCCATAGAAAATGTAACTTGTAGTGGAATTTCCGTCTATAGAAAACGGGATATCATTACCACATACTATTATAAATTCACCACCTATTATGGTGGGAATTATTCTTAAATACATTAGTCTTTGGACTTTACCATCATAAAAACATCTCATATAAATTAACTTAATTATCAGAATTAAAATAGAGTAAATGTGACCCTTCTATCACTTACTGTCATCTGGACAATGTAGGCCAGTAGTGTCAGTTGTGAGGGAGTGGTCAGCCATTGTTATTGTTGTTAAGACCACAGAGTCGTGGAGCAAATACGGCTCCTATAAATTCTCTTGGACGAAGTGTTATGGAAGATCAGAGTAGTGATCTGCCATCATCAACACGCTGTCATCAATCTCAAGGGAAGTGTCTTTCCGAAACCCGTTTATCTAATCATTTTTGGCCATTAATGTCAGTAGATATTGGGTGTCCCGGTTAGATCATAAATGATCGACTCAAACAAGGTAATTAAGCCTAGGTCTTTATGGTTCCATGTACAGTGTTTTCTCTGATATAGCTGTCATATATTAGGATTCTGGCTTCATAGCTAGCGCCCTTTTGACAGGTCAAGACGAGGAAGCATGCTTTGTGTACCAGTTACTGGGTGATGGAAGCTACCTCAAAGAGGATAATTTGGTGTCTACATCCTGGTTATACCTGGTGGACTAAGGCCTGCTGTACAATAAGATAAGGAACCTCTTCAATGTACAATATATGTAGTTTAATACTGTAGTTTGATTAGCTGCATATATATAAATTCAATATAAACCCCCCCTAATGTGTAGAGGATCGATTTGTGAGATTATTGCAGAAATACAGTCCACTTAACATCATACAAATTGCTATCGAAGTATATAAATTAACGTAAATATAAATTCTATATAAATTCATATAAATTAAATCAATATAAATCTCACAGGTCGGTTCCCATAATATATACTGTATATTTATATAAGTGCAAAAGCTTTTAGAGAAGCTGAGAAATGAAGCCTAATGTCCTGGGAGGGACCATAAGAATTGTACCAGCTTCAGCTGCCTTCTAGAGACGTGTTTGTACCAGATTTTGAAAGCAAACACAAAATTGGTCCAGTTAGCACTCGTGTTGAGACTGATGCAGGAGGCTGTTCCCCCGCTGGTCACAAACTCGGCAGATATTTCACGATCGCACCGTCGATTAATTGGGGAAATGTTAAAAATGTTTGTTATAGAGCTGGGGTGAGGACGCCATGTCCGCTTCCCGCCAAAACTGGCGCCATGGCGCCATTTTCAAACGTAACTCGCACGGCAGAAACTCTTGGAATGTTGGAGAGATTTAATAACAATTTTGATTCGCAGTGTCATGAGGTTTCCAAACTATCAAATATACAAATGTATTTATCAAAATAAGGCACATAGCCGGTGAAAGTATGTAGCGATTTTTATATATAGAAATCTTAACGTCAAAAAGATTTGAAAAATTGATCCATTATCCTCCCAGCAACCTCTTGGCCTGTTGACTAGTACGCCGCATTCTGTACGTTATGGTCTCTATAACTTACACATTACAAGGTGCTATGAAAAATAGCGACACACACACATATCCACGTTTTCTATACATCGGCTGGCTAGGTTAGGCGGGGATGGCTTGTGTTGTGTTGTTTGTGGTTAATGCTTTGTATTTTGTACGTTGTGGCAGATGAAGAAAACGGGCTGCTGCTGTCAGCCTTGTCCCTGCACCCCAGGGCCTGGCACCCGGGGCCTGGCACCCGGGGGACCTGGCACCGTGGGAAGGCCAGAGACTGAGCAGGGGTGACTAGTCTATCTGTAAGCCCGGTGAACCTGAAAATAATTGACAGGGAATTCGCTGATTGGCATACCAGCCTGGAGGAAATATTAGGCATTCATTAGTCTCACACATTTCCAGTATTTACCCATCACCCCAACTCCAGGCACGTCGATTGCTCCACCACACCCCCCAGCCACATCAACCTCTCCCTACAATCATCAGCGGCGTATGCGAGGCTGGCTAACAACAGAACTGGCTTTACAAACTTGTGTAAGGTTATCCTTCAGAACTTTGTATACCACACATGTAAGACCAATCCTGGAGTATGCGGCCCCAGCATGGAGCCCGTACCTTGTCAAGCACAAGACGAAGCTGGAGAAACTTTAGTGGTATGCCACTAGGCTAGTCCCAGAACTAAGAGGCATGAGCTATGAGGAAAGGTTACGTGAAATGCCCCTCACGTCGCTTGAAAACAAGAGAGTTTGGGGTGGCATGATCACCACATGCAAAATTCTCAGGGGAATTGCCAGGGTATATAAGGACAGATTATTTAACACGGGTGGTACATGTACAAGAAGGAGGGGGGGGGGGTGTAAATGTGGAAACTGAGTACCCAAATGAGCCACAAAGACATTAAAAAGAACTTTTTCAGCAGTGTCAGAGTAATTAACAAATGTAATGTATTAGGCAGTGATGTGGTGGAGGCTGACTCCTTACACAGGTTCAAAATGTAGATATGATAGAGCCCAGTAGGCTCAGGAACCTGTACACCAGTTGATTGACAGTTGAGAGGCGGAACCAATGAGCCAGAGCTCAACCTCCGCAAGCACAACTAGGTGAGAACAGTAGCCCCCCCCCCTAGTATATCCCAGCCCCCCCCCCCCCCTTCACCAGGAGACACAACCGGTGCCATGTTGCCAACCAAAGTTTTGGTGGCGGCGCCGTGTAATCTGCCCCAAAAGTTTCAACACGGCCGCCTAATTGATAACCTAACCTTAAGAACGGTGCAAAGATACGCAACACGGCTCCTTCCCCAACTGTGAAGAAAGGCTGAAGGAACCGGGCTACACTGGAGGAAAGAAGACATATGGTAGACATGATAACGACGTAGAAGATCCTACGGGGAACTGACCAATTAGATTGTGAAGTAAAGGTCAACGAGAGATGAACAGCAGAACGATGGGACACGATTGGAAACTGGAGACACAGACGAGTCACAGAAATCTCAGATGCAGCCCCAGAAATCTTCAATATGAGGACCTCAATATAATGCACTTCTTGCAAACTGAGATTGACAGGTTGCACTTGAGGACGACGTTAAGGGAAATGCAGTACGCATTTTGATATGGAAACATAATAGCACTAACGAATGAGATGAGATGAGTCACCTAAGACTCACCTGAGACTCACCTGAGACTCATCTGAGACTCACCTAAGACTCACCTGAGACTCACCTAAGACTCACCTGAGACTCACCTAAGACTCACCTGAGACTCACCTGAGACTCACCTGAGACTCACCTGAGACTCACCTGAGACTCACCTGAGACTCACCTGAGACTCACCTGAGACTCACCTGAGACTCACCTGAGACTCACCTGAGACTCACCTGTCATTCCAGACATTTGAGAAGTTATTGCATTTCCGTTATAACACGACTGGAACATGGTCATGACACGTGAGAGAGAGAGAGAGAGAGAGAGAGAGAGAGAGAGAGAGAGAGAGAGAGAGAGAGAGAGAGAGAGAGAGAGAGAGAGAGAGAGAGAGAGAGAGAGAGAGAGAGAGAGAGACAGACAGACAGACAGACAGACAAGGTGAGAGACAGCGCCACACACACAACTACACAGCTCGGCGTGCCCCCAAAGGCCTGCAGGTAATAACTCACCAAAGGCAGGAAACTCTTCAGGATTGAATTCTCTTTCTCTTTCGGCCATGGAGGAGGCGGGTGCGTTAGGCTGTAATGAGGGAGGAGGCGTAAATGAGGCTCGGGAGTGAGGAGCAGGCACCAGGGGGTGACACCTTGCACTCTGGCACTGCCGGGGGCCGCAGGACACGGCTGGCACTCTCGTAAAGCAACCCCTTGTGGTGCCAAATGTAGTTATTGACCAGCCACTGAACTGGAAGTTAACTTTAACATCTTGGAAGCTAAGATTTCCAAATTGTTGAGGAAGAGACGGCGCCACTCTTAAGGCGACAGCTTGATCTTAGCAACACTACGGTATTTCACGCTCTAAACAAGTGTTTCAGTAGATTAATATACTCGCTAATCACTCACAACGTTAGACAAGCGATGATTCAGATCATCGAATCTGAATTGCAAGAGCCTAGTGACTCTTGCGATCCATCCATCAACTGTTCATCCACTTCAGGGATTGCAATACGTGAGACAGACTGTCACTCAACCTCCACAAATACACTAACAGACAGACAGACAGACAGTTCAAACGTCGTTCAAACTAAGACTGTGACACCACAATACATCACATTATACAATCACGATATCTTGATACAACACGTCTCCAAGTCTTTGCATAAAACAAGAATATATCTTTGCTATCTTATAACTGTAATCTTCGTAAAATTATATTATGAATCGCCGTTCTTTGTCAAATTAATTTAACGTTGACTTGAATTTCTTAAAATAATATTTCACTGGTTTTATTAGGCGTATAATGGACTTGTGACCAAGCAGTAGGTATATACTTTAGTTCTTAACACAGTCCAGGGGCCAGATTCACGAAGCAGTTACGCAAGCACTTACGAACGTGTACATCTTTCCTCAATCTTTGACGGCTTTGGTTACATTTATTAAACAGTTTACAAGCGTGAAAACTTGCCAATCAACTGATGTTATTGTTATAAACAGCCTCCTGGTGCTTCGGAGCTCATTAACTGTTTAATAATTGTAAACAAAGCCGCCAAAGATTGAGAAAAGATGTACAGGTTCGTAAGTGCTTGCGTACCTGCTTCGTGAATCTGGCTCCAGGACTAAACTCTCAGAGTATATATAGACCGAGAAGCCGAGGGAATCTTCCAGCAGACCCCTGGAGGGAATCTTCCAGCAGATACCTGGAAGGAATCTTCCGGCAGGCACCTGGAGACAGAGTCTTCCAGCAGACACCTGGAGGGAATCTTCCAGCAGACACCTGGAGACAGAGTCTTCCAGCAGATACCTGGAGGGAGTCTTCCAGCAGACACCTGGAGACAGAGTCTTCCAGCAGATACCTGGAGGGAGTCTTCCAGCAGACACCTGGAGACAGAGTCTTCCAGCAGATACCTGGAGGGAGTCTTCCAGCAGACACCTGGAGACAGAGTCTTCCAGCAGTCACCTGGAGGGAGTCTTCCAGCAGACACCTGGAGACAGAGTCTTCCAGCAGATACCTGGAGGGAGTCTTCCAGCAGACACCTGGAGACAGAGTCTTCCAGCAGATACCTGGAGGGAGTCTTCCAGCAGACACCTGGAGACAGAGTCTTCCAGCAGTCACCTGGAGGGAGTCTTCCAGCAGACACCTGGAGACAGAGTCTTCCAGCAGATACCTGGAGGGAGTCTTCCAGCAGACACCTGGAGACAGAGTCTTCCAGCAGACACCTGGAGGGAATCTTCCAGCAGACACCTGGAGACAGAGTCTTCCAGCAGTCACCTGGAGGGAGTCTTCCAGCAGACACCTGGAGACAGAGTCTTCCAGCAGACACCTGGAGACAGAGTCTTCCAGCAGTCACCTGGAGGGAGTCTTCCAGCAGACACCTGCAGGGAGTCTTCCAGCAGACACCTGGAGGGAATCTTCCAGCAGACACCTGGAGACAGAGTCTTCCAGCAGTCACCTGGAGGGAGTCTTCCAGCAGACACCTGCAGGGAGTCTTCCAGCAGACACCTGCAGGGAATCTTCCAGCAGACACCTGGAGGGAGTCTTCCAGTAGACACCTGGAGGGAATCTTCCAGTAGACACCTGGAGGGAATCTTCCAGCAGTCACCTGGAGGGAGTCTTCCAGCAGACACCTGCAGGGAGTCTTCCAGCAGACACCTGCAGGGAATCTTCCAGCAGACACCTGGAGGGAGTCTTCCAGTAGACACCTGGAGGGAATCTTCCAGCAGACACCTGGAGGGAGTCTTCCAGCAGACACCTGGAGGGAGTCTTCCAGCAGACACCTGCAGGGAGTCTTCCAGCAGACACCTGGAACGAATCTTCCAGCAGACACCTGGAGGCAGTCTTTCAGTCTTCGTCGGACTATGACAGAGAAAGCAGCTTGGAACAGCTTTGTAGCACTGGTTCGAGGCTTCGTGGGCAATTACGCAGCTCAAAAACTATTACGTAGAGGTGTTTGGGGAGTGTGACGACGAACCCCGTCACAAGGGGCAGCAGGATGTCCCTCAAGGTCCATATCTTCGATGCCCATCTTGACAAGTTGAAGGAGAAGATGGACGAGTACTCGGAGGAGGGACAAGGTTGACCACCTTTTAGGTTTAGGTACCTGGGTGTTAGTCAGCTGTCACGGGCTGCTACCTGGGGGTGGAGGCCTGGTCGAAGACCGGGCCGCGGGGACACTAAAAGCCCCGAAATCATCTCAAGATAACCGGGGACACTAAAAGCCCCGAAATCATCTCAAGATAACCGGGGACACTTAAAGCCCCGAAAATCATCTCAAGATAACCATCTCAAGATAACCACTGCCACCAAGATGGGACTCGACCTTGAGCGCGGCTCCCGAGGACAATGTAGTGAGAATAGGATGGTAGATCAAAACATTTACGAACTGATTCGTGAAAGTGAATTACAGTATAATCGTAAATTTCGAGAAACTATTAAATCTTTTGTGTTCACTCTTGCATGAAGTTAATTTGGATTCATATTTCATTTTTTTCAGATTAAAAAACACGACACATGCCGACGAAATTACGAAAATGACGAAATGAGGCCAATCGCCCATTGGAAACATAGATTAAAAACAGAAAAAATGTCAAAATATCATTTTTCAGGTCACATGCTAAGTTTGAAGGGAACTATATAGCCAGTTTCTATACGTATTAAGGTATAAGAAATGAGTAAATAATGCTTTCTACCTCAGGAACAAAAACTGTGTTACTTTGTGGATCAGTCAGCCTCTGTGTTCAGGTTCCGGGACCTTGTGGGACCTCAGGGGACCTTGTGGGACCTCAGGGGACCTTGTAGGACCTCAGGTGACCATGTGGGACCTCAGGTGACCTTGTGGGACGTCAGGTGACCTTGTGGGACGTCAGGTGACCTTGTGGGACGTCAGGTGACCTTGTGGGACCTCAGGTGACCTTGCGGGACCTCGGGGGACCTTGTGAGACCTCAGGTGACCTTATGGGACCTCCGGGGACCTTGTGGGATCTCCGGTGACCTTGTGGGACCTCAGGTGACCTTATGGGACCTCAGGGGACCTTGTGGGACCTCCGGGGACTTTGAGGGACCTACGGGGACCTTGTGGGACCTCCGGTGACCTTGTAGGACCTCAGGTGACCTTGCGGGACTTCAGGGGACCTTGTGAGACCTCGTGTAGAAGGATATCTCTAGAACAGTGACTCATTTCCCATGTAATAAAACCCGCGAATAGGATTATTGGTCGCGACGTCAGCCACTAAGACACAGAGACCCCAGCCTTGAAAGAGCCAATTGAAATGCCTCAGCATGAACGTGTGTAGATGATTGGTCGACAACACAATGTCTGGAACACACATCCTGGAACACACAGCCTGGAACACACCGCCTGGAACACACCGCCAGGAACACAATGCCTGGAACACAATGCCTGGAACACAATGCCTGGAATACACCGCCTGGAACACAATGCCTGGAACACAATGCCTGGAACACACCGCCTGGAACACAATGCTTGGAACACAATGCCTGGAACACAATGCCTGGAACACAATGCCTGGAACACACAGCCTGGAACACGCCGCCTGGAACACACCGTCTGGAACACACCGCCTGGAACACACACCACCTGGAACACACACCGCCTGGAACACACCGCCTGGAACACACACCGCCTGGAACACACCGCCTGGAACACACACCGCCTGGAACACACACCACCTGGAACACACCACCTGGAACACAATACCTGGAACAAACCACCTGGAACACAATACCTGGAACACACCGCCTGGAACACACACCGCCTGGAACACACCACCTGGAACACACACCTGGAACACACCGCCTGGAACACACACCGCCTGGAACACACCACCTGGAACACACACCTGGAATACACCGCCTGGAACACACACTGCCTGGAACACACACCGCCTGGAACACACACCACCTGGAACACACACCACCTGGAACACACCACCTGGAACACAATACCTGGAACACACCGCCTGGAACACACACCGCCTGGAACACACCACCTGGAACACACACCTGGAGCACACCGCCTGGAACACACACCGCCTGGAACACACCGCCTTTAACACACCAACTGGAACACAATGCCTGGAACACAATGCCTGGAACACACTGCCTGGAACACACCGCCTGGAACACACCACCTGGAACACACCATCTGAAACACATCACATGGAACACACCACCTGGAACACACCACCTGGAACACACCACCTGGAACACACCACCAGGAACACACCGCCTGGAACACACCGCCTGGAACACAATGCCTGGAACACAATGTCTGGAACACAATGCCTGGAACACAATGCCTGGAACACAATGCCTGGAACACACTACCTCGAACACACACCACCTGGAACACACCACCTGGAACACACACCACCTGGAACACACACCACCTGGAACACACACCACCTGGAACACACCACCTGGAACACACCACCTGGAACACACCACCTGGAACACACCACCTGGAACACACCACCTGGAACACACCACCAGGAACACACCACCTGGAACACACACCACCTGGAACACACCACCTGGAACACACACCACCTGGAACACACCACCTGGAACACACACCACCTGGAACACACCACCTGGAACACACCGCCTGGAACACACCACCTGAAACACACTACCTGGAACACACCACCAGGAACACACACCACCTGGAACACACCACCTGGAACACACACAGCCTGGAACACACTACCTGGAACACACCACCAGGAACACACACCGCCTGGAACACACATCACCTGGAACACACCGCCTGGAACACACACCGCCTGGAACACACCGCCTGGAACACACCACCTGGAACACACACCACCAGGAACACACCGCCTGGAACACACTACCTGGAACACACTACCTGGAACACACTACCTGGAACACACCGCCTGGAACACACTACCTGGAACACACTACCTGGAACACACCACCAGGAACACACACCACCTGGAACACACACCACCTGGAACACACCGCCTGGAACACACACCACCTGGAACACACACCACCAGGAACACAATACCTGGAACACAATGCCTGGAACACAATGCCTGGAACACACCGCCTGGAACACACCACCTGGAACACACACCGCCTGGAACACACACCGCCTGGAACACACACCACCAGGAACACACACCACCAGGAACACAATGCCTGGAACACACCGCCTGGAACACACCACCTGGAACACACACCGCCTGGAACACACACCAACAGGAACACACACCACCAGGAACACAATGCCTGGAACACACCGCCTGGAACACACCACCTGACACACACTCCGCCTGGAACACACCACCAGGAACACACACCACCAGGAACACACACCGCCTGGAACACACACCACCTGGAACACTAAACAACCCAGACCACCTCACGCACAACTTAACTACACCGCCTCGCCCCCTAACTACTCCAACAAGCCCATAAGGAAAGCCAACGGAACATTTGGTCTAATGTTAACTTTAATATTCTTGTAAACTGCAATTATTCGTTAATATCTGGCGGCTACGGTGATGACTGTGCCTTAATGGCGGGGGGGTGTGTACGGTGCCAGAGGGGGGAGGGGGGAGGGAGGGAGGGGGGAGGGGGGGGGAGGGGGGAGGGGGGAGGTAACAGTGAGGGGGCAGAATGGTACAGTGAGGGGGCAGAATGGTACAGTGAGGGGGCAGAATGGTACAGTGAGGGGTCAGAATGGTACAGTGAGGGGGGCAGAATGGTACAGTGAGGGGTCAGAATGGTACAGTGAGGAGGCAGAATGGTACAGTGAGGGGTCAGAATGGTACAGTGAGGGGGCAGAATGGTACAGTGAGGGGTCAGAATGGTACAGTGAGGGGTCAGAATGGTACAGTGAGGGGTCAGAATGGTACAGTGAGGGGTCAGAATGGTACAGTGAGGGGTCATAATGGTACAGTGAGGGGGCAGAATGGTACAGTGAGGGGTCAGAATGGTAGAGTGAGGAGGCAGAATGGTACAGTGAGGGGTCAGAATGGTACAGTGAGGGAGCAGAATGGTACAGTGAGGGGTCAGAATGGTACAGTGAGGGGTCAGAATGGTACAGTGAGGGGTCAGAATGGTACAGTGAGGGGTCAGAATGGTACAGTGAGGGGGCAGAATGGTACAGTGAGGGGTCAGAATGGTACAATGAGGAGGCAGAATGGTACAGTGAGGGGTCAGAATGGTACAGTGAGGGGTCAGAATGGTACAGTGAGGGGTCAGAATGGTACAGTGAGGGGTCAGAATGGTACAGTGAGGGGTCAGAATGGTACAGTGAGGGGGGCAGAATGGTACAGTGAGGGGTCAGAATGGTACAGTGAGGGGGCAGAATGGTACAGTGAGGGGTCAGAATGGTACAGTGAGGGGTCAGAATGGTACAGTGAGGGGTCAGAATGGTACAGTGAGGGGTCAGAATGGTACAGTGAGGGGTCAGAATGGTACAGTGAGGGGGTCAGAATGGTACAGTGAGGGGTCAGAATGGTACAGTGAAGAGTCAGAATGGTACAGTGAGGGGGCAGAATGGTACAGTGAGGGGTCAGAATGGTACAATGAGGGGGCAGAACTGTACAGTGAAGGGTCAGAATGGTACAGTGAGGGGGCAGAATGGTACAGTGAGGGGTCAGAATGGTACAGTGAGGGGGCAGAATGGTACAGTGAAGGGTCAGAATGGTACAGTGAGGGGGCAGAATGGTACAGTGAGGGGTCAGAATGGTACAGTGAGGGGTCAGAATGGTACAGTGAAGGGTCAGAATGGTACAGTGAGGGGTCAGAATGGTACAGTGAGGGGTCAGAATGGTACCGTGAGGGGTCAGAATGGTACAGTGAGGGGTCAGAATGGTACAGTGAAGGGTCAGAATGGTACAGTGAGGGGGCAGAATGGTACAGTGAGGGGTCAGAATGGTACAGTGAGGGGGCAGAATGGTACAGTGAAGGGTCAGAATGGTACAGTGAGGGGGCAGAATGGTACAGTGAGGGGTCAGAATGGTACAGTGAGGGGTCAGAATGGTACAGTGAAGGGTCAGAATGGTACAGTGAGGGGTCAGAATGGTACAGTGAGGGGTCAGAATGGTACAGTGAGGGGTCAGAATGGTACAGTGAAGGGTCAGAATAGTACAGTGAGGGGGGGGCAGAATGATACAGTGAGGGGGGGGGCAGAATGGTACAGTGAGGGGGTCAGAATGGTACAGTGAGGGGTCAGAATGGTACAGTGAGGGGTCAGAATGGTACAGTGAAGGGTCAGAATGGTACAGTGAGGGGTCAGAATGGTACAGTGAGGGGGCAGAATGGTACAGTGAGGGGTCAGAATGGTACAATGAGGAGGCAGAATGGTACAGTGAGGGGTCAGAATGGTACAGTGAGGGGTCAGAATGGTACAGTGAGGGGTCAGAATGGTACAGTGAGGGGGCAGAATGGTACAGTGAGGGGGCAGAATGGTACAGTGAGGGGTCAGAATGATACAGTGAGGGGGCAGAATGGTACAGTGAGGGGGGCAGAATGATACAGTGAGGGGTCAGAATGGTACAGTGAGGGGTCAGAATGGTACAGTGAGGGGTCAGAATGGTACAGTGAGGGGTCAGAATGGTACAGTGAGACGTCAGAATGGTACAGTGAGGGGTCAGAATGGTACAGTGAGAGGGGGCAGAATGATACAGTGAGGTGGGGGGGGGCAGAATGGTACAGTGAGGGGGGCAGAATGATACAGTGAGGGGTCAGAATGGTACAGTGAAGGGTCAGAATGGAACAGTGAGGGGTCAGAATGGTACAGTGAGGAGTCAGAATGGTACAGTGAGGGGGGCAGAATGATAGTGAGGGGTCAGAATGATACAGTGAGGGGTCAGAATGGTACAGTGAGGGGTCAGAATGGTACAATGAGGGGTCAGAATGGTACAGTGAGGAGTCAGAACGTTACAGTGAGAGGGGGAAGACCCTGACGTCACCGTCCAAGTCCTCTTACAAAGTACAAGAGTGACTCTCAGCTCTCAGACACCCTGGGGGGGGGAGTGAGTGTTTGGGGCGGCCACAGCTACACTGTTTAAGGTAAACATTCTCCATCTGTGTGTTTGGAAGTGTTTTTGGTGTGATGTCCATTAGAAGGGAGGTGCTGGTAGGCGCCGTATGTTGGTCCGGCAGATATCTGATATAGAGGGTTCTATATCTGATATCTGATATAGAGGGTTCTATATCTGATATCTGATATAGAGGGTTCTATATCTGATATCTGATATAGAGGGTTCTATATCTGATATCTGATATAGATGGTTCTATATCTGATATCTGATATAGAGGGTTCTATATCTGATATCTGATATAGATGGTTCTATATCTGATATCTGATATAGAGGGTTCTATATCTGATATCTGATATAGAGGGTTCTATATCTGATATCTGATATAGATGGTTCTATATCTGATATCTGATATAGAGGGTTCTATATCTGATATCTGATATAGAGGGTTCTATATCTGATATCTGATATAGAGGGTTCTATATCTGATATCTGATATAGAGGGTTCTATATCTGATATCTGATATAGATGTTTCTATATCTGATATCTGATATAGATGGTTCTATATCTGATATCTCATACATCCCCCTTTTACCCTGTCATAGCTCAGTCGATTAAGGCAGTGTCTGGGATGCTCCCGAACGCAGGTTCGAATCCTCGTCACGGCCCTTGTGGATTTGTTCTTTAGATGGTTCTAAATTACACCCTCCCGTAGAGTTCTAGACCCGGTTGCTCTCATCCGTGGCGGCTGTTGATTGGTCGGTGTTACACTGTTGCCAGTTACGCGCGCTTGTTCCAGGTAATTGGAACAATATAACAACCAGAACCAATTATCATTTTAGTAAAGAATTAAAACTGCGCTTCGGGTTACGCAAGAGAAGTGGAATAGCTTGTACTTTATTTTGGCTAAAATGAAAGAAAAATGAAAAAGTTGGTGATGAATGTAAGAGAGGAGGCGCGGATAACAGCGCCCCGGGCACCGCCACGCCCACCATGCAACCCGTTCTCGCAAATTTAATAAGCCAATATTGACTTATTAAATATGTGCATAGGTGACATACTTAACATAATAGTTTCCCTTGAAAAGCTTCATAGAAAACACCGACCTTACCGAACCTACTTAGTATGTTAAGATAAGCATCTTATTGCTTCGTAATTACAATTATTACCTAACCTATAATAGGTATAGGTTAAGTAATAATTGTAATTACGAAGCAATAAGATGCTTATCTTAAGATACTAACAAGGTTAGGTAAGGTCGGTGTTTTCTATGAATCTTTATAAGGGTATCTATTATGTTTAGTATATCACCTATGCACGTAGTTAATAAGTCAATATTGACTTTACGAATTTGCGAGAACGGGTTGCACCATGCCCAGGGTATAGAAAAGGGAAGATAATCCCCTCAAACTTTGCTGAAAATCTTTGCCTGAGACAGCTTAGGGAAGACGTCTTGGAGGTATGTGAAGGCGGCCGCCTTATGAAAGAACAACCCGTTCTCGCACTTGCTTCTAGTCAATATTGGCTTGTTAATAAGTGTATATGTGACATACTAATTTATTGTGAATATTTTAGTTTACCTTGAAAAGTTTAATAGAAAACACCGGCCTAACCTAACCTTCTTAGTATGTTAAGTTAAGCATCTTATTGCTTCTTAATTACAATTATTACTTAACTTATACCTATATTGATATTACAGTTTTATAAAAATAATAAAACAAAACCAAAATATTTAAATAAATTGTAAATTAACTCAGGATATTGTCAAATATTGTATAAAATCTCTATTGTTTAATAAAACTGAAAAAGAAATTCCTAATATGAAAACTGGTGTTAAGCAAATTTATAGGAAGAGTTTATACCTTAAAAACAAAATATAACTTCACATATACCACATATGTACTTATTAAGCAGCCAAATAGTGACTACAAACAATAAGTCATATATGTACTGTCTTGTGCGAGAGCGGGCTGCAAAGAATGTGCCACAGGTGTGGATAAGGACGCGACAGACTTTCAAATCCCTCCAAGACGTCTACTCTAATCTGAGGCAAAGATTGATGGTATTAACAGCCATTTTGTGTATCTTGGAGACTCCAAGACCACCACCACCACCCAAAATTGTGTTATGGAGTCCATGCCGGCCACCAGACTAGTCCCGGACTCAAGGGATCTAAGGTATGAGGTCACAATAAGAGAGATGAGTTAGTGGAGACATTATTATCATATGAAAAGTTAAGGATATGTGATATGGGTGGCACATATACAAGGAAACACTTGAGACAATTAAGTGCTCGGATGAGGTGCATATATTTTAGAGTACTTTTAATCTCAGAGTAGAAATATATGCACTATAGAGATATAGAGAGAGACGCCATATAGAGCTTCACGTGGAGATAGAGCGTCGAGAGGCAGTGCCCAGGAGCTGATTACAAACCTTGTAATCACAGTTATGTGAGTACAGGCAGAAAGAAACAAGAACGCAGGCCGGGGTGCAGGTACAGGCCGGGGTGCAGGCCGGGGTGCAGGCCGAGGTACAGGCCAGGGTGCTGGCCGAGGTACAGGCCAGGGTGCAGGCCCGGGGTGCAGGCCGAGGTGCAGGCCGGGGTGCAGGCCGAGGTACAGGCCGGGGTGCAGGCCGGGGTGCAGGTCGAGGTACAGGCCGGGGTACAGGCCGGGGTGCAGGCCGGGGTACAGGCCGGGGTGCAGGTACAGGCCAGGGTGCAGGCCGAGGTACAGGCCAGGGTGCAGGTACAGGCCGGGGTGCAGGCCGAGGTACAGGCCGGGGTGCAGGCCGAGGTACAGGCCGGGGTGCAGGCCGAGGTACAGGCTGGGGTACAGGCCGGGGTGCAGGCCGAGGTACAGGCCGGGGTGCAGGCCAGGGTGCAGGCCGGGGTGCAGGCCAGGGTGCAGGCCGGGGTACAGGCCAGGGTGCAGGCCGGGGTACAGGCCAGGGTGCAGGCCGGGGTACAGGCCGGGGTGCAGGCCAGGGTGCAGGCCGGGGTACAGGCCGGGGTACAGGCCGGGGTACAGGCCGGGGTGCAGGCCGGGGTGCAGGCCGAAGTACAGGCCGAGGTGCAGATGCAGGCCGGGGTGCAGGCCGGGGTGCAGGCCGGGGTGCAGGCCGAGGTACAGGCTGAGGAACACTGAGATAACCGGGCAGCCAGCCAGCTCACCATCGAGTTTCTCTAAAATCCAGACAGGCAGTTAAAGAAATAGTCCAGCAATTAGCCAGCCAGTCACTATCCTCCCCCTCCCCTCATCACACACACACACACACACACACACACACACACACACACACACACACACACACGCCGGAAAATAAATGTACAGGCAGACAGTCCAGTAAATGATGACTCAAGTGCTGAAAGACTTTAGAAGAGACTTAGAACAGACTTTAGAAGAGACTTAGAGGAGGAAGTTACCTACATTAAGGTAAACAAGGTTTGTGGGAAGACAGTAACTCAACAGACAACACTAAGAAACCAAAGGAGAAACTTGAGAGTGGGAAAAAAACACATAAGTAGAACTGGGATATATGGAACAGCAAGGAACGATTACGTGAACACAAGAGAATCAGGAAAAAAAACAGTGAAATAGACTTTGTATCCAGAACGATGAGAGAATCGAAGTTACTACATAGTCATACACGAAGGAAAAAGACAGAGACAGAGATTCAGAGACAGAGACAGAGACAGAGACAGAGACTCAGAGACAGAGACAGAGACAGAGACAGAGACTCAGAGACAGAGACAGAGACTCTTAGACTCCACAAGAGCTGAGGAAAACATCTTGAACACGACAACGGTATTTATGACGAACTAAACGGCCGTTTCCACGGACTGTTCAACTGAGCATGGACAGTTGCCAGAGCCAGAAGAGGTTGTAACCTTACATGAAAGACTGACAAATGTTCAGGCAAGAGCAGAGGAAGTAGTGGATCATCTAGTATCAATACATGAACCTAAACTTACTGGACCAGACAGCGTATCGTCATGGATGTTGAAAGAAGGGTCAGAGGCCCTCAGCGTACCTCTGGCATGGATCTTTAATGATTCCATTGATGAAGGGATTAATGCCCAGCTGCTGGAGAATGTAAACAAACATCAACATGGTTTAGGGAAGGGAAACCATGACTAACAAACTTACAAGAGTTTCATAATAAAAAGGAAAAAAACTATAAGAAGACAGAAGTTGGCCAGATGGCATATTTCTTGACTGCCAAAACCCCTAAGACTCAGTTCCACACACGAGATTACTACACAAAGTTGAAAGACAGACAGCAATAAGTAAAAGAGCAGTGACATGCGTGAGAGAGTACCTGACAGACAGGAGTCAGAGTCACAGTGAGGGGAAGACGTTGGACTGACGCAAGTGGAGATGCTCAAGATCTGCAACCTGTCCTCTCAAAAAGAACGTCGCTTTTGGCCGTTTGCCCGTATGGCCGAATATGGACGTAATTTGAAAATGAAAAAAAAATGAATATATATTTTCGATTTTTTTTCAACAACAGTAAGTTAAGGGTCCTCTGATAGGTTAGGTGGGCAGGAAATTCTCATAAAGTTTCAAAACGTTATGAAAAACGTTAATGGAAAGTATCCTTTTCTAACCTTACCGAGTAAGCCGGACGACTCAAACAGAAAACGGGACAGTACGTCACTTTTGTGAGTGGATTTCATTTCAAATTACGTCCAAATTTGGCCATAGCGCCGCACATACCAGCCAAAAGTGACGTTATTTTTAAGAGGACGGGTTGACTATTAATACTGTATTATAACGAAATAACTACAGGACTGAGTCCTACATGTCAATGTTTGTGAAGATGCAGAAATAAAGGAGTCGAGACAGATGAGTACTGTAAAGTACTGCAAGATGACTTAGACAAGGTGCAGAGTTGATCCAAAAAATATCTTCTGGGTTTCAGCAAAGGGACGTGTAAGGAGATACAAGTGGGAACACGTGACAGGAGACCATCTTCCCTGTCTCCTTCTCCCTGGAGGAGACCTGGGAGACTTTACATCAAACCTAACTTGTGAGGCTCGTATAAACAGGATAACGTCAGCTGCACACGCCACACTATAGCGATAGTCACAACATCCTTCAACAACTTAAAGCAGGTTTAACGACCACCGCGTACATGAGACCAGCTATAGTGTATGCAGCCCCATCCTGGAGCCCCCACCTCAAAAAATATATAAAAAAAACTCGAGAATGTACAGAGGGTTGAAACGATACTTTTTCAGGAATCGCGAGAGATATGGTATGAAGAGAGACTGAAAGTACTAGACCTAACATCGCGAGGAAAAAAAAGGCGAGACATGATAGTCACAATATTCAGTGGGATAGACAGTGGAAAAAAGATAAAATGTTCACCATAAATACCAGTAGAACAAAAGCGAGCAAAGTTTGAACACATGAACCATGGAAATGTTACTTTTTTAGCAGAAGATAATTAGGGAAACTGTAACGACCAAACGACCAGGTTATAGAAGGGAACTACATTGTTTCCAACAACAAACTTGACAGAACACTATATGGAAAGTCATTGCTTCAGACGACCTGCCTCCTCCCCTTGAGTGCTGACCTGGCCCTTGAGTGCTGACCTGCCCCTTGAGTGTTGAGCTTCCCCTTGAGCGCAAAGTTGTCCACTTACATGTCTCAGTCACTATTAAGAGGTAAATGTCCTACTCCCAATAACCCCCTCCTCCCCCCTTGACCCGTCATGGGGCAGTATGAGAAGTCATGGGGCAGTATGGGAGGTCATGGGGCAGTATGGGAGGTCATGGGGCAGTACGGGAGGTCATGGGGCAGAATGGGAGGTCATGGGGCAGTACGGGAGGTCATGGGGCAGTATGGGAGGTCATGGGGCAGTATGGGAGGTCATGGGGCAGTATGGTAGGTCATGGGGCAGTATGGAAGGTCATGGGGCAGTATGGAAGGTCATGGGGCAGTATGGGAGGTCATGGGGCAGTATGGGAGGTCATGGGGCAGTATGGGAGGTCATGGGGCAGTATGGGAGGTCACCAGAGGTTTAAGGGACGTCATGGAGGAAGCCCTCCATTAAAACCCACTTAGCGGCAGGTTACTGTCAATAGAAGGAAGGCGGCCTCTCAGTATGCAAATGAAGCCCCAGATGAGGGTAATATGGGGCAGGAATATTAGCGCCAGGAGCCTGTTTTTGTCTCGCCCACGCTCTCTGTCTCTCTCTGTGGCTCTCTGTCTCTCTCTGTGGCTCGCTGGCTCTCTCTGTGGCTCGCTGTCTCTCTGGCTGTGGCTGTGGCTGTGGCTGTGGCTGTCTCTCTGGCTGTGTGTCTATTTCTTCCTGTCTCCCTCCCTACAATAGCTAGGCTCATTGGATATAATGGAGCAGAACATCTTCATATTGAATATTACAGTGATCAGCCGGCCAGTCGGGCCGTCGCAACACGGCCCGGTGTTGCGACGGCCCGGTGTTGCGACGGCCCTGTGTTGCGACGGCCCTGTGTTGCGACGGCTCTGTGTTGCGACGGCCCTGTGTTTCGACGGCCCTGTGTTGCGACGGCCCTGTGTTGCGACGGCCCGGTGTTGCGACGGCCCTGTGTTGCGACGGCCCTGTGTTGCGACGGCTCTGTGTTGCGACGGCCCTGTGTTGCGACGGCCCTGTGTTGCGACGGCCCTGTGTTGCGACGGCCCTGTGTTGCGACGGCCCGGTGTTGCGACGGCCCGGTGTTGCGACGGCCCTGTGTTGCGACGGCTCTGTGTTGCGACGGCCCTGTGTTGCGACGGCCCTGTGTTGCGACGGCCCGGTGTTGCGACGGCCCTGTGTTGCGACGGCTCTGTGTTGCGACGGCCCTGTGTTGCGACGGCCCTGTGTTGCGACGGCCCTGTGTTGCGACGGCCCTGTGTTGCGACGGCCCTGTGTTGCGACGGCCCTGTGTTGCGACGGCTCTGTGTTGCGACGGCCCTGTGTTGCGACGGCCCTGTGTTGCGACGGCCCTGTGTTGCGACGGCTCCGGATCTGCGTTGAAACGTCAGGAAGTGAGAGGGTGGACGTAGCTCCGTCAAGCACTTGGACAAGGAGCGTGCCTGTGACAGGCAGCAAGACAGGAGAGGGGTCCCCGTCGTCAAGCTGGGAGAGTATGCAGTCAAACGTGCAGGATAAAAACATGTTTTGCGGCGCCTTGTCCTCGTCGACTGTAGTATTATTTGAAGGGGGAAACTCAGTAGATCAAAAACAATAATATTGCTGGTGTATTTTCAGAGCTGCGCACACACACATTGACGGCGGTAAAACAATGGAAACAAACTTGTGTTTGGACAGGACCCCGCAGGCCATGATTTTCTCCCTGTTTTGTGGGTTTATTTGACTTGCTGAAGCCTGAATCAGGCGTGCGACCCCCCCTCAGGACAGCCTTGGAGAGCGGCTGGCAGTCACGTACAGTACGTACTCTGATGTACGTACCTAGGAGAGAAACTATAAGTAATACTAGCATATACAGGTTCATTAATAATGGACAAATACAATTAATAATAGGTGCAATCATTATTTTCGATCATAGCTGAAGGTATGATGATTCCCCCGTCCCTGGCTGAGCTGGGTGGAATGAGCAGGGAGTCCCCTTGGTGGGTAATAGGAGGACTAGCTCCCCCTAGGCGGAGCCGGTCGGCCGAGCGGACAGCACGCTGGACTTGTGATCCTGTGGTCCTGGGTTCGATCCCAGGCGCCGGCGAGAAACAATGGGCAGAGTTTCTTTCACCCTATGCCCCTGTTACCTAGCAGTAAATTAGGGTACCTGGGTGTTAGTCAGCTGTCACGGGCTGCTACCTTGGGGTGGAGGCCTGGTCGAAGACCGGGCCGCGGGGACACTAAAAAAGCCCCGAAATCATCTCAAGATAACCTCAAGATAACCTTATAGGAGCCAACAGAACGACTTTCTTCCCCTACAGGAGGCGACGGAACGACTTTCTTCCCCTACAGGAGGCGACGGAACGACTTTCTTCCCCTACAGGAGGCGACGGAACGACTTTCTTCCCCTACAGGAGGCGACGGAACGACTTTCTTCCCCTACAGGAGGCGACGGAACGACTTTCTTCCCCTATAGGAGACAACGGAAGGATTTCCTTCCCCTCCAAGAGGCAACAAAAGGACTTTGCTCACACCCACGGACGATAATTGACTAAAATCTTCCCCCGAATTTCATTCCAATATTTATTGACGCGCCAAAGTAAACTTGATTGACCGACAGCGTCGTAATTTCATCCTAACCTTCTTGTCTTGAACTTTCTCACGTATCTTTTGAGAAATCAAGTTGTCTAGAGACCTTAATAAGGCATATTTCTTAAAGATGGTACAAGCTTAGTAGCGATTCTCTCCTCTCTCTCTCTATTACGCTCTTCGCCATTTGGCGTCAAATTCTAATTGATTTTTGTCTTATTCTACTCGACATTTATAGATGTGATACTTAGAGAGAATCACTGAGAGAGGGAGAGAGTGAGTGGGAGGGAGAGAACCAGAGAGAGAGGAAGAAAGTGAGGGAGAAGGAGAGAGACCAGAGAGAGGGAGAGAGTGAGGGAGAGGGAGAGAACCAGAGATAGGGAGAAAGTAAGGGAGAGAACCACTGAGAGAGAGAGAAAGTGAGTGGGAGAGTTACCCAAGGATACATTTCCAGCAGGCCAGACGTGAGCAGACAGGACCTGCAGGATCCCAGCAGACATTACCCTCTACCTGATGCGGTTCCTTCCAAAGATCACATCCTGTGTGCTCCAAGTAACTCCGGGGACCGTGAGAGCTGCCAGGGCCCAGGAGCTGAACATCTCGCCTCACACCACCTTGTGTCTTCCTCCCAAATTACACCATTATATCCACAGACCAGAGTGTTGTCATGAAACAAAAAAGGAAACCTGGATGAGGACCGGACCGCGGGGACGCTAAGCCCCGAAATCCTCTCAAGATACATAGTAGATATAATAAAGGAAAAATAGATTTGTTAGAAAGGCGGGGTCCCAGAGCTAATAGATCGATTATACAGACACAAATTGTGATTATAAAGAGTAAATTACACACACACACACATACATAATTGCTGATCCGTAATGTGATTACAGTGGACAGCTGAATTGTCTGAACAGTTTTGAACATCTCTTGTTAACTGTTTTAGTGAACAGTCTAGCCCAGCGGACACCTCTTTAGAGCGAGGGACGCCGTTATGGGACCACTTCACATGGGCTGGTGTAGATCACTCCTGTGGAGTACTGTGTCTACTGTGCTCCTCTTAGTGAGTATCCTGTCTATTGCGTCTCTTTTAGTGTGTCCTGTCTATTGTGACTCTCATAGTGTATATTCTGTCTAGTGTGTATCTCCGAGTGTGTCTAGTGTGTATCTCCGAGTGTGTGTAATTTCTAGTGTGTCTCTCCTAGTGTGTATTATGTCTATTGCGAATCTCTGTCCATCACCCTTGACCACTGTCCATTACCCATCCCGTTGACCAACTATTCAACACCTCCCCCCTTACCAACTGTCCAACACCCCCCCCCCCTCCCCTGACTACTGTCCAACACCCCCCCCCCCTCCCCTGACTACTGTCCAACACCCCCCCCCTCCCCTGACCACTGTCCAACACCCCCCCTCCCCTGACCACTGTCCAACACCCCCCCTCCCCTGACCACTGTCCAACACCCCCCCCCCCGACCACTGTCCAACCCCCCCCCTCCCCTGACCACTGTCCAACACCCCCCCCCCCTCCCCTGACCACTGTCCAACACCCCCCCCCCTCCCCTGACCACTGTCCAACACCCCCCCCCTCCCCTGACCACTGTCCAACACCCCCCCCCCTCCCCTGACCACTGTCCAACACCCCCCCCCTCCCCTGACCACTGTCCAACACCCCCCCCTCCCCTGACCACTGTCCAACACCCCCCCCCTCCCCTGACCACTGTCCAACACCCCCCCCCCCTCCCCTGACCACTGTCCAACATTCCCCCCCTCCCCTGACCACTGTCCAACACCCCCCCCCCCTCCCCTGACCACTGTCCAACACCCCCCCCTCCCCTGACCACTGTCCAACACCCCCCCCCCCTCCCCTGACCACTGTCCAACACCCCCCCCTCCCCTGACCACTGTCCAACCCCCCCCCCCCCTCCCCTGACCACTGTCCAACACCCCCCCCCCTCCCCTGACCACTGTCCAACCCCCCCCCCTCCCCTGACCACTGTCCAACACCCCCCCTCCCCTGACCACTGTCCAACACCCCCCCCCCTCCCCTGACCACTGTCCAACACCCCCCCCCCTCCCCTGACCACTGTCCAACACCCCCCCCTCCCCTGACCACTGTCCAACACCCCCCCTCCCCTGACCACTGTCCAACACCCCCCCCCCTCCCCTGACCACTGTCCAACACCCCCCCCCCTCCCCTGACCACTGTCCAACACCCCCCCCCCCTCCCCTGACCACTGTCCAACATTCCCCCCCTCCCCTGACCACTGTCCAACACCCCCCCCCTCCCCTGACCACTGTCCAACACCCCCCCCTCCCCTGACCACTGTCCAACACCCCCCCCCCCTCCCCTGACCACTGTCCAACACCCCCCCCTCCCCTGACCACTGTCCAACACCCCCCCCCTCCCCTGACCACTGTCCAACACCCCCCCCTCCCCTGACCACTGTCCAACACCCCCCCCTCCCCTGACTACTGTCCAACACCCCCCCCCTCCCCTGACCACTGTCCAACACCCCCCCCTCCCCTGACTACTGTCCAACACCCCCCCTCCCCTGACTACTGTCCAACACCCCCCCCTCCCCTGACCACTGTCCAACACCCCCCCCCCTCCCCTGACCACTGTCCAACACCCCCCCCCCCCCTCCCCTGACCACTGTCCAACACCCCCCCCTCCCCTGACCACTGTCCAACACCCCACCCCCCTCCCCTGACCACTGTCCAACACCACCCCCCCCTCCCCTGACCACTGTCCAACACCCCCCCCCCTCCCCTGACCACTGTCCAACACATTCATTCATCTACTTTTACCCACATCTTATACGTCCTTGAATCCATGTCTCACTCTCCATCAATGTCCTCCCTCCCAGCTCCCTCCCCGACATGCTCCTGCAACAGTGCGCCTCCCAGGAGGGCACACACACACACACACACACACACACACACACACACACACACACACACACACACACACACACACACACGCACACACACATACACACACACACACACACACACACACACACACACACACACCAATTCTGTGGCGCGGGTTCGATTCCCGCACGAGGCAGAAACAAATGGGCAAAGTTTCTTTCACCCTAAGTGCCCCTGTTACCTAGCAGTAAATAGGTACCTGGGAGTTAGTCAGCTGTCACGGGCTGCTTCCTGGGGTGTGTGTGTGTGTGTGTGGTGTGGGAAAAAAAAAAAAGTAGTTAGTAAACAGTTGATTGACAGTTGAGATGCGGGCCGAAAGAGCAAAGCTCAACCCCCGTAAAAACACAACTAGTAAACACAGGACCAAAGAGCCAAAGCTCAACCCCCGCAAGCACAATTAGGTGAGTACACACACACACACACACACACACACACACACACACACACACACACACACACACACACACACACACACACACACAACCTACAAAATCCTCAGGGGAATCGACCGGGTAAACAAGGATAAACTATTCAACACTGGTGGGACGCGAACAAGGGGACACAGGTGGAAACTGAGTACCCACATGAGCCACAGAGACGTTAGAAGGAACTTTTTCAGTGTCAGAGTAGTTAACGGATGGAATGCATTAGGCAGTGATGTGGTGGAGGCCGACTCCATACACAGTTTTAAATGTAGATATGATAGAGCCCAGTAGGCTCAGGAATCTGTACACCAGTTGATTGACAGTTGAGAGGCGGGACCAAAGAGCCAGGGCTCAACCCCCGCAAGCACAAATAGGTGAGTACAAATAGGTGAGTACACACACACACACACACACACACACACACACACACACACACACACACACACACACACACACACACACACACACACACACACACACACACACACACACACACACACTCACACACAAGCAGCTTAGCGTCCTCCACCCTTCGTCTGAACTTTATTAAACAACACGAAGAAAATGCAGATCAAGGAAGGAGGAAGAGAGGAGGAGGAGGAGGTATAAACGCATCATTCTGTTTTGGTCTGTTTATCCCAGTTGTGAAGCCTTGAGGGTAGGGGGGGGGGAGGTTATTACACCGTTGCAAATGGTCATTCAGGTGGTCAATATTACACCCCAGGTGTGTGTGCTGGGGGGGGGGGGAGGGGGGGAGTCAGCCACCCTCACATCGAATATTGCTTCAGTAAGAACGGCTAAATTGGCGATTTGGAATAATTAGTAAATAATTAAATGAGCGAGAGGAAACATGTAGAGATTCTGGTGAGAGAGAGAGAGACAGAGAGAGAGACAGACAGAGAGACAGACAGACAGACAGACAGACAGACAGACAGACAGACAGACAGACAGACAGACAGACAGACAGACAGACAGACAGACAGACAGACAGACAGACAGAACACCCCCCCCCCCCACCAATCTCTTGCTTCATTTGCAAAACTGAGCTCAATTACCAATCGTCCCGTCGACGCCTGGGAAGACTTCCTCCCTCCACGACGCTAAAAGGTCCCGTCCAGCGGGTGTTTGGTGTGGGTGTTGCCTGTGCACACGGGTGTACGTCAACACTCCAGGTGTACACTACACGGGACGTCAACACTCCAGGTGTACACTACACGGGACGTCAACACTCCAGGTGTACACTACACGGGACGTCAACACTCCAGGTGTACACTACACGAGACGTCAACACTCCAGGTGTACACTACACGGGACGTCAACACTCCAGGTGTACACTACACGGGACGTCAACACTCCAGGTGTACACTACACGGGACGTCAACACTCCAGGTGTACACTACACGGGACGTCAACACTCCAGGTGTACACTACACGAGACGTCAACACTCCAGGTGTACACGACACGAGACGTCAACACTCCAGGTGTACACCACACGAGACGTCAACACTCCAGGTGTACACCTAACGAGACGTCAACACTCCAGGTGTACACTACACGGGACGTCAACACTCCAGGTGTACACTACACGAGCCGTCAACACTCCAGGTGTACACTACACGAGACGTCAACACTCCAGGTGTACACTACAGGAGACGTCAACACTCCAGGTGTTCACTACCCGAGACGTCAACACTCCAGGTGTACACTACAGGAGACGTCAACACTCCAGGTGTACACTACAGGAGACGTCAACACTCCAGGTGTACACTACCCGAGACGTCAACACTCCAGGTGTACACTACAGGAGACGTCAACACTCCAGGTGTACACTACACGAGACGTCAACACTCCAGGTGTACACCACACGAGACGTCAACACTCCAGGTGTACACCTAACGAGACGTCAACACTCCAGGTGTACACTACAGGAGACGTCAACACTCCAGGTGTTCACTACCCGAGACGTCAACACTCCAGGTGTACACTACACGAGACGTCAACACTCCAGGTGTACACTACACGGGACGTCAACACTCCGGGTGTACACTACACGAGACGTCAACACTCCAGGTGTACACTACAGGAGACGTCAACACTCCAGGTGTACACTACAGGAGACGTCAACACTCCAGGTGTACACTACACGGGACGTCAACACTCCAGGTGTACACTACACGAGACGTCAACACTCCAGGTGTACACTACACGAGACGTCAACACTCCAGGTGTACACTACACGAGACGTCAACACTCCAGGTGTACACTACACGAGACGTCAACACTCCAGGTGTACACTACACGAGACGTCAACACTCCAGGTGTACACTACACGGGACGTCAACACTCAACACGGCACTGTCCTCAGACGGTGGACAGTGCCAGTGTGGCACTGTCCTCAGACGGTGGACAGTGCCTGTGTGGCACTGTGGGGGACTCGGAGTCCATTCGTAACTCCCAACAAAGCTCAACAGTGCCATCCATCAACATTGTCCCGGGCTCAAGCAGGTCATATATTCCTGCTAGAGCATTCAAAAGAGAGTCGGGGAATGTACGTGTATTGTGAACGTGGTTCTTTATGAATATACGCGTGTATGCCTGCATGTATGTATGTGTATTTATGTTTATTTATCTGACAATATGAGCGTATATTCTCACAGTGCTATAAATAGGCCTGAACTACAATTGCCCTAAGGATATTTTTCTTCTAAATGATAATCAGGATCCTATCACTTACCCCCACCCCACACACACACAGACACACACGCACACACATACAATGTATATATATATATATATTTACATACCTTGTGTATATATAGCGAAGACAACGCTGTGTGTAGTTTGAGTCCAGTTATACAGGACTGGCCAATGCCTGTATCTTATTTATATTACTATAGAACTTTAGGACGCTCCTAGTCAACGGTGTTTCTGTGGGACTCCTGCTCGCCTCGTGGGGGCCTTGTTGACGTCGCTTAAACTCCGAGCTGGTGGCGCGGCCTTGTTGACGTCGCTTAAACTCCGAGCTGGTGGCGCAGCCTTGTTGACGTCGCTTAAATTCCGAGCTGGTGGCGCGGCCTTGTTGACGTCGCTTAAACTCCGAGTTGGTGGCCCGGCCTTGTTGACTTCGCTTAAACTCCGAGCTGGTGGCGCAGCCTTGTTGACGTCGCTTAAATTCCGAGCTGGTGGCGCGGCCTTGTTGACGTCGCTTAAACTCCGTGCTGGTCGCGCGGCCTACTGGCCTGATGTGAATACATTTATTCGTGTTTATATTTAACCAACGGTACATTTATTTTGTATTTAATAAAATAATATAGTTAAAATGTATTAAGTAATTAGTGTGTAACGTGAATTTATTGATTATGCATGTTTGACCTTCTGTAACTTGTCATGTGAAGAAAGGCTCTTAATCTTGTTATAAGTTAATTATCCTATGATTCCCAAATAATTTTGGCTTGTAATAAGCCAGATACACTTCCCGGTATTAGCTAAATATAATCTAACTCATGCTATTATATTACTAGATTATACTAGCTAGGTATTAACTAGCAATTTCGTACCTCTGGTTTTAAACGAAAATCACGTCGCCTTTATTTGAAACATTAGCAATAGTGTTACTGACGAGCAATAGCCTCCTGACCTGCATCAGTGATCTCAGGTTCATTCTCTACTTGGGCTGGATGGTAGAGCGACGGTCTCGCATCATGCAAGTCGGCGTTCAATCCCCGACCGTCCAAGTGATTCGGCACCATTCCATCCCCCACCCCACCCCCGTCCCATCCTAAATCCTAATCTTGACCCCTTCCAAGTGCTATATAATAGTCTTTAAAAGGCTTTAAGTGATTTTAAAGAACGGTAAGTTGCTTAAGAAAGAGTGGTAATTACCCACAAATAATTGGTAATGACCCACAAATCCTAAGTCCTATTTCCAAACCAGTATTTACCCAGGTCTTTCCTGAATCTAAACCTATCCTTCTCCATTCTTTCGAGTTGTACCATTCGTGGACGTCAAACATGTGTCGTCCCCAACTCTTCGTCGTTTAAGACAACGTAAATGATGCTTTCTTGATCCCTGTTTATAATGGAGGTCTCTAATTCCTGGGCTTAACTCTGTGGTCCTTCTCAGGAAGTGTTGAAGAGACCTGACGACCATTGTGCTGTGTGGCGACTAAAAGTGAACTGTATAGTTCAGATGAGGCCTAACAGTAGCAATATAATATTGAGTTATATTATGATCGTCATAATAACATACTGAACAGCCCCCAAATATACTTTTTCCCTTAAAAAGGGCTCAGGACTAATGTGAATTGCCAGTGTATGTATATATATACATACACGACGAAGATGGGTATACATCGCTGTGTATATGCTATTAATTGCTTTGTTACTAACACTTTTGGGTATAAATATCCCGCTTGCCTCATACCCAACATTGATTTTTGTGCTCAAGACCGCTAGTAATCAGCCTCCCAGGGGGCAGTGTTCGCGTTCAGCTCTCGCAACATTATCCTGGTGAAATGTTCTATCTATTAAATGTGCTCACTTACTGCTCACTTCAAGTCTCACTTACTCAAGTGCTCACTTACCTCATCCTTACATTCCTTTAGCACCCTGGCAAAGACCTCGTCTGGTCCTTGCTGGGGGCTTTCACTTACCTTTCTGTTAAACAACTTCTTCCGTAGAAACGACGAACTCATGCAACTTGTCGCCTTCACATCACCTGCAAAGATTTGTTTGGCATTAGTAAATAAAAACATTTTCTTCGTAGGTAAATACAAAGGAAATGTTCTTATACAAATCGTCACTCATTTCTTTGACATTTCTTTGTTCCTGGTGTTCTTTCCCGGAACAATCAGTACTGGTATAGTGACCAGTACTGTAGAGGGTGACCAGTACTGTAGAGGGTGACCAGGTCACACTACAGTACCCACTACAGTACCCACTACAGTACCCACTACAAGCAGGGGACAGGATGGGAACCAACCTACAATAGCGTCTCTCGACCTGACATACTTGAGAGTAATTTCGATGACAAAGAGTTGAGTTATTTATTCATGGAAGAATTTCCAACAAGAATAGGGAGGTGGTGCATGGAGATGAAGCAGAGGGAGAGAGAGAGAAGACACACAGACAGACAGACAGACATGTCTCCCCCTCACCGTTACTCGCTGTTTCCAGTTTCACAGATACTCCCTTATCCACTGGAGCACCTTACGTTTTACTCCTGTCTGTTGCTCCAACTTTCGTAACAGCCGTTTTATGAGGTACTGTGTCAAAGGCTTTCTGACAGTCCAAGAAAATGCAGTCTGCCCACCCTTATCTTTCTTGCCTAATTTTTGTTGCTTGGTCATAGAATTCTATTAAACCTGTGAGGCACGATTAACCATCCCTGAACCCATGTTGGTGGTGCGTCACAAAACTATTTCCCTCCAGATGCTCTACGAACCTTTTCCTCACGATCTTCTCCATCACCTTGCATGGTATACAAGTTAGGGAAACTGGCCTGCAGTTCAGTGCCTCTTCCCTGTCACCCTTTTTGTATATTGGGACTACATTAACTGTCTTCCAGCTATCCGGTAGGTCTCCTGTTTCCAGTGACCTGTTATACACGTACAGAGTGGCACGCTTAGTGCTTCTGCACCTTCTTTTAGAATCCTCGGTGAGATTCTGTCAGGCCCAACAGCCTTTGTCACATTCAGCTCCAACAGATTCCTTTTGACCTCATCACTGGTGAGGTCAAATTCCTCCAAGGTTGCTTGTTTGCGTCATTTAGTGCAGGGGCTTCTCCTTGTTCTTTTGTGAAGACCTCCTGGAATATATTGTTGAGTTCTTCACACACCTCCTTGTCGTTCTCTGTGTATCTATTCTCCCCTTTTTTCAGTTTCATCACTTGTTCCTTCACTACTGTTTTCCTCCTGATATGGCTGCGGAGCAGCTTTGGTTGGGTGTTAGCTTTACTCGCGATGTCATTTTCAAACTGTCTCTCTGCTTCCCTCCTCACTCTGAGGTACTCATTCCTGGCCCTCTGGTATCTCTAGTGTGCTGGTATTCCTGTAGTTTCTCCATGTTCTTTAACTCAATTGCTTCGCTGCCTGACATTCCTGTATGTGTGTGTGTACTCACCTATTTGTACTCACCTATTTGTGCTTGCGGGGGTTGAGCTTTGGCTCTTTGGTCCCGCCTCTCAACTGTCAATCAACTGGTGTACAGATTCCTGAGCCTACTGGGCTCTATCATATCTACATTTAAAACTGTGTATGGAGTCAGCCTCCACCACATCACTGCCTAATGCATTCC
Source organism: Procambarus clarkii (assembly GCF_040958095.1). Classification (NCBI taxonomy): domain Eukaryota; kingdom Metazoa; phylum Arthropoda; class Malacostraca; order Decapoda; family Cambaridae; genus Procambarus; species Procambarus clarkii. The sequence continues at coordinate 47,970,317 of NC_091159.1, read as the reverse complement.
ATCCGTTAACTACTCTGACACTAAAAAAGTTCCTTCTAACGTCTCTGTGGCTCATGTGAGTACTCAGTTTCCACCTGTGTCCCCTTGTTCGCGTCCCACCAGTGTTGAATAGTTTATCCTTGTTTACCCGGTCGATTCCTCTGAGGATTTTGTAGGTTGTGATCATGTCTCCCCTTACTCTTCTGTCTTCCAGTGTCGTAAGGTGCATTTCCCGCAGCCTTTCCTCGTAACTCATGCCTCTTAGTTCTGGGACTAGTTTAGTGGCATACCTTTGGACTTTTTCCAGCTTCGTCTTGTGCTTGACAAGGTACGGGCTCCATGCTGGGGCCGCATACTCCAGGATTGGTCTTACATATGTGGTGTACAAGATTCTGAATGATTCCTTACACAGGTTCCTGAACGCTGTTCTGATGTTAGCCAGCCTCGCATATGCCGCAGACGTTATTCTTTTTATGTGGGCTTCAGGAGACAGGTTTGGTGTGATATCAACTCCTAGATCTTTCTCTCTGTTCGTTTCATTAAGTACTTCATCTCCTATTCTGTATCCTGTGTTTGGCCTCCTATTTCCACCACCTAGTTTCATTACTTTGCATTTACTCGGGTTGAACTTCAACAGCCATTTGTTGGACCATTCACTCAGTCTGTCTAGGTCATCTTGTAGCCTCCTACTATCGTCCTCAGTTTCAATCCTCCTCATAATTTTTGCATCATCGGCAAACATTGAGAGAAACGATTCTATACCCTCTGGAAGATCATTTACATATATCAGAAACAGTATAGGTCCAAGGACTGACCCCTGCGGTACTCCACTCGAAACGTCTCGCCAATCTGAGACCTCACCCCTCACACTGACTCGTTGTCTCCTGTTACTTAGGTACTCCTGTATCCAACGGAGTACCTTCCCTTTCACTCCAGCCTGCATCTCCAGTTTTTTCACTAGCCTCTTGTGTGGCACTGTGTCAAAGGCTTTCTGACAATCCAAAAATATGCAGTCTGCCCACCCTTCTCTTTCTTGCCTTATTTTTGTTGCCTGGTCGTAGAATTCAAGTAACCCTGTGAGGCAGGACCTGCCATCCCTGAATCCATGTTGATGCTGTGTTACAAAGTTCTTTCGCTCCAGATGTTCCACTAGCTTTCTTCGCACAATCTTCTCCATCAACTTGCATGGTATGCAGGTTAGGGACACTGGTCTGTAATTCAGTGCCTCCTGTCTATCCCCTTTCTTGTATATCGGGACTACGTTAGCTGCTTTCCAAATTTCTGGCAGTTCCCCTGTTGCCAGTGATTTGTTATACACCATGGAGAGCGGGAGGCACAGTTCTTGTGTGTGTGTGTGTGTGTGTGTGTGTGTGTGTGTGTGTGTGTGTGTGTGTGTGTGTGTGTGTGTGTGTGTGTGTGTGTGTGTGTGTGTGTGTGTGTGCGTGCGTGCGTGCGTGCGTGCGTGCGTGCGTGCGTGCGTGTGTGTGTGTGTGTGTGTGTGTGTGTGTGTGTGTGTGTGTGTGTGTGTGTGTGTGCGTGCGTGCGTGCGTGCGTGCGTGCGTGCGTGCGTGTGTGTGTGTGTGTGTGTGTGTGTGTGTGTGTGTGTGTGTGTGTGTGTGCGTGCGTGCGTGCGTGCGTGCGTGCGTGCGTGCGTGTGTGTGTGTGTGTGTGTGTGTGTGTGTGTGTGTGTGTGTGTGTGTGTGTGTGTGTGTGTGTGTGTGTGTGTGTGTGTTCTAAGCAAGCATGCCAGAACTCCTGCAGCTAACACAGTTAATCGAGCACTGTGAAAATGCAAGAGACACGCTGGCGCCGATATCTCAGTCAGCCCTGAGATGCCTTACGTCGCCTCAGTCACCGCCAGTCTCAAGTCACCAGTACAAATGTATAACAATACACAACATTAACCAATAGATAGCACAAGGGGGTATATACACTGAGAGGTGTACTCTAGTTGTCAGTGTATTCACTACTACATACACTGAGAACTACAAGAGTTTACTACAATCCTGACCTAAGCTTAGGATTAAAGTTTATCAGTTGGTTTACTGTAGTGGCTATAATAATCCTTTAGTTACTCTTAGTTGTTGATTTAACCATAATCTTAACACCAAACAAAACCTAATGAGCCATTCGTAGTTTATTTCGTAAAGTTGCATTTTACATCTCGGCTTTATTAATGTGTACGAAACCGTGCTTTATATTCACTTGGTAAGACGAACACATTTTCGAACGGCTTAAATTTTCTGTTACAAACTATCACGCATTATGGTTATCATTTGTTTATTCAAAGTTTTGAAACAAGTGTTATCAAAACTTCTATTCTTACTATAATTACTTATTATTGTATTTATCTATACTGTTGGTGCAGGTGATCTTGGTCAAGCCAATAATAATAATTGCTTCCATACTTATGTATCTGCCAGTTCAATGTTTCAAACAGAAAATGTTAATTTCACTAAGGGCTCACTATAGTATTCCTTGGAACTTTTTTTATCCGTGTAGCTCAATCTTAAACAACAACAACAGGAGGCTATCGAGTGCGAAATTTAAGGGAAAGGAGAAACTTCTGCTGTCTGGTCAATGTTACAACCCTGTATTATCCGGCGAGTGTTATATTAACCGGTGGGTATTATATATGGAACTTGTCCAGTCTTAGTATGCAAATCTTTATCTGTCAATGGAAATGTCTGAGGTTGGAGGCCAGTCGCTTGGGGCTAGTTTCACCCAATCTTTACCAGTAATTGTTGCTGGGTGCGTGCCCAACATGGGTGTGTCGGGATTGGTGTCGAAGAAAACAGTTTTAAGTGATACTGGACCCCCATGGGTAATATTGTAATACCGCATAGCTCGCCTGAATGATAATATCGGAAAGTGTATGCAGTGACTGCTCAAAATTTTAAAAAATTCTCATCATAATATTTAGCCTTTAACCCCACAAAAATTACATTTTGTTTTCCCCTTAGACCTTACGGCTTGTGTTGATGGAACGAGGGAAGAGTTCTTACAGCGCTATAGAGTAGTGTTGTTGTAGGAAAAGGTGGAAAAGAAAGGAGAAAGACAGGGAGGGAGGGAGCGAGTGGGATGGTGGGAGAGAAGGAAGAGGAGTGAGAGGTCGGTAGAAGACCTTGGTAATGCCAGCTAACTCTTGTAATAAATTAATAAATTCCTTCCTGCAATGGACCTAGACTTGTGTGCATGACACACTGCAAGTTTTATCTTTATCCGGCACTGGAAGCACCGGGTCGTATCCCTTCCATATGTGGATGTTACATATGTATTACCTTAAAAACTCGTTAAATATAATGAACCATTAAAAACACATTCAAATAATATTTATCAGTTTCACAGAAATTCTCAGCTGATAGATGTCATCTTTAAATATTAATATAAATAAGCACAAATATGTCATATAGAAATTATTCCACATTTTGAGATTCCTCAGCTCTTTATTACGAGAAGTTGAATATATGTTAGAAACTGTGCCTGATCTATAATATTATAGAATGTCACACTACTTACTAATAAAGTCATATTATAAAAAGTAAATTAATTATTGATACGTCAGAGAACTGATAACAACGAAACGTCTGTAAAAATTAAGAATTAATTAATACGGATTGCTAACTGGCCTGGATTGGTATTTTAATCCAGTCAAATGTAATGTAATGAAGATAGGTGTAGGGAGCAGGAGGCCAGATACAAGGTATCATCTGGGAGATTAAATACTTCAAGAATCAGAGAGAAAGACCTGGGGATTCATCTCACGCCAGACCTGTTCCCTGAGGCCCATATCAAGAGGATAACATCAGCGGCATATGCCAGGCTGGCCAACAAAAGTAGAAACATGTAGAAACTTATGTAAGGAATCATTGAAAACTTTGTATACCACGCATGTCAGACCATTCCTGGAGTATGCAGCTCCAGCATGGAGTCCATATCTCGTCGAGCATAAACCTAAATTGCAGAAGGCTCAGAGGTTTGCCACCAGGACTAGTGCAAGAACTGAGGGGCATGAGCTACGAGGAGAGTACACGGGAATTAAACCTCACGTCGCTGGAAGACAGAAGAGTTAGAGGGGACATGATCACCACATACAAGGAATTGATAGGGTAGATAAAGACAATTTAATTTACACAAGGGGCACACGCACTGGGGGACACAGCTGGAAATTGAGTGCCCAAATGAGACATAAAGATGCTAGAAATATTTTTTTTAGTGTCAGAGTGGTTGACAAATGGAACGCATTAAGAAGTGACATGATTGAGTCTGACTCCATACACAGCTTCAAGTGTAGATATGATAGAGCCCAGTAGGCTCAGGAACCTGTACACCAGTTGATTGACGGTTGAGAGGCGGGACCAAAGAGAGAGAGCTCAACCCCCGCAAGCACAACTAGGTGACACACCCACACCCACCCACCCACACACACACACACACACACACACACACACACACACACACACACACACACACACACACACACACACACCACCACCATTAAGCATCATATTTGTTGGTAAAAGCATGTCGCCACTTGCAGGAGTATTTCTGGAGCTTGTTAGCGGCTGCTGGAGCAGTGTTCAGTTATCTTATTACCTCCACAGCCTCCACACACATGAATATGAAGGAGTCTTTACTTCAGGTCAACTCCTTATAATTAGGGCGGTGTAAGCCCCAGGGCCGGGCTGTTAGGGACCCACCATTAGCCTCGCTGGGGTCTCGAACCCTTGTGGGTCCTGACGCCTCTCTTAGGCTCCACTCTGACACTTGGGGTACGTTGGTAATATCTTTCACGAAGTAACAGTTCCGTTGGTCTACCCCTTACCATATACCTGTTGTGTTCCCTACCTGTCAACACCCAGAATACACACCCGTAGCAGTACGTGGTCCACACCTGTCAGCGCCCAGATTACACACCCGTTAGTCCGCCCTCCAAAAATGGGGTAGTAAATGTAAGGAGACAAATAAGTGCAATTATGTACTATTCATAGCAGTCAGGAATTGTACTTATTTTCACTTAGTATTAAATCGTAGTCAAATATATTGTGAATATTTGAGTTTACCTGAAAAATTGAATAGAAAACCTCACCTAACCGCCTTACTTTTTGAAGATAATAATTTTATTGCTTCTTAATTACAATTAATACTTAACCTATAGCTATATTGATATTACAGTTTTATAAAATTAATAAAACAAAACTAAAATATATCAATAAATTGTAAAGAAACTAAGGATATTTAAAAATTTTGTATAAAATCCATATTGTTTAATAAACCTGAAAAAGACATTCTTGATATTTAAAACTTCTGAAGAGCAAATTTATAACTTTATCCTAAAATTTTCAGTATTTTAACAGAAAACGAGGAGGATTAAATCTGGGGAGGGAGTTGGGTAAATGTAACAGCCCCATAAGTGCAATTATACACTGTTTATGACAGTAAGAAAATGTACTTATTACACTTAATATTGAATCGTACTGTCAATTCGGAGGACGGGTTGTATCATCCAAGTATAGGATGATAGCTACGTTGGTTGTCTCGTGGAGGCCAGTGGTGACGGGTTCGAGACCCGTTGACCTCAAGAGGGTTATTAAGGCCATCAGATTAGCTTATTGACCAGCCTGCCTGCAGGTATACTGTGGTGCTGAATATATTCCGGAACCAAAGTAAACTTTTAGTGTACATGCACCGAGGAGCTGGTGGGTATACCTCTGTGGTTGATGACTCTACAGCGTCGAGTTTACTACCTGTCTCCTTAGTACGTCGCTTTCTTGACGGAGTCGCCCACACCGTAAGAAAATGTGAAGTGTTAGTCAGTCCTAAAACGTCATAATATTGACGTTTTCTATGACCGTGTCTCGATAGGTTAAGTGGGTTGATTGGGTGCGTACGTCTTTGGTTAGGCTATAAACAGTTGTATTTTTGTACTGATTGGCACATTCGGTTAAAATAAATGATTGGAACAGCCTACTTGCATGTTGCTCTTGCAATAACTCATTAACGATTACTGAAGCGATTATCAAACTATTAAACGTTGTTGTATATCGGAGATATCAATGAGGTCCAATTAGCTCGTTAAGGAGTAGTTAGCTTTAATCGCAGATCAACCACAGAAGAGTTCACATCGTAATTAAACAAAAATTTTTGCTTGGTGATTTTAATGAAGAATATTTGGCACTGTGGTTAAGGAATTATTGCCATAGAGTGCCACACAGGTGCCACTAATGCTCCTCCCTGCTGGCAGACACTGGCACTCCTACGGGGTCTCGGTACTTGTGAAGTAGTCGCGTTTTCTGTTATAAAACTCCACGGTAACCAATCGCCACGTTTCACTGTTTTCCCCTGACACTACCTAGTAATTGGGAAGTCTTGGGTACTGTGTAGTCCTGATTCTACTTCCCTCGGACGTGACGTCAGCCAGGACCAGGAAACGTCAACCAGGACCAGGAAACGTCAACCAGGACCAGGGGACGTCAGACAGGACCAGGGGACGTCACCCAGGACCAGGAGACGTCAGACAGAACCAGGAGACGTCACCCAGGACCAGGAAACGTCAACCAGGACCAGGGGACGTCACCCAGGACCAGGTGACGTCAAGTGGCCATGGCTGGCCAGACAGGTTGCAGGATGAGGGGCCCCGGTGAGCCACACGGGGCCACGTCGTCACGTCCTGGCCTCACCTAGGGACAAACACCATCTCCTTCATTGTTGACTTGGTTAACACACACACACACGCCTCCGTCGGCGCCTCCCGGAGGCCCAGGCGTCTTGAAGATCAGTGCAAGGATCCCGCTAGGCTGCTATAGGGTCGTTGGGGGCGTAATGGAGTAGTTAAGTGTAGTTAGTTGTGGCTTGTTAGTGGCTACAGATGATGTCTCTCAATGTTTGGGTTACAGTACACGTTATTCTATTAATGGTGGTAGGCCTGTCATTCTACCATGACAGGCCTACCATGCCTGGCAATTCTACCATGCCTGTCACACTCTCATGTCTGTCATACTCCCATGTCTGCCATACTCCCATGTCTGTCACACTCCCATGCCTGTCACACTCCCATGTCTGTCACACTCCCATGTCTGCCATACTCCCATGTCTGTCACACTCCCATGCCTGTCACACTCCTATGTCTGCCATACTCCCATGTCTGTCACACTCCCATGTCTGTCACACTCCCATGTCTGCCATACTCCCATGTTTGTCACACTCCCATGCCTGTCACACTCCTATGTCTGCCATACTCCCATGTCTGTCACACTCCCATGCCTGCCATACTCCCATGTCTGTCACACTCCCATGCCTGTCACACTCCCATGTCTGCCATACTCCCATGTCTGTCACACTCCCATGCCTGTCACACTCCTATGTCTGCCATACTCCAATGTCTGTCACACTCCCATGCCTGCCATACTCCCATGTCTGTCACACTCCCATGTCTGCCATACTCCCATGTCTGCCATACTCCCATGTCTGTCACACTCCCATGTCTGCCATACTCCCATGTCTGTCACACTCCCATGTCTGCCATACTCCCATGCCTGTCACACTCCCATGTCTGTCACACTCCCATGCCTGTCACACTCCCATGTCTGCCATACTCCCATGTCTGTCACACTCCCATGTCTGTCACACTCCTATGCCTGTCACACTCCCATGTCTGCCATACTCCCATGCCTGTCACACTCCCATGTCTGCCATACTCCCATGTCTGTCACACTCCCATGTCTGCCATACTCCCATGTCTGCCATACTCCCATGTCTGCCATACTCCCATGTCTGCCATACTCCCATGTCTGTCACACTCCCATGTCTGTCACACTCCCATGTCTGCCATACTCCCATGTCTGCCATACTCCCATGTCTGCCATACTCCCATGTCTGCCATACTCCCATGTCTGCCATACTCCCATGTCTGCCATACTCCCATGTCTGCCATACTCCCATGTCTGCCATACTGCCATGCCCGTCTACCTTGAGCATTGCTGCATATACATATTCTGATTATAAATGTCCAGTTTGAGTGATTATGAAGGTGATAGTAATGTCTTGAAATGTCATCACAAAATAGAGAACAAAACAATTTATATAAGTTTGTAGAAGTTAAGATGTAGGAAACACCTGGGTAAATACTGGTTAAGATTCAGGAAAGACCTGGGTAAATACTGGTTAAGATTCAGGAAAGATTTGGGTAAATACTCATTTGGAAATGTGGGTTGTTGATTTATTGTACCAATTACTGGGAAATATAATAGATGACGGGTTGCCAATTATTTCAAGCGTAGATTAGGCATGTATATTAATGGGTTTGAGTGGATATATATAGGAGGTGCCTCGTATGTGCCTGGATATATATATATATAGGAGGTGCCTCGTATGTGCCTGGATATATATATATATAGGAGGTGCCTCGTATGTGCCTGGATATATATATAGGAGCTGCCTCGTATGTGCCTGGATATATATATATATAGGAGGTGCCTCGTATGTGCCTGGATATATATATATATAGGAGGTGCCTCGTATGTGCCTGGATATATATATAGGAGCTGCCTCGTATGTGCCAAGTGGTATTCAACACTGTCCTCAACTTCTTACGTCTTTGTGGGTTTAGTAAATTCTTAGTAATTCAGTAAAGTTAAATTATTCTTAGTAAACGGACGGAATTATCAGGAAAAAGTGCCAAGCCATTACGACTATATAGCACTGGGAAGGGGTCAGGATAAGGATTTGGAATGGGACGGGGGAAGGAATGGTGCCCAACCACTTGGATGATCGGGGATTGAACGCTGACCTGCATGAAGCAAGACCGTCGCTCTACCGTCCACCGCAAGTGATTGGACGTAAAGTGACCCAAACTCAGCAGTGTAATCTAAGTGAGCCAGCCAGAGGCTTAGGGCCCGCCCAGTGAGCCAGCCAGAGGCTTAGGGCCCGCCCAGTGGGCCAGCCAGAGGCTTAGGGCCCGCCCAGTGGGCCAGCCAGAGGCTTAGGGCCCGCCCAGTGGGCCAGCCAGAGGCTTAGGGCCCGCCCAGTGGGCCAGCCAGAGGCTTAGGGCCCGCCCAGTGGGCCAGCCAGAGGCTTAGGGCCCGCCCAGTGGGCCAGCCAGAGGCTTAGGGCCCGCCCAGTGGGCCAGCCAGAGGCTTAGGGCCCGCCCAGTGGGCCAGCCAGAGGCTTAGGGCCCGCGCAGGAATATCCCTGCAAAAAAAAAAATAGGTGTCGTTAAGAGCAATAATTGTTATATTGTCTACCAATTCTTCTAGATATGAATCCTAGTATCATAATATTTTATTTCAAAAAAGATTTACATGTAATTTTTTGGCTTACGTTTCCTGATAAATCGTGACTACCAGATATTTCTGTCAATTACACCATTGACCACCTGACATCTGCCAACATCCTGGTGAGGGAGCCAGTCGGCCGAGCGGACAGCACGCTGGACTTGTGATCCTGTGGTCCCGGGTTCTATCCCGGGCGCCGGCGATAAACAATGGGCAGAGTTTCTTTCACCCTATGCCCCTGTTACCTAGCAGTAAAATAGGTACCTGGGTGTTAGTCAGCTGTCACGGGCTGCTTCCTGGGGGTGGAGACCTGGTCGAGGACCGGGCCGCGGGGACACTAAAGCCCCGAAATCATCTCAAGATAACCTCAAGAAGATCCTCAGCGCCCCACACACTGGTCGGCATTAACCTGTCAATCTCCACGTTAACCACTCATCAGAAACATCAAATGTTGACCATTTTGGCTTCATTCCCTCGCCCTACTTATTGACCGTCTGTAAATTGGTCAATATTGCTCCTCAAAACCAGAAAATAAATTAATTTCTGCTGTTTGTGATACTTCCTTTCACAGGAGCCATGTTGGTCGCATGTGACGAACCCGACGAATAATTGTTAATTAACTGAGGACGAGAACAAACACTGTTCTTCACTACTGCACACGAGAACAAATACTGTTCTTCACTACTGCACACGAGAACAAATACTGTTCTTCACTACTGCACACGAGAACAAATACTATTCTTCACTACTGCACACGAGAACAAATTTTGCAGCCGGGGGGTCAATCAGAGACCGGGCCTCCTGGCGTTAGCACATTGCTCAGGGAAGGTGGCATATACCTCAGTCTCTCAATACATGTGTAATAATCTCGAAGATAAAGTTATCTTTTTGCCCCCTCCCCCTTATGATAGACATGAGAGTACTAGGGATGCCCAGGACCACCTTATTGTAGAGCAATCAGGGTGACTGATGCCCAAAACTACCATCATTTAGGGGCGGGAAAGTGCCAGGGATGGCATTATTATGCCTTGTATGTGTGTTAGGGGGGTGGGGGAGGCTGGTGGCGGTCTCTACCACAATCTTAGGGAAGTTGATAAAGATGGTGGTTGCCATAGGCGCTGGAAAGAGGTGGTTGGCGTGGGTACAAGCGAGGATTTTTATGTCTTCGTCCATTGCCATGCAGCCACCGTCCAGTACTGCCAGACCTACCGTCCAGTACTGCCAGACCTACCGTCCAGCACCAGCAGAGGACCCCACCCCCACCCCCCCCCCCCCCCACCCCCACCCGTCGCAGCACCAATCACTGGGATAAGACTCTGTCAGTCGTTCCTCTCCCCTTCAGCGGCCATTATGGATCGTTCCACCATTTGCTACACAAAATAAGAATATATTAAAATGCTGAGAGAGGCAGACTGTGCACATTCCAGCAGCGCACACACCACAGGTGCCACCAGAACACTTCACTCTTTTTTGTGGCTTTTTACTGGCTGATGACCATGGGGGCTGGTCTGACGTCACCATGACGTCACGTGGCTCCTCCCCCCTGCCCCCTTCTCTGTCCCCCCCCTCCCCCCTCCTCCTCCAAATCCTCCCAGATCTCCGCTCTTCCATATCCTCCCTTCAAATGCCTTCTTCAATTAATCGTGTTATTAATGAACTGGGTGTTTGTTATTCATCTTGGAGGGAGAGTGAGTTGTGTAGCGTAAATGGGTCGTTAAGAGTATGGTCACGTGGGGGTAGTCTGCCCTGCTGCTCCTCGTTCGCTACTGGCTCGTGTCAGCGCTCGTCAGCGGGTAAAAAGCACCAATATCTCACCTAGAATCACTTAATATGTCAGACAAGGTGATGGCGTAGGTGGACCAGTGTGGGGGGGAGTGGGCGGGGCCTGGTGTAGGGGGGGAGGGTGATTGGAGGGGGTTGTGGAGTGGGGGGGCTTGTAGGGGGGGGTGTATGGGGCGGGGGTATATAAGCGGGGTCAGGCGGGAGCTGACGACTCCTGCACGGGCGTCGGTCTGGTGAAGAGGTCCGCTGCTGCCGCTACGGTGTGTCCCGCTCTGTGACTCGCTACCAATTGCGGAACCACCACCACAACCACCACCACAACCACCACCACACGGGGACACTTCACCCACCTGCTGCTGCTCCTGTCATCCATCTTGTCGCCAGGACGACGGTCTCCCGTAAGTACTTTCTCTCTCTTATCTCTGTTAGTGTATGTGTGTCTTGCTGGTCCGGGCCTCCTGTGGGAGTGCCGCCGGGGGCAACTGGCACTCCCACAGGTAAGTGTCGCCAGGAAAGTGACTGGAGCACCTGGCAGCTGTTACTGTCGCCGCCTTGAGGAGGGAGGGAGGGATAGTGACCATCTTCTGAGACTGTAATCACCGTAACTAGAAAGGGAAGTACCGGCGTACTATACTAGATGCTTCATCAACGTCGCTTATTGCTCGATTGGTCCTTTTGATGGTTAATTGGTTGTTAGGGTAATAGGCGTGGTTGTGTCGAGGGCGGCACCAGGTGTGTGGTGCCACACTGGTGCCAGGTGTGTGCTGCCAGGTGTGTGGTGCCACGCTGGTGCCAGGTGTGTGCTGCCAGGTGTGTGGTGCCACGCTGGTGCCAGGTGTGTGCTGCCACACTGGTGCCAGGTGTGTGGTGCCACACTGGTGCCAGGTGTGTGGTGCCACACTGGTGCCAGGTGTGTGCTGCCACACTGGTGCCAGGTGTGTGCTGCCACGCTGGTGCCAGGTGTGTGGTGCCACATTGGTGCCAGGTGTGTGGTGCCACACTGGTGCCAGGTGTGTGGTGCCACACTGGTGCCAGGTGTGTGGTGCCACACTGGTGCCAGGTGTGTGGTGCCACACTGGTGCCAGGTGTGTGGTGTCACACTGGTGCCAGGTGTGTGGTGCCACATTGGTGCCAGGTATGTGGTGCCACACTGGTGCCAGGTGTGTGGTGCCACATTGGTGCCAGGTATGTGGTGCCACACTGGTGCCAGGTGTGTGGTGCCACATTGGTGCCAGGTATGTGGTGCCACACTGGTGCCAGGTGTGTGGTGCCACATTGGTGCCCAGCTCACACCTCATTAACGAGTGTGTGTGTGTGTGGCTGGTTCCGCCCCCCCCCCCCCCGGAGAGGACAATTAGCCCACCGATAGTTAACTATTTACCCCCCCCCCCTAATTACCCAGCAGCCATTACTGTAGTAGTTAATTGTAAACCAAACAGTTTACCGATAGTTTGTGCGCTAAACTGCACGTAACTGGTGGCAGGCCTGGTCGAGGACCGGGCCGCGAGGACGCTAAGCCCCGAAATCATTTCATCTCAAGATAGGACACAATGTTATAGTGGTGAGGAAGATAGTTTCGGCGGCCTCTTGACCGGGCGAACAACCTGATGTGAAATTTTTACCTCTGACAGGTTAAACTTTACTATTCCAGTCAAGGCAATAGTTTCACAGTACTCCCAGATGTTACTATGAGTGTCACAGTACTCCCAGATGTTACCATGAGTGTCACAGTACTCCCAGATGTTACTATGAGTGTCACAGTACTCCCAGATGTTACCATGAGTGTCACAGTACTCCCAGATGTTACTATGAGTGTCACAGTACTCCCAGATGTTACTATGAGTGTAACAGTACTCCCAGATGTTACTATGAGTGTAACAGTACTCCCAGATGTTACTATGAGTGTCACAGTACTCCCAGATGTTACCATGAGTGTCACAGTACTCCCAGATGTTACTATGAGTGTCACAGTACTCCCAGATGTTACCATGAGTGTCACAGTACTCCCAGATGTTACTATGAGTGTCACAGTACTCCCAGATGTTACCATGAGTGTCACAGTACTCCCAGATGTTACCATGAGTGTCACAGTACTCCCAGATGTTACTATGAGTGTCACAGTACTCCCAGATGTTACTATGAGTGTCACAGTACTCCCAGATGTTACTATGAGTGTCACAGTACTCCCAGATGCTACCATGACTGTGTCACAGTACTCCCAGATGTTACTATGAGTGTCACAGTACTCCCAGATGTTACTATGAGTGTCACAGTACTCCCAGATGTTACTATGAGTGTCACAGTACTCCCAGATGTTACTATGAGTGTCACAGTACTCCCAGATGTTACTATGAGTGTCACAGTACTCCCAGATGTCACCATGAGTGTCACAGTACTCCCAGATGTCACCATGAGTGTCACAGTACTCCCAGATGTTACTATGAGTGTCACAGTAATCCCAGATGTTACCATGAGTGTCACAGTACTCCCAGATGTTACCATGAGTGTCACAGTACTCCCAGATGTTACTATGAGTGTCACAGTACTCCCAGATGTCACCATGAGTGTCACAGTACTCCCAGATGTCACCATGAGTGTCACAGTACTCCCAGATGTTACTATGAGTGTCACAGTACTCCCAGATGTCACCATGAGTGTCACAGTACTCCCAGATGTTACCATGAGTGTCACAGTACTCCCAGATGTTACTATGAGTGTCACAGTACTCCCAGATGTTACCATGAGTGTCACAGTACTCCCAGATGTTACTATGAGTGTCACAGTACTCCCAGATGTTACTATGAGTGTCACAGTACTCCCAGATGTCACCATGAGTGTCACAGTACTCCCAGATGTTACTATGAGTGTCACAGTACTCCCAGATGTCACCATGAGTGTCACAGTACTCCCAGATGTCACCATGAGTGTCACAGTACTCCCAGATGTTACTATGAGTGTCACAGTAATCCCAGATGTTACCATGAGTGTCACAGTACTCCCAGATGTTACCATGAGTGTCACAGTACTCCCAGATGTCACCATGAGTGTCACAGTACTCCCAGATGTTACCATGAGTGTCACAGTACTCCCAGATGTCACCATGAGTGTCACAGTACTCCCAGATGTTACTATGACTGTGTCACAGAACTCCCAGATGTTACTATGACTGTGTCACAGTTCTCCCAGATGTTACTATGACTGTGTCACAGTACTCCCAGATGTCACTATGAGTGTCACAGTTCTCCCAGATGTTACTATGACTGTGTCACAGTACTCCCAGATGTTACTATGAGTGTCACAGTTCTCCCAGATGTTACTATGAGTGTCACAGTACTCCCAGATGCTACCATGACTGTGTCACAGTGCTCCCAAATGTTACTATGAGTGTCACAGTACTCCCAGATGTTACTATGAGTGTCACAGTACTCCCAGATGTTACTATGAGTGTCACAGTACTCCCAGATGCTACCATGACTGTGTCACAGTACTCCCAGATGCTACCATGAGTGTCACAGTACTCCCAGATGCTACCATGAGTGTCACAGTACTCCCAGATGCTACCATGACTCTGTCACAGTACTCCCAGATGTTACTATGACTGTCACAGTACTCCCAAATGTTACTATGAGTGTCACAGTACTCCCAAATGTTACTATGAGTGTCACAGTACTCCCAGATGCTACCATGACTGTGTCACAGTACTCCCAGATGCTACGATGCACAGCTTCTCTTTAACAAGAGCTGTTAGCTCGTGTCTTGCTGTAGAAATAAGAGTGGCAAAGTCTATTTATATATAGTCTTATATATATATATAGCTATGTTCAACCCTGTGGTCCTGGGTTCGATCCCAGGCGCCGGCGAGAAGCAATGGGCAGCGTTTCTTTCACCCTATGCCCCTGTTACCTAGCAGTAAAAAAGGTACCTGGGTGTTAGTCAGCTGTCACGGGCTGCTTCCTGGGGGTGGAGGCCTGGTCGAGGACCGGGCCGCGGGGACACTAAAGCCCCGAAATCATCTCAAGATAACCTCAAGAAGAAGTCTTATATAGTCTTATATAGTCTTATATAGTCTTATATAGTCTTATATAGGCTTATACAAAATTATCACCGAAAACCAATTTCGTAATTTTCCTCGTAGATGATGAGTAAGTATCGGAGCCTAGAGATGATTGATGATGCTGTTGTTGTTTTAGATTTAGCTACTCAGAACGAAACGTCCATGTAGCACGGGCTATGGTGATCCCGTAAGATGATTGACGAGTATTGTGTTGGTTATAGATGTGTCCGAGCTGTGACCTGAGTCTGGTGGTGGGGTAGTTGTAGTAACTCCTTCCTGCTTATAATGTTGGCCTGGTGGTTCGTGGTTACGGTGCTGGTCTGGTCGTTCGTGGTTACGGTGCTGGCCTGGTCGTTCGTGGTTACGGTGCTGGCCTGGTCGTTCGTGGTTACGGTGCTGGCCTGGTGGTTCGTGGTTACGGTGCTGGTCTGGTCGTTCGTGGTTACGGTGTTGGTCTGGTGGTTCGTGGTTACGGTGCTGGCCTGGTGGTTCGTGGTTACGGTGCTGGCCTGGTGGTTCGTGGTTACGGTGCTGGTCTGGTCGTTCGTGGTTATGGTGCTGGCCTGGTCGTTCGTGGTTACGGTGCTGGCCTGGTCGTTCGTGGTTACGGTGCTGGTCTGGTCGTTCGTGGTTACGGTGTTGGCCTGGTCGTTCGTGGTTACGGTGCTGGCCTGGTCGTTCGTGGTTACGGTGCTCGCCTGGTCGTTCGTGGTTACGGTGCTCGCCTGGTTGTTCGTGGTTACGGTGCTCGCCTGGTCGTTCGTGGTTACGGTGCTCGCCTGGTCGTTCGTGGTTACGGTGCTGGCCTGGTCGTTAGTGGTTGTAAAGTAGGCCCGAGTGTGGCAGCAATGAAGTGACGAACAGCACTGCCGTTCGTGGAGGCTTGGGGTTGGTCGTACAGAAGCCACGGTAATCTTGCTGCGAATCTGGTTGTGTAGAAAAGCCAGTCTGGGCGCCTGGCTTCAAACCCTGGACACGAACAGGGAGTGCTTGCCGGTTGCATGATCGCGTACGGCAACAACCACAGCTAGAATGATGAAGAGTGCAGTTAGCATGAAGCACAGGTCACGCACCTGGCCACGCTGGCTGAATGCACTACCCAAACGCTTTAGCTGTCAGATCCACGTTGCAACAGCGATTTAGAGGCTTGACCTGATATATACTAGTTTACATATTTTTGGTATATAATCCAGAAATTTGTAAAAAATAGGCGCCATAATATATATATATATATATATTCAATCTTTCCCCATTTTTATTGTAAAATAATTTCGAGAGCTCAGGAATTCATCATTGATTGCAATTCCTGTGACTGAAACGATCGAAGTTGGATTTGTGGTATTAATTATAGTGGAAATTGAGTGTTCGGATTTCTACGTAACAATGTAACAGCCGGTCACAGTGGTTGGGTATGACGGGCGCATACCCAGGCACTGGGTATATTTATACCGAGAGATGTAACCCACTTTTGCGAGTATACTTTAGTCCTGGTCTATGTTCAAGACTAAAGTATACTTGCTGGTTGGTCAGTAAACTCTTGTGGTGACCTTAATAACCTTCCACAGGTTGATAGACCTTAAGCCAAACAGCAAATAGTTGCCTAATTAGGCCATTAGGTGGAAGGAAACTTAGCCAATCATTGCTGTCCCGCCTAGGAGTCGAACCCGGGATCCTGGAATGTGAGTCAAGAAGGACGGGCGTCCTGGTGCTTCGAGTATGAACGGAACTTTGGCTGGACTTAACATTCTCAAGTGATAATGGCACTGTTGACACTCAGAGTTGACACACTTTAAGTCCAGTGCCAAAAATATTTGGCTTCAAGAGAATGTACACTGAGGTATACCTTGCTTCTTGGGGCATATACACTGTGACGTATACCTTGCTTCTTGGGGCATATACATTGAGGTATACCTTGCTTCTCGGGGCATATACACTGTGAGGTATACCTTGCTTCTTGGGGTATGTACACTGAGGTATACCTTGCTTCTCTGGGCATATACACTGAGGTATACCTTGCTTCTTGGGGCATATACACTGAGAGGTATACCTTGCTTCTTGGGGCATATACACTGTGAGGTATACCTTGCTTCTTGGGGCATATACACTGTGAGGTATACCTTGCTTCTCGGGCATATACACTGAGGTATACCTTGCTTCTCGGGCATATACACTGAGGTATACCTTGCTTCTCGGAGCATATACACTGAGGTATACCTTGCTTCTCGGAGCATATACACTGTGAGGTATACCTTGCTTCTCGGGCATATACACTGAGGTATACCTTGCTTCTCGGGGCATATACACTGAGAGGTATACCTTGCTTCTCGGGCATATACACTGAGGTATACCTTGCTTCTCGGAGCATATACACTGTGAGGTATACCTTGCTTCTCGGAGCATATACACTGAGGTATACCTTGCTTCTCAGGGCATATACACTGAGGTATACCTTGCTTCTCGGGGCATATACACTGAGAGGTATACCTTGCTTCTCGGGGCATATGAACTTAAGTGCATACATACTGGAAAATTGCTATTGAGCGAACACAGTCCAAGTTTTATGGCAAGTCAGCTATTATAGGTGGACAGATCTTAAGCCTAGGACCTTAAACGTGGGGGGGGGGGGACCGCTTTATCTTAGAGATGGGTTAAGTCCTGCCAACCCCCCAACCCCCCATCTCTCAACCAGCTCCACGATTTATCAAGACCTTAAGTTACCACTTACGAAATCTCCTTAATCATGGCGGCTAAGTTGTTAATTTAACAGTTTGAGTTTCGAAGCGCTTCTAGGTTAGGTTTCGGAGTTCGTAAAGTGTTGAATATATATACAGAATTATCACTATTAAGGAAAGATATACGGGTTTCGTCGGTGGATATGTAAGTGATTTGTTTAATCCTGGGCCTGGTGTATCAACACCAAGTTCCAGTTCTCGAACTTGATTTAGGACTAAAGACGTCTTGAGATTTGGCCGGACAGGGAGCTGACAGCACACTGGACTTGTGATCCTGTGGTCCTGGAATCGATCCCAGGCGCCGGCGAGAAACAATGGGCGGAGTTTCTTTCACCCTATGCCCCTGTTACCTAGCAGTAAAATAGGTACCTGGGTGTTAGTCAGCTATCACGGGCTGCTTCCTGGGGGTGAGGCCTGGTCGAGGACCGGGCCACGGGGACACTAAAGCCCCGAAATCATCTCAAGATAATCTCAAGAAAGACAATTTGAAGACAATCTTTGTACTCAACAGGCTTTAAGATCAACATCTTACCTCTAAGACCTGTGTGTGAGAACTCTTTCTGTCCACGCTACACCAAGGGGTCCACTTCTTCCCTCACTCGATACAGAAAAGATGTTTACATAACGTCCAAAGGTGAGCAGCAACAGTTAAATATATCAGGGCTCCGAGGTAGACTTCTGTATTTGCTAAATTCCTGAACTCGACTTGAAATCTGTTTGGAATTAATTACAAAATACAGATTAATGCAACTGTGTATAAAATACATATTTATACTACATATAAAATGCAAATTTGTGTAATTAAGTATAAAATAATGTACACAAAATACAAGATTGTTAAGATGGTGTCCTATGAACACCGATTTCTTCATTACATGGGAAATGCACATACAATTTTTGATAACTATGGAACAAGTTGATTGTATTTGTCTAAATATATTTAGTTCCTGTCTTGACAAACTTCTTGCTTAAACGCAAGACAGGATATTAAATTGGGCAGTTAGCGTATTTAGCACCTTGAAACAACTCCTTTCTCAAGAGTGGCACAAAAATATTGGTTATCTTGTTTAGCTTAAATATATATATTGGGGAAAGTTTTCCCCTTTGTCAAAATTCTTGATGCAATTCAGAATGAAGCTTAGCTTTGAGTAGCCCTCGGTGATCTTATATCTAAGTTCAAATCATTAGCATCGTGACACAAAGTTCCTTCACTTTCTGGCAAGGTTCTTGGAGAACTTGGGAACTGTGTAGTTGAAGAGTGTGTTCACCAGCTGGATATAATTCCTGTGTGTCGTCAAGTTACGAAAAAGACGTTGGTCTTTCTCGTTAACGTCATCTCAGACGTTCTTCTTTCTCGTCAATGTCATCTCAGACGTTCTACTTTCTCGTCAATGTCATCTCAGACGTTCTTCTTTCTCGTCAATGTCATCTCAGACGTTCTTCTTTCTCGTCAATGTCATCTCAGACGTTCTTCTTTCTCGTCAATGTCATCTCAGACGTTCTTCTTTCTCGTCAATGTCATCTCAGACGTTCTACTTTCTCGTCAATGTCATCTCAGACGTTCTACTTTCTCGTCAATGTCATCTCAGACGTTCTACTTTCTCGTCAATGTCATCTCAGACGTTCTACTTTCTCGTCAATGTCATCTCAGACGTTCTACTTTCTCGTCAATGTCATCTCAGACGTTCTTCTTTCTCGTCAATGTCATCTCAGACGTTCTTCTTTCTCGTCAATGTCATCTCAGACGTTCTTCTTTCTCGTCAATGTCATCTCAGACGTTCTTCTTTCTCGTCAATGTCATCTCAGACGTTCTTCTTTCTCGTCAATGTCATCTCAGACGTTCTTCTTTCTTGTCAATGTCATCTCAGACGTTCTACTTTCTCGTCAATGTCATCTCAGACGTTCTTCTTTCTCGTTAACGTCATCTCAGACGTTCTTCTTTCTCGTCAATGTCATCTCAGACGTTCTTCTTTCTCGTTAACGTCATCTCAGACGTTCTTCTTTCTTGTCAACGTCATCTTAGACGTCCTTATCCTCGTCAACGTCATCTCAGACGTTTTACTTTCTCGTCAATGTCATCTCAGACGTTCTTCTTTCTTGTCAACGTCATCTTAGACGTCCTTATCCTCGTCAACGTCATCTCAGACGTTCTACTTTCTCGTCAATGTCATCTCAGACGTTCTTCTTTCTCGTTAACGTCATCTCAGACGTTCTTCTTTCTTGTCAACGTCATCTTAGACGTCCTTATCCTCGTCAACGTCATCTCAGACGTCCTTATTCTCATCAACGTCATCTCAGACGTCCTTATCCTCGTCAACATCATCTCAGACGTTCCTTGTGAGAGCTTCCTCACGTACTAACGTCCTAAATTACATTTAGAAATGTATTTGTAATAGTCTGTGATCCACCAGACTATGGCGCCTAGTCTGATGCATACATTCTCACCAACGCCATCTGGAGGAACGGTCTGCCAGCCCCAAGGCTCTCCCAGACACCCTCTGATCTTCACTTTCCACGACCCGTCTACGAATTTGTCTTATTCTTCGCCTCATTATCTCCCTAAGTGTATTTACACTTTAAGTCGGCATCTGTGGCCTTAAGGAGGACCTATTCTACGAGAACCTTATCCCGGATCCTCTCAGACGTAGGTTCGAATCCTCGTCACGGCCCTTGAGGATTTATTTTTATCCCTAAGTGGCTTTAAGCGCAGATTCAACAGTACAACTGTCGACATTTGAGTAACTTTGTTATCGTTAATAATTAGGACACGAACATAACGTTATCGAACATAACGAACGTTATCATAGATTTATGATAACGTTCACACGTATAAAAGAGTGATTATTTATTCTTGTCATAAGTTATATATTTGTATATATGTAAATATGTTTAAATTTGATAGCGGCAGATGCGTTGTTTTAACTGCCACAGTACTGGACATGACGTCGCCTCGTCACAGCTCTCCATAATCTGTGAAACAAACATACTATATCTCAAATATTGTGTATTCACGTATACATACGAAAAATGTATGTATAATACAACATATTATATATAATTATATATTCTCTATATATATATATATATATATATATATATATATATATATATATATATATATATATATATATATATATATATATATATATATATATATATATACTGTCTTCTCTGAGTACTCTTTATTTTCTTCTCCGAGGCTATGGGTCCCTACACTTGCACCAGAGGTGGTACCTCCCTCATATATAATTATATATATATAATTATATTATAATTATATTGTAATAATATATACTCATTACACACAGAAATCACAATAGCATGATTTATCAAATGAACAAATCCACAAGGGCCGTGATAAGGTTTCGAACCTTCGCACGGGATGTTCCCAGACGCTGCCTTAGTCAACTGTACCTTGTGGGTTTTGTCATTCGATATATCAGCCTATTGTGACTTCTGTGTGTAGTGAAGTAAGGACGTAGAGCTAGAATATCTGTCTGAAAGAGCCCGAATGCGTGAGAGAATTGTCTGAAACCCCGAATGTGCTTCGGAGAAAGTTCTGAATCCTCGTGAGGGCATTAACACTCCAGGTTGCAATTCTATTGACCATGTGGCGGTACAGATGTCTAAGGCGCGTCTGGGAACGCCCCGTGCGCAGGTTCGAACCCTCATCACGGCCCCTTGTGTATTTGTTCATTGTATATACATGTGAAATACGAAACATTGAGGGAATACGAATGATTCAACGTTACGGCAGCAGGTTTTGTCCTCAGGAATAGAAAATGGGAGAATGGAGGGAAAAAGGGAGGGAAAATAATAGGGGTAGCAGGGTTAGAAGGAGAATGTGATGGAGGGACGGAGAGAAACGGACGGAGACCCGCACTCCGCCGGGTACCCCTCTAGTGGTTGTAAGAACCAAAGCAGCAAGACCTACACAACTCTACTGCAGCTTCGTGTATATTATTATACTGCAAGATATTCTTACACAGTATATTCTTACACTGTATGATAGCAAGACTTGTCGCGCCTGTTAGACTAGTGACCATAGTACGAGGTATCAGGCGGGTAGTGTGAGGTATCATGCGGGTAGTATGAGGTATCAGGCGGATAGTGTGAGGTATCAGGCGGATAGTATGAGGTATCAGGCGGGTAGTACGAGGTATCAGACGGGTAGTATGAGGTATCAGGCGGGTAGTATGAGGTATCATGCGGGTAGTATGAGGTATCAGGCGGGTAGTATGAGGTATCAGGCTGGTAGTATGAGGTATCAGACGGGTAGTATGAGGTATCAGGCGGGTAGTACGAGGTATCAGACGGGTAGTATGAGGTATCAGGCGGGTAGTGTGAGGTATCAGGCGGGTAGTAAGAGGTATCAGACGGGTAGTATGAGGTATCAGGCGGGTAGTGTGAGGTATCAGGCGGGTAGTACGAGGTATCAGACGGGTAGTATGAGGTATCAGGCGGGTAGTGTGAGGTATCAGGCGGGTAGTACGAGGTATCAGACGGGTAGTATGAGGTATCAGGCGGGTAGTGTGAGGTATCAGGCGGGTAGTATGAGGTATCAGGCGGGTAGTATGAGGTATCAGGCGGGTAGTGTGAGGTATCATGCGGGTAGTATGAGGTATCAGGCGGATAGTGTGAGGTATCAGGCGGATAGTATGAGGTATCAGGCGGATAGTGTGAGGTATCAGGCGGATAGTATGAGGTATCAGGCGGGTAGTGTGAGGTATCATGCGGGTAGTATGAGGTATCAGGCGGATAGTATGTGGTATCAGGCGGGTAGTATGTAGTATCAGGCGGTATGGATACAAGGCCCGTAATGGCAGTTTCACAAGTCCCGAGGTTCAACTCCAAGTCCCTTGGACTTAAATCAACCCAAGCGGGGACAGACAGCGATTGGCTGACCCGCCAAGAATGAGGAGTGAGGTTAACCATGGCTCATCAGGACCAGCATGTTCTCACGGCTTAACAAGCGGCCAATATGAGGTGGTTTTGGCCTAACCAGAAGCGTACAAACCCACTTAACCCACCCAGATCTAATGGTCATTACTCCCCAGAGATCGTCAGTATCTCGGTGCAATATCTTGAGGTTATCTTGAGATGATTTCGGGGCTTTTTAGTGTCCCGCGGCCCGGTCCTCGACCAGGCCTCCACTCCCAGGAAGCAGCCCGTGACAGCTGACTAACTCCCAGGTACCTATTTACTGCTAGGTAACAGGGGCATTCAGGGTGAAAGAAACTTTGCCCATTTGTTTCTGCCTCGTGCGGGAATCGAACCCGCTAGTTGCAATGAAACACCAGGATATTAACGATGGGGTCGAGGGCGTTAAAATTGTGGTGCTTTAAGCGAGATAAGTTTCGCTTAATGGGGACGGTAGCGTTCAACCCGTTCTCGCATTTTCTTACAGTCAATATTGACTTATTAAATAAGTGCATATGTGACATACTAATTTATTGTGAATATTTTAGTTTACCTTGAAAAGCTTCATAGAAAACACCGAACTTACCTAACCTTCTTAGTATGTTAAGATAAGCATCTTATTGCTTCTTATTTACAATTATTACTTAACCTATTATAGGTATATTATAGGTTATACTTAACCTATTATAGGTATAGGTTAAGTAATAATTGTAATTATAGGTATATTATAGGTTATACTTAACCTATTATAGGAATAGGTTAAGTAATATTTGTAATTATAGGTATATTATAGGTTACACTTAACCTATTATAGGTATAGGTTAAGTAATAATTGTAATTACGAAGCAATAATATGCTTATCTAAACATACTAAGAAGGTTAGGTAAGGTCGGTGTTTTCTATGAAGCTTTTCAAGGTAATCTAAAATATTCACAATCAATTAGTATGTCACATATGCACTTATTAAATAAGTCAATATTGACTGTAAGAAAGTGCGAGAACGGGTTGTAGCGTTAATAGAGCGTTTAATAGACTGTACTTATAATAGACTATACTTGAAGGTCAAGTATAGGTCAAGTATTAAGGTCGTCCCTTATCTGGCGTTGGTAAGGGTCGAGGAGGAGCTCTTAGACTCGACTTGATAGCGTCTTGGCCCCGAGGGACCAGACTAGCGAACAAATCCACAAGGGCCGTGACGAGGGTTCGAACCTTCGTCCGAGAGGATTCCAGACGCTGCCTTAATAGACTGAGCTGCGACATGGTAAAAATAATTACCGCGGCCCTTGTGGATTTGTTCATTTGATGCATCACGCTATTGTGATTTGTTTGTGTACCCAGACTAACCTTCGCTACTAACTCAAGTATGAGGGTCCAAAATTGGTGCAAGACTATTTAAATGGGTTCTTAAAATGGACGGCAGATGGTGTTTGATACTGAGAAATATATAGGGTTCTCAGCCAAAGTGGGGATAGGTACCAGGTATCACCTGGTACTTGATTCCAGGTATCACCTGATACACGGGGGCTAATTAGCGTTCTATTGCGTTTCATCAGTTCTCACGTTCTACATCATTGTCCTCTTTATGTATCCTGACGAACATGATGAGGAAGATGACCTGTAAAGCAGGTGAAATATTTTTATTTAAGAACGCCCTGAAAAGTTTATCTATAAATCTTGTGAGACAAAGAAAACGTTTACAACTCCTATATTTATTTTGGGAACTGTTTTGTAAAAGTGATACAGAGGACAAAAAGTAACCGAGTATATCCTTAACTTTCTTAAGTTTGGTGTAAGAAAATCTTGTGTGCGCTCGTTTCCTTAATGAAGTTATTTAAATAACTTTATGGCGCCTAAAACCCTCTAAATGCAAAATAATTACTTTAAATTTTTATTCCGGAAAAAGAAAGTTTCCAAAAATGTATACAAATAATCCAGTTGTTTAATGTATGCAAATACAGATCATTCAAAGTTATGCGCCCATTCAAATAGTCTTTATAGTTATAGTTTCCAATTTCCAAAAATTTCCTTTTGTTTTAAATTATTAATAAACTTAGGTGTACCACTTTCTTGGGTCAATAAGTACTGAGAATTTACATCAGTCCTGGACTATATTTAGCACTAAAGGTATACCACCTGCTGGTTGGTCACTATACTCTCCCTCTCGCATACAGGTTATCTTGAGGTTATCTTGAGATGATTTCGTGGCTTTTTAAGTGTCCCCGCGGCCCGGTCCTCGACCAGGCCTCCACACCCAGGAAGCAGCCCGTGACAGCTGACTAACACCCAGGTACCTATTTTACTGCTAGGTAACAGGGGCATAGGGTGAAAGAAACTCTGCCCATTGTTTCTCGCCGGCGCCTGGGATCGAACCCAGGACCACAGGATCACAAGTCCAGCGTGCTGTCCGCTCGGCCGACCGGCTCCCCGACTACAACATAGCATAGCAAATGCTACAACATAGCATTTTGATATATAACTCCTTAAAGGCCAAAAATGGACTTACTAAATATCATATCGGGTCGCAAAATCGAATTGATGTTCCGTTTTCTATTTGTGAGTATTGGGTTATAGGTTGGTTAGGTTCGGGCAAATTAGTACCCTATATCTTAGTGTATATATGTAGAGGTCGTCCCTATATCTCATTGTATATAGACGTGTACTGCTTCTTAGTACACGGAGATATATACCCTATATATACACAGAGACACATATGCTACGTCTCAGTATATACATAAAGATGTATACAACTTCTCAAGGTATATAAACTTACTTTTCCATAACTCAGTGTATTTACATATGGTGTACTTGTGTAAATACAAAGTACAGAGTACATAGTACAATTATGTACTCTGTATTATGTAATACGTAATACAGAGTACATAATACTTGAACTTTATTGAATACTAAAGTCAATTTGTTGGTCGCCAAGTTAGTGGCGGCATTAATATCTCTCGAGATTATCAGAATTTTTGAGTTTGATTTAATACTGAAGTCTTCATTAGCCTTGACAGAATCTTCCAAAGTTAGAATCTTCCGAAAGTTAGAATCTTCCAAAAGTTAGAATCTTCCAAAGTTAGAATCTTCCAAAGTTAGAATCTTCCGAAAGTTAGAATCTTCCAAAAGTTACAATCTTCCATAGTTAGAATCTTCCAAAGTTAGAATCTTCCAAAGTTAGAATCTTCCGAAAGTTAGAATCTTCCAAAGTTAAAATCTTCCAAACTTAGAATCTTCCGAAGGTTAGAATCTTCCATAGTTAGAATCTTCCAAAGTTAGAATCTTCCAAAGTTAGAATCTTCCAAAGTTAGAATCTTCCGAAAGTTAGAATCTTCCAAAGTTAGAATCTTCCAAACTTAGAATCTTCCGAAGGTTACTATCTTTGAAGAATCTTCCGATGGTTAAGATCTTGGAAGAATAAGGACCTGGTGATCTTAGCTGTCGACTGGCCTTCAACTAATTAATTATTAGGTGAAAGCGCAAAGTCACATTTACTATATATCTCATGAGTGGGATATGAAAACAGGGTGAAGTGTTCAGCCACTTGTAGACCATAGGGGATCGAACCCCGACCTTGCAGGAAGCGAAGCCGTGATAAATGACTACCCTCTCCAACTGTCAAGTTCACGTTGTTCTACGCCGGTCTCTCAAAGACTTACACTTCGATAATTCTGAACCATTTTTAGCTCTTCCTCCCCCTCCCCCCCCCTTCCCTATTTGTCGTATACAGACCAAAGAAGTCATTCAGTCTACAAATGGTTTATCTTAAAGTTTACCGGGCCAGCTAGAGGCTTAAGGCCCGCGCTGGAATATCCCTGAAAAAACATGGACGTTCGCAATATATATATATATATATATATATATATATATATATATATATATATATATATATATATATATATATATATATATATATATATATATATATATATATGTATATATATATATGTATATATATATATATATATATATATATATATATACACACAATGGTGAGGTGTAACTTAACTATTTAGCAATTCCGCGGACCATGTCTTTTAAGAGACTTGAACCATACTGAACATTAGACCTTTGTACTGTATTTACGACTCCGACATCTCAAACTTTTGTTGGTAAAGAATATTTTATCTCTTTTCCTCTCTTTGTCTTGAGAAGAGCTCTTGGGCTTGTTTGCAAATTGTTAATTTGTAATGTAGAGCAGAATGATCTAAGGTACTGCTCTGAGGGGCCCCGGTGTTCAACCTAAGGCGGAGAACTGATTGATCTCACACCAGTGCGTCCAAACCTAAGATTTCAGGACACAGTTATAAACATCTCGACGCTGTATTCTCGGTGTATTTATACACATACACGCACGCGAGCGCATGTATGCACTCATTCATTAAATATAATGCTTGATTAAAGAACACAAAATTGGTATTTAATATTATAAATCAAGTATTACTATCTTATTTGTATTAATATATTTTAATTTATACACGTTACAAAGGCAACAATAGGTATATTGTTACCTTTGTAATAGGGGCGTAAGTCGTATTTTGAAGTATATACGTAAGTCGTATTTTGAAGTATATACGTAAGTCGTATTTTGAAGTATATACGTAAGTCGTATTTTGAAGTATATACGTAAGTCGTATTTTGAAGTATATATGTAAGTCGTATTTTGAAGTATATACGTAAGTCGTATTTTGAAGTATATACGTAAGTCGTATTTTGAAGTATATACGTAAGTCGTATTTTGAAGTATATACGTAAGTCGTATTTTGAAGTATATACGTAAGTCGTATTTTGAAGTATATACGTAAGTCGTATTTTGAAGTTTGCAATAGACCTACGACTACGTTCTGGACTACGTTCACAAATTAAGTCTACTCACGTCCGAGGAATGAAAACATTACACCCGTAGCTCATATCCTTCAAGCACTGCAGTACCCTGAGTCCGCCCTTCGTGCAGGGCGCCACCATGCAGGGGCGGGCCGCCCTCGCTGCCCCACACTGAGGTAATCCTGACATACTGGGCCCCCGTGACCAGGTCCGCCAGGCTTATACCTCATAATACACCGATTTCCTCACTCGTGAACGCCGCCTCAATGAGGAGACATGAGGACCAGACTTTTTATGTAGATACAACACAGAGATCAGACTTGATGAGGATACGTATAGGAAGGTCATTCCCAGGCAGACTTGATGAGACTTAAAAGAAAATTCGTGGAAGATTTTAGAAAATTGTGAAGAGAACTCGGAGTTCACTTATTGAAGACGCGTGAAAAGGACTATTGGAGCGGATTTAATTTGTGTACTTAAGTGCAGATACACACGCGCGCGCACACACGCACACACGCACCCACACACATACAAAAGTGGCTGAGTGGATAGCGCTCTGGACTCATAATCTTAGGGGTGCGGGTTCGATCCCCGGTGATGGCAGAAACAAATTGGGTAGAGTTTCTTTCATCCTGATGCCTCTGTTACTTAGCAGTAAATAGGTACCTGGGAGTTAGACAGCTGTTACGGGCTGCTTCCTGTGGGGGTATGTTTGGGGGGGGGTTGTAAATAAAAAAAGTTAATAGTTAATAACAGTTGATTGATTGACAGTTGAGAGGCGGGCCGAAAGAGCAGAGCTCAACCCCGGCAAGCACAACTAGGTGAGTACACTCACACACACACACACACACACACACACACACACACACACACACACACACACACACACACACACACACACACACACCACCCAAGGCATCCCATGCAAGGCTCCTCTTGTCACCTGTTGAGACACTGACGGACCACCTGTCCAGGTTCTCAGTACCGTCAAGAACATTATTAAATCAATAGAATTAATGAATGAACACGGAGACTAGCCCTAAGGGCAGGTGTGGGACACGGCTAGTCATGTGAGTGAGCAGCTGCTCCAAGCCTCCAGCCGCGAAGGACAGCCAGCGATGCCGAAGACTTCATTTAGAGACCAGATTAGTTTTAGCTGCTTAAACCCCCCTTGTGTTTGACTCTGTGTGTTTACATTCCAAAACCAACTCTTCCCTGGTGAGTACAAGTGTCGGTAGGTTGCTTGTCTGGTAGGTTACTGGGTCGCTGGTCGATGGTGGTGGCTGGTTGATAGTGGTGGCTGGTCGATGGTCCCTGACCACATCTTGGATGGTTCTTGGCGTGATATATGTGTGTTGTATAGACCTTGTAATCTGCTCCCTGACCTCACACAACATGTACTATAGTACGACCTTCCCCTAGCGTCCTCCCAGACGACCCGCTGACCTTCACAGCACCACCTGACCTCTCGTCTCATGTCTACCCCCTCTCATGGTTTTTGTTCTTCCATTTATATATTTTATTTCGAATACAGTAGCAAAATAAACACATATTCTCCTGCCTGAAGACAACGCCTCACTAATGCGGTGTGTCTCTCAGAGCTGGCTTTGTTTACCATCGAGGAGTTCCAATACTTTTCTCAATGGTAGTAATTGGAATAATTGTTTAGCCCCATCACTGTGGTAACAATATTTTATAACTGCAGTTAACTACAGCCTTTAAAATAATTTTTACCCTACTAAATGTCTAATTTTATGAAATGTAATTAGGCATTATTGGTTCCCATAAGAGAGCTTTTCTGTAGACTTCGGCAGGTTTGTGAAAAGTGACGCTTCTCCCAGGCGGGAACACTGAGGTCCGTCTCCCTCAACAGGTGGCGCTCTTTAAGGCGGAACACTAACAATTATTTATTTTTTTTACAATTCAGGGCGGTGCCGGAAGGTCGGGTGGGAGGTCGGGTGGTGCCGGAAGGTCGGGTGGGAGGTCGGGTGGTGCCGGAAGGTCGGGTGGGAGGTCGGGTGGTGCCGGAAGGTCGGGTGGTGCCGGAAGGTCGGGTGGGAGGGCGGGTGGTGGTGCTGGAAGACAACAATGGGACCTGGAACAAGTCATGATGCACCTGCAGCTCACCAGCTCCTACGGGTTATTGTTCCCGCCATTGTTTCCTCCACACAAACTCTTTATCCGCGATACTTTGCTTTTGAGCCCATGGCGAGGGCTATATATATATGTCAGCCAGGAAGGCTACGTGGGTCGTACCGGCAGCCAGGAAGGCTACGTGGGTCGTACCGGCAGCCAGGAAGGCTACGCGGGTCGTACCGGCAGCCAGGAAGGCTACGCGGGTCGTACCGGCAGCCAGGAAGGCTACGCGGGTCGTACCGGCAGCCAGGAAGGCTACGCGGGTCGTACCGGCAGCCAGGAAGGCTACGCGGGTCGTACCGGCAGCCAGGAAGGCTACGCGGG
The DNA here is from genome assembly GCF_040958095.1 of Procambarus clarkii. NCBI lineage: Eukaryota > Metazoa > Arthropoda > Malacostraca > Decapoda > Cambaridae > Procambarus > Procambarus clarkii. The sequence continues at coordinate 47,940,300 of NC_091159.1, read as the reverse complement.
TCGTACCGGCAGCCAGGAAGGCTACGCGGGTCGTACCGGCAGCCAGGAAGGCTACGTAGGTCGTGCTTTCAGACAGGTTGTCTTCACTTGCTATAGTTGTGTTCCGGCCTGCATTTGGACGACACCAAGATCCATGGCGATGTAGCTATTGGGACTGACAGGAAGGTCAGGCCTTGAGCTCTAGCTCATGGACCGATCGTTAAGGTACCCCGCTTGTTACCCTACGCCAGTCCGACTTCTGGTACCTCACTGTCACTCTCTGACACCTGTCAGTTAGGTAATTCCTTACTCATGATAATGTTTCCACTTGCTCCCACCTGCATCTCGAGTGTCTATAGTAGTCTCCTGTGTGCTCCACCCGCACAATGCACTTATAGCACACTGGAGCAAGGGATATGTTGGCGAGTGTTACATATATCCAGTGAATATGTTGGGGTGCAACAATAGATAGACGGACGGGAGACAGGCAATAGATAGATAGGTAGATAGACAGACTGGAGACAGGCAGATAGAGAAGAGCAACGTTAGATACTCCTTCCATTGTTTCTATATTTAAATTATAAGGTGAAAGGTGTCTATGCTTAGTAGTGTAGGGGTTTAGATGGGTGGCGGCGTCTGCCTGCTGCGGCCTGGGTGCGGCCTGGGTGCGGCCTGGGTGCAGCCTGGGTGCGGCCTGGGTGCGGCCCGCTGGGCGCCGGCGGCCAGTCTGGCTCTTGGAAGCATCCGGCTGTCCGGCTGTGAAGATTGTGAGACTCGTAAAGCTGCGATGACCGCTAGACGGCCGGACTGTGTGTGGTCATGTTGTCCCCTGATTGTCTGTCTGTCTGTGCGGTATGTATGTAATGTGTCTGTCTCCTGTCTCTCTCTGTCTCTCTCTGTCTCTGTCTCTGTCTCTGTCTCTGTCTCTGTCTCTGTCTCTGTCTCTGTCTCTGTCTCTGTCTCTGTCTCTCTCGCTCTCGCTCTCGCTCTCGCTCTCGCTCTCGCTCTCGCTCTCTCTCTCTCTCTCTCTCTCTCTCTCTCTCTCTCTCTCTCTCTCTCTCTCTCTACACAGAATATATATAGAGAGATTATTTTTAAGCCGATGGATAATAATAATATCTTAACATCTAATGAACATGTAAACATTTAGGCAGCTCTAAAGTGTTTTAATTCTCAATGAAAGTGCTGGTGGAGCTGTGTGGTCATCTGGAGGACTGACAGTGGCCACTTCCTTGCCCCTTGACACTGTCACTCAAGTGCGACAGTGCCCCCTTGTCTTCCCCTTGTATACTGTCACTCAACAAATGACAGCTAAGTGACGGAACAATAGTATGTGTGTATGAGGGGGGATATATATATATATATATATATATATATATATATATATATATATATATATATATATATATATATATATATATATATATATTTTTTTTTTTTTTTTTTTTTTTTTTTTTTTTTTTTTTTTTTTTTTTTTTTTTTATAGAAGGGGTACCACCTCTGGTGCAAATGTAGGGACCCATAGCCTCGGAGAAGAAAATAAAGAGTACTCAGAGAAGACCTTGTGGATCCTCACTGAACACTTTGATATTTTCTTCTCCTACCACCCCTATTCTTTTAAGTGTGTATATTTATCTAACTTTATTTGAAAATGTCATTACACAAAAAAAGTTACAATATTGATTACATACAGGGTACAAGGCTGCTTGTCATAAGTTGAATAGCTCCTCCAGCTCCTCAGATGGCGGGCAGGAACCATGGATGCAGTGAGCATTTCCTCTCTGGATTGCCACACTAAGGCGCTGAAAAAGAAAACTGGCAGCTCTAGGGTCTCTAGTTGTTTCGATTAACTTAGACCCCAACTCCTTTAAAAAGCTAGCATCACTTTTACCCCAGGCACCAAGTGTCTCTGAGGCAATGGGGACAAAATTGTAGTGGTGCTCAAGGTCTCTGTATTTACGTGACTTGGCCGCTTCCCGGTGATTGGCAGCTCCTCCTGCTTGTGTAGCACTGAAGTCAACATAGGTACTGGCCAAAGTTGAAACGCAAGTGTAGTCCCACACCAACTGTCTACCATTCTTCCAGGGGTTCACCGTAATTCCGTCTGGGCGACCGACAGGCTCATCAGAGTTGCGGGACATATATATATATATATATATATATATATATATATATATATATATATATATATATATATATATATATATATATATATATATATATATATATATATATATATATATTTTTACTATAATATTCAAAATTAATATATTTATAAAGACAATTATTGATCCAATTAATAAAACAAGGAGAGGCAGTACAAAATAATTGAGTAATTTATAAAGTATGAAGTTTAGGAACATATAATTTTGAGACTATACATTATGCTGTTAATGTATAATATACGTGAGGTGGAGTATACATGGACACGACGTGTCGTGTGGCTCAGATGAACACACCAAACTACCCATATCTGTAATTCAAGTAGTTATGTATTAATCCGGCTACGTTACGGAGCTTTGACTCTATGATATGATGATAACACACTCTGTCTCATTCTGTCTCTCTCTCTCTCTCTCTCTCTCTCTCTCTCTCTCTCTCTCTCTCTCTCTCTCTCTCTCTCTCTCTCTCTCTCTCTCTCTCTCTCTCTCTCTCGTGTGTGTGTACTCACCTATTTGTGCTTGCAGGATCGAGCATTGACTCTTGGATTCTGCCTTTTCAGCCATCGGTTGTTTACAGCAATGACTCCTGTCCCATTTCCCTATCATACCTAATTTTAAAAGTATGAATAGAGTTTGCTTCCACAACCTGTTCCCCCAAGTGCATGTGTGTGTGTGTGTGTGTGTGTGTGTGTGTGTGTGTGTGTGTGTGTGTGTGTGTGTGTGTGTGTGTGTGTGTGTGTGTGTGTGTGTGTGTGTGCAGATATCAATATATAGATTAAAAGGCAAAAGTGAGATTTTTCTCTCTCTCGTCTCCCCTCTGCCTCTTTTAATAGTATTTTTATTAAGTGGGTCTTTCTATCTCTCCCCTTACCCAGTCTCTTTCTCTTTCATCTCCCCTCTCTTCCCCTTTCTCTTTTATATTACCTCCCCTCTTCTTAAACCCCCCCCCCCCGTCACCTCTCCTATCAACATATCTCTTTTTCACCTTACATATGCTTTACCTGCGGCCGATTTTGAGACTTCTCTACTCCCACAGCCTGGCTATGGCTTAGCATTATAAATGATGACTTGTTCGGTCCGACTGTTGCTGCCAGCGACCCCTAAGGCCTACGGAGCTGTTATCATCCAGAACTTCCTGTAGGAAGCTGTTCAATTTCCTCTTGAAAAGCTTCAGTCTTTGATCCCTTAATATTTTCTGTAGTTACTCAATGGAAATTGGAAAGCAGTGACCTATGTTTATGTTGTTCACTATAGTGTTTCTGGTGTGTTCACTATAGTGTTTCTGGTGTGTTCACTATAGTGTTTCTGGAGTGTTCACTATAGTGTTTCTGGTGTGTTCACTATAGTGTTTCTGGAGTGTTCACTATAGTGTTTCTGGTGTGTTCACTATAGTGTTTCTGGAGTGTTCACTATAGTGTGGCTGGTGTGTTCACTATAGTGTTTCTGGAGTGTTCACTATAGTGTTTCTGGTGTGTTCACTATAGTGTTTCTGGAGTGTTCACTATAGTGTGGCTGGTGTGTTCACTATAGTGTTTCTGGAGTGTTCACTATAGTGTTTCTGGTGTGTTCACTATAGTGTTTCTGGAGTGTTCACTATAGTGTGGCTGGTGTGTTCACTATAGTGTTTCTGGAGTGTTCACTATAGTGTGGCTGGTGTGTTCACTATAGTGTTTCTGGTGTGTTCACTATAGTGTTTCTGGAGTGTTCACTATAGTGTTTCTGGTGTGTTCACTATAGTGTTTCTGGTGTGTTCACTATAGTGTGGCTGGAGTGTTCACTATAGTGTTTCTGGAGTGTTCACTATAGTGTTTCTGGTGTGTTCACTATAGTGTTTCTGGAGTGTTCACTATAGTGTGGCTGGTGTGTTCACTATAGTGTTTCTGGAGTGTTCACTATAGTGTGGCTGGTGTGTTCACTATAGTGTTTCTGGTGTGTTCACTATAGTGTTTCTGGTGTGTTCACTATAGTGTTTCTGGTGTGTTCAATATAGTGTTTCTGGTGTGTTCACTATAATGTTTCTGGTGTGTTCACTATAGTGTTTCTGGTGTGTTCACTATAGTGTTTCTGGTGTGTTCACTATAGTGTTTCTGGTGTGTTCACTATAGTGTTTCTGGTGTGTTCACTATAGTGTTTCTGGAGTGTTCACTATAGTGTTTCTGGAGTGTTCACTATAGTGTTTCTGGTGTGTTCACTATAGTGTTTCTGGAGTGTTCACTATAATGTTTCTGGTGTGTTCACTATAGTGTTTCTGGAGTGTTCACTATAGTGTTTCTGGTGTGTTCACTATAATGTTTCTGGAGTGTTCACTATAGTATTTCTGGTGTGTTCACTATAGTGTTTCTGGTGTGTTCACTATAGTGTTTCTGGAGTGTTCACTATAGTGTTTCTGGTGTGTTCACTATAGTGTTTCTGGAGTGTTCACTATAGTGTTTCTGGTGTGTTCACTATAATGTTTCTGGAGTGTTCACTATAATGTTTCTGGTGTGTTCACTATAGTGTTTCTGGAGTGTTCACTATAGTGTTTCTGGAGTGTTCACTATAGTGTTTCTGGAGTGTTCACTATAGTGTTTCTGGAGTGTTCACTATAGTGTTTCTGGAGTGTTCACTATAGTGTTTCTGGAGTGTTCACTATAGTGTTTCTGGTGTGTTCACTATAGTGTTTCTGGAGTGTTCACTATAGTGTTTCTGGAGTGTTCACTATAGTGTTTCTGGAGTGTTCACTATAGCGTTTCTGGAGTGTTCACTATAGTGTTTCTGGAGTGTTCACTATATTGTTTCGGGTGTGTTCACTATAGCGTTTCTGGTGTGTTCACTATATTGTTTCTGGTGTGTTCACTATAGTGTTTCTGGTGTGTTCACTATAGTGTTTCTGGAGTGTTCACTATAGTGTTTCTGGTGTGTTCACTATAGTGTTTCTGGTGTGTTCACTATAGTGTTTCTGGTGTGTTCACTATAATGTTTCTGGTGTGTTCACTATAATGTTTCTGGTGTGTTCACTATAATGTTTCTGGTGTGTTCACTATAGTGTTTCTGGTGTGTTCACTATAGTGTTTCTGGTGTGTTCACTATAGTGTTTCTGGTGTGTTCACTATAGTGTTTCTGGAGTGTTCACTATAGTGTTTCTGGAGTGTTCACTATAGTGTTTCTGGAGTGTTCACTATAGTGTTTCTGGAGTGTTCACTATAGTGTTTCTGGAGTGTTCACTATAGTGTTTCTGGAGTGTTCACTATAGTGTTTCTGGAGTGTTCACTATAATGTTTCTGGTGTGTTCACTACAATGTTTCTGGTGTGTTCACTATAGTGTTTCTGGTGTGTTCACTATAGTGTTTCTGGTGTGTTCACTATAGTGTTTCTGGTGTGTTCACTATAGTGTTTCTGGTGTGTTCACTATAGTGTTTCTGGTGTGTTCACTATAGTGTTTCTGGTGTGTTCACTATAGTGTTTCTGGTGTGTTCACTATAGTGTTTCTGGTGTGTTCACTATAGTGTTTCTGGTGTGTTCACTATAGTGTTTCTGGTGTGTTCACTATAGTGTTTCTGGTGTGTTCACTATAGTGTTTCTGGTGTGTTCACTATAATGTTTCTGGTGTGTTCACTATAATGTTTCTGGTGTGTTCACTATAGTGTTTCTGGTGTGTTCACTATAATGTTTCTGGTGTGTTCACTATAGTGTTTCTGGTGTGTTCACTATAGTGTTTCTGGTGTGTTCACTATAGTGTTTCTGGTGTGTTCACTATAGTGTTTCTGGTGTGTTCACTATAGTGTGGCTGGTGTGTTCACTATAGTGTTTCTGGTGTGTTCACTATAGTGTTTCTGATGTGTTCACTATAGTGTGGCTGGTGTGTTCACTATAGTGTTTCTGGTGTGTTCACTATAGTGTTTCTGGTGTGTTCACTATAGTGTTTCTGGTGTGTTCACTATAGTGTTTCTGGTGTGTTCACTATAGCGTTTCTGGTGTGTTCACTATAGCGTTTCTGGTGTGTACACTATAGTGTTTCTGGTGTGTTCACTATAGTGTTTCTGGTGTGTTCACTATAATGTTTCTGGTGTGTTCACTATAGTGTTTCTGGTGTGTTCACTATAGTGTTTCTGGTGTGTTCACTATAGTGTTTCTGGTGTGTTCACTATAGTGTTTCTGGTGTGTTCACTATAGTGTTTCTGGTGTGTTCACTATAGTGTTTCTGGTGTGTTCACTATAGTGTTTCTGGTGTGTTCACTATAGTGTTTCTGGTGTGTTCACTATAGTGTTTCTGGTGTGTTCACTATAGTGTTTCTGGTGTGTTCACTATAGTGTTTCTGGTGTGTTCACTATAATGTTTCTGGAGTGTTCACTATAATGTTTCTGGTGTGTTCACTACAGTGTTTCTGGTGTGTTCACTATAATGTTTCTGGTGTGTTCAATATAGTGTTTCTGGTGTGTTCACTATAATGTTTCTGGTGTGTTCACTATAGTGTTTCTGGTGTGTTCACTATAATGTTTCTGGTGTGTTCAATATAGTGTTTCTGGTGTGTTCACTATAATGTTTCTGGTGTGTTCACTATAGTGTTTCTGGTGTGTTCACTATAATGTTTCTGGTGTGTTCACTATAATGTTTCTGGTGTGTTCACTATAGTGTTTCTGGTGTGTTCACTATAATGTTTCTGGTGTGTTCACTATAGTGTTTCTGGTGTGTTCACTATAGTGTTTCTGGTGTGTTCACTATAATGTTTCTGGTGTGTTCACTATAATGTTTCTGGTGTGTTCACTATAATGTTTCTGGTGTGTTCACTATAATGTTTCTGGTGTGTTCACTATAGTGTTTCTGGTGTGTTCACTATAGTGTTTCTGGAGTGTTCACTATAATGTTTCTGGTGTGTTCACTATAGTGTTTCTGGTGTGTTCACTATAATGTTTCTGGTGTGTTCAATATAGTGTTTCTGGTGTGTTCACTATAATGTTTCTGGTGTGTTCACTATAGTGTTTCTGGTGTGTTCACTATAATGTTTCTGGTGTGTTCACTATAATGTTTCTGGTGTGTTCACTATAGTGTTTCTGGTGTGTTCACTATAATGTTTCTGGTGTGTTCACTATAGTGTTTCTGGTGTGTTCACTATAGTGTTTCTGGTGTGTTCACTATAATGTTTCTGGTGTGTTCACTATAATGTTTCTGGTGTGTTCACTATAATGTTTCTGGTGTGTTCACTATAATGTTTCTGGTGTGTTCACTATAGTGTTTCTGGTGTGTTCACTATAGTGTTTCTGGTGTGTTCACTATAGTGTTTCTGGAGTGTTCACTATAATGTTTCTGGTGTGTTTACTATAGTGTGGCTGGTGTGTTCACTATAGTGTTTCTGGTGTGTTCACTATAGTGTTTCTGGTGTGTTTAATATAGTGTTTCTGGTGTGTTCACTATAGTGTTTCTGGAGTGTTCAATATAGTGTTTCTGGAGTGTTCAATATAGTGTTTCTGGTGTGTTCAATATAGTGTTTCTGGAGTGTTCAATATAGTGTTTCTGGTGTGTTCACTATAGTGTTTCTGGTGTGTTTAATATAGTGTTTCTGGTGTGTTCACTATAGTGTTTCTGGAGTGTTCAATATAGTGTTTCTGGAGTGTTCAATATAGTGTTTCTGGTGTGTTCAATATAGTGTTTCTGGAGTGTTCAATATAGTGTTTCTGGTGTGTTCAATATAGTGTTTCTGGAGTGTTCAATATAGTGTTTCTGGAGTGTTCAATATAGTGTTTCTGGTGTGTTCAATATAGTGTTTCTGGAGTGTTCAATATAGTGTTTCTGGAGTGTTCAATATAGTGTTTCTGGAGTGTTCAATATAGTGTTTCTGGTGTGTTCAATATAGTGTTTCTGGAGTGTTCAATATAGTGTTTCTGGTGTGTTCACTATAGTGTTTCTGGTGTGTTTAATATAGTGTTTCTGGTGTGTTCACTATAGTGTTTCTGGAGTGTTCAATATAGTGTTTCTGGAGTGTTCAATATAGTGTTTCTGGTGTGTTCAATATAGTGTTTCTGGAGTGTTCAATATAGTGTTTCTGGAGTGTTCAATATAGTGTTTCTGGTGTGTTCAATATAGTGTTTCTGGAGTGTTCAATATAGTGTTTCTGGTGTGTTCACTATAGTGTTTCTGGTGTGTTCACTATAGTGTTTCTGATGTGTTCAATATATTGTTCCTTGTTATGTTCAGCATAATGTTCTCTGTTGTGTTCAACATAGTGTTCTATGTTGTGTTCTCTACAGTGTTCTCTGCTGAGTGTACTAAAGTGTTCTCTGCTGAGTGTACCACAGGGAATTTTTCGACTATTGCGCCAAGTGTATGAAATGTACGAAGTGTATTTAGTACACCTCATCTTTCTGTCTCTCATTTTTTCTTACCCTCATCTTCCCTTGCCCCTCTCTCCCTTACCCCTCACCCATGGTGTCACGTCTCTACCTCACCCTCGTAGCCTGGGGCCTCGTAGCCTGGTGGATAGCGCGCAGGACTCGTAGTTCTGTGGCGCGGGTTCGATTCCCGCACGAGGCAGAAACACATGGTCAAAGTTTCTTTCACCCTGAATGCCCCTGTTACCTAGCAGTAAAATAGGTACCTGGGAGTTAGTCAGCTGTCTCGGGCTGCTTCCTGGGGCTGGAGGCCTGGTCGAGGACCGGGCCGCGGGGACACTAAAGCCCCGAAATCATCTCAAGATAACCTCAAGATAACCACCCATCCATCCCCGGCTATCCCACCTCCCTCTTCAAGTCCCAGCTGTTCTTCAGTTATTATTCCTCTTGTTCAGTAACCTTACTCCCCCATGAATCATCCATCTTAAACAATTTTTCCTCCCTTGCTGCCTCTATCTTCCTTCCCCTCTACACCCACTCGTGACAATGAAATCCCTCCCCTGCTGTTCCTCTCACCCCTTCTCTAACACACATGCTGCTAACATGTTAGGCTCTACAAACTACCGTGTTTGGTAGTTGTACTACCAAACGGTGTTGTACCGTTCCAAGCAACGGTACAACACCGTTGGTTGGAAATGGTTGCTCGAGAGACATTTGTCTCGTGGAAGACAGACGGACATGGTCAGTGGTTCCTTAGCGGATTTTACCCTCATGTCGTCTCACCTATTGCAGCTTCTCTTAACAGACCAATTCGTTCAAACTGCGGGTTATAGTACAACTTATATAACAACAATGTTGGCGTTTCTTGTTAGAGAAAACAACTGCATTTAACGGAGTGTGAAGCTGTCGA